>NC_045544.1:18776549-19104049 GCF_009769535.1 Thamnophis elegans
TAGGATTTGGATGGGAGACCACAAGGATTGAAATCCAGATTTGAAAGGTCCAACAAACATCTTAGAAGAATGTAATGGCAATCATCTTTGCCCATTGCCAAGAAAATGAAGTGCAATTCCTGGAATTCTACAGGAATTACTCTTACTCCCATCACATCTGGCAGGCACCAGGTTGGCCAAAGCTGCATGGAAATAGACATGGGTGGAAACATACTGAACGCACCGCCAACACAGACCAAAGGGGCAGTGTTGGAAGTCATCTACGGTAATCCAACATGCCTTTGGAAGAGTGAACTCACCACCCAGAGTGAGCTGGCATTTGGAATCCAGAGTTTTGGTGCTGCCTGGGAAAGGAAGGTTCAAACAGCCCCATTGTCTCCTTAATTGGAGAATTTGTCCCATAAAATGGAACAGGAATCATGCATGTGTGTGGGCGTGTGGAGAAAGGGGTGAAGCCAGGAAGACAGCAGAAAAAAAGGAAAGAAAAAACTCCGACAACAAAGGCAAGCATCTCAGCTGCAGGCCCCAGTAAACAAGGAAAACTTCAAGCAGTGGTGAGCATCTGCAAATCCCACATGACCAGGCACAGAGCTCCACAAGTCATCTTAAGAAAGGGAGAACTATGGGTGCTGAGGTGGGGAGAGAAAAGGCCACTGGTAAATCTAGAAAAGAGTGAAAAGGTTTTTCACATGCAGATGGTCTGAGACTGGCTACAAGAGCGGAAGGAGCCGAGGTGGCGTAGTGGTTAGGGTGCAGTACTGCAGGGCACTTCAGCTGACTGTTATCTGCAGTTCAGCGGTTCTAATCTCACCGGCTCAAGGTTGACTCAGCCTTCCATCCTTCCGAGGTGGGTGAAATGAGGACCCAGACTGTGGGGGCGATATGCTGACTCTGTAAACCACTTGGAGAGGGCTGAAAGCCCTATGAAGTGGTAGATAAGTTTAACTGCTATTGCTATTGCTAAGAGGGGGAAAAAGGAAAGACTTACAGAGCCAAGACATATTGTAGTTATGTTATAGTGTACAAATGGAGGCTAAAACATATGAATACTGGTTACAGGAAGTGGGCATGGCTAATGTAGTGAAGAGAAGAACCAGGGAAGACATGACAACAGTGTTTCAATATTTGAGGGGCTGCCACAAAGAGGAGGTGGTCCAGCTATTTTTCAAAACACTTGAAGACTAGACAAGGAATAATGGATGGAAACTGAACAAGGAGAAATTCAACCTGGAAATAAGGAGAAATTTTCTGACAGTGGGATTAATCAACCAATGTAACAGAAGTTGTCTTTGGAAGTTGTGGGAGCTTCGTCACTGGAGGCTTTCAAGAAGAGTTGGACTAGATGACCTACAAGGTCCCTTCTAACTCTGTTAATCTATAACTAAAAGAGACTGGACTGCCATCTGTTAGAAATGGTGGAGGGTCTGCTTGGGCCCTGGGGGTTGGACTAGATGACCTACAAGGTCCCTTCCAACTCTATTAATCTGTATCTAAATAGATAAAAACATAAAACTTAATTTATAGATTAAATAATTTATAAATAGTTGTATCTTTGGAGTAAGAGGGAAATTGTTGATTAAGATAGGCAGGAAAATAGAGGAAGCTTAGAAGCAGCATTAAGATTAGAAATAAGGAATAATTTAATTTTCTATAGTAAAACCATTTCGGTGGGCTGGGGTGGGGGGAAAGAAAAATTGCAATCTTGCTGTCTGACCTGTACCAGATTAAAAACAAAACTTGAACAATGTCACACCTGTGTTTCCTTCTTTTATAGAACCCATTCTTTAATCTGAATTTAGGAACACTAAAATTGTCATATCTTCATAGAATAAAGATTCTACACACACACCAGGGGTGGGGTTCCTGCCAGTTCTAACCTCATCTATAGAAGTCCCACGAATCTACAGTGCCGTTTAGAACCGGTTCCAGCTCCCTCCCCCAAACCCGTCTGCACATCATCAAGATGAAGAGCGAGAGGAGGAATTCTGGGAGTTGAAGTCCACAAGTCTTAAAGCTGTCCAGTTTGAATAACTAGCACGTACATGTGAGGGGGAACCTTTACCTTTACCTATCTGTTGCAGGAAAAATTGTGAAGGCCTATATAGTCATTAAAGCACTGGCTGAGGAATTCTGGGAGTTGAAGTCCACAAGTCCTAACATTGCCAAGGCTGCAGAGCCCTGACTTGGGAAGAGGATTGTATGCGCCTTGAGCTAATAAAAAAGGAGAGCACGGGTGTGTTCCTGCTGGCATTATTACCAGTTTTCTGTTCTCCATGCTTTATTATACCATGAAGAGTGGACAGTCACTCTCTGATTTAAATAATCACTCTAGCTGGCTAAATAGTCTGCAGGGGTTCCACCACAAATGCGCGCACAACAAAAGTGCACCTGACTAAAGCGCGGTGTCTAAAGCGCGGTGACAAAACCGCGCGACGAATGAGCAACGAATTAGCCCTAAAGCGCGCCGACAAAAGCGCGCCGACAGAAGCGCGCTGTAACGTAACCTTAAACCTAACCCTAAACCTAACCCTAAACCTAACCCTAAACCTAACCCTAAACCTAACCCTAAACCTAACCCTAAACCTAACCGTAAATCTTACCTGAAATTAAATCGCACTTCTGTCGGCGCGCTGTTGTCAGTGCGCTTTTGACATCACGGTTTTAGCGCCGTGGTGTTGTCGGCGCGCTTATGACGTTCGCGCTTTTGTCGGGTCACGGTCTGCAGGTGCATTTTATTTTTATACATACAAGTATAAAAAATGATACAGGTGAGATATTAATTAATAAAAATCCCTCACACTCACCTGCCCACATATTCATTGTGGACCTCACTAATAAATGCTAGAGCACTGATACCTTAGTCATATCACCCTGTTGCATCTTGGTATCTAATGACTATATAGGCCTTCACAATTTTTCCTGCAATAGATAGGTAAAGGTTCCCCCTCGCATGTATGTGCTAGTTATTTCCACTCTAGAGTGTGGTGCTCATCTCCGTTTCAAAGCTGAAGAGTCAGTGCTCCGTCATGAGACGTCTCCGTCATCATGTGGCTGGCATGACTAAACGCGAAAGGCGCACGGAACACTGTTACCTTCCCACTAACGGTGGATCCTATTTTTTCTATTTGCATTTTTACATGCTTTTGAACTGCTAGGAACTCACTCGGTTACGTGGCACTAGGGACTCGAGCCACCGAACTGCCAACTTTTCTAATCAACAAGCTAAGCGTCTTAGCTACTGAGCCATCAGTATAGATGATAGATAGATAGAATGCCAAATTATGAGTTTAACTTAGATTTTATTATTTGTTATTATTTTTATTCTAGAGCTTTTAACTATATACTCTTTGAGCATTTTTAATTGTACTGGTCTTTGATTGTAATAAATATTTCATTTAATTTTAGTTCATACCTTAGTCTCCCTAGGCTGTGCCTGTCCAAAGAGCATCACCTGATTTTTCTGCTGCCAATTTAGGAAGCTCCATAGTGATGTTGGAAGGCCGCTGTTTCCCAGTCCACCCATAAACCACAGCCATCCCTGACCCACAGGTGAACTCAAAGAAACCACTTACATTTTTCTGCCCAATTTCTGACAATTGACACAAGGAAATAAACAGATATCAGCAACACTAAAAAGTTGAACGCATTCTACCTTGAATTCAAGCAGGTTTCCTGTGCTCATTTACCTGGCTGTAGAACAGGCCAGAATTGTCTTCTAACAATGATGTTTTTATTTTATTTGTTTTGTCTTATTTAGATGATAGACCTCCTGGACAATCACGCAAGCGCTGTATGCGTCCTGCACATGCGTGGAAGCGCAGAACTCGTCAAAACCGGGTAAGGACCGTGGGCAGGCGGGCGCGCCCTTCGCCGTTCCCGGAAGTTACTTACTTCCGGGTTCGGCGACCAACCGGTTCGCAGGGACCGCTGCGAACCGGTTGAAACCTACCCCTGCAGCAAGTCCACCTCTGGCAGGACCCAGAGTGGGGAGAGAATGGAGATTTTGCAGAATCCTTCCCCTGCCACACCCACCAAGCCACACCCACCAAGCCACACCTACCAAGCCACGCCCACAGAACCGGTAGTAAAAAAAATTGAATTTCACCACTGGTGACATCTAAGCTGGCATGATTTTCTTGGTGTCTCTCTCGTATTTGAGGCAGGCAGGCAAGCAAAGTGTTAAGTGTTCTTTGCGCAAGGACACCTACTGGTAAGGTAAGTAGCGACTGGGATTAGAACCCAGTTTTGCGTTCTGAGGTAAATGACTCAGAGGAGACCGGTTAACAGCAACTAGAATGGTTTATTCGAACAGAACTTAAGACAAGCAACAGGCAACAAAACCCCCGCTATTTATAAGGGAGCTGTCAGACGGGGAACCAATAGAATAGAATAGAATAGAATTTTATTATTTGTATGCCGCCCTTCTCCAGGAGGACTAAGGGCGGCGAACAATTCAAGGGGGAAAAAGGGGAACATAAAAAACAAAATACAAATAATAAAAGTAAACAGTCGCACAACCATACATGTCGAGAGGGGAGGGAACTCATCACCTCCAGGCCTGCCGGCAAAGCCAGGTTTTGACGGCTTTTCGGAAGGCCTGGAGAGAGGTGAGGGTCCGAATCCCTGCGGGGAGCTCGTTCCAGAGGGCCGGAGCTGCCACAGAGAAGGCCCCTCCCCGGGTAATAGCCAGGTGGCATTGGCTGGTAGATGGCACCCGGAGGAGGCCAATCCTGTGAGATCTAATGAGTCTGTGGGAGGTAATTGGCAGCAGGCGGTCTCTCAAGTACCCAGATCCAATACCATGAAGGGCTTTATAAGTTACGACTAGCACCTTGAAGCGTATCCGGAGACCGATCGGTAACCAGTGCAGCTCGCGGAGGATAGGTGTAACGTTGCTGTACCGAGGTGCACCCACAATCGCTCGCGCGGCTGCGTTCTGGACGAGTTGAAGTCTCCGAATACTCTTCAAGGGCTGCCCCATGTAGAGTGCAGGGTTTCTCCCATCAAGAGGCAGGCGCATCCTGGCCAATCAGAGGCCCCTTGCACAGCGCCATCTGCTGGCCAGGACACAACACCCAGTCTCCCACATCTTTAACCATGATGCTATCCAGCCACTTATATCCGTATAAAACAGGGTTTCTATTTTTTTTTCCTCCATAGGCCCATTGACATTGATGGAAGTTATGCATATGTGTTAAAGGAAGAAAAGAGCTTGAGATTCTTTTATCAACATTTACTTAAGATCAAAGAAAGGCTCTTAAAAGACAAGCCAGATGGCACTGTGTTTGTGTTTTATCCAATGGGACAATGAGAACAGGGACAGATATTTGGCAGCGTTGAGTTGGGCACCTAAGCAAGCAAATTATCTTTCAAGAAGAAAATATAACCTCTCTTCTCTGTCATTAGAAATGTACAGTAGTATGGATCTTGGATGCAGTGCTTACTTTGGTTTTGGAAGAAAAGCATTCCAGGCTGTGAAATACAAGGACTGTTTTGTTTTATGCAAGCGTTGTGTATGTCTGTGTGAGGGTGTGTGGGTGTAGAGAGACAGAGAGAAAAGAAGAAAGAGAGCATGTGAATGTATCAGCAAGTGCTACAGTTTTTCGATAGAACATGAAAATATGCGAAAATCCCCCCCCCCCACAATCTCAAGTAGCATCTGATGGATTAACCTCTGCATAATAAAGCCAAAGATTCTTTGATCTTCCTATAACTGGTTTGATATGTTTTGATATAAAGAACCCAGATGCGTTGGAGGATTTTCCTGCTTTTGAACAATGGCCATTTGTAAGCATTTAAGGCAGGAGTGCACAACTTGAAAGTTCAGGCTTGGGGGGCAGTTTACAGAATCACTTCTCCTTGTTTGTACTGTTTAAAGAGGGATGCAGTGCTCAGTGGCTAAGATGCTGAGCTTGTCGATCAGAAACGTCGGCAATTCGGCGGTTCGAATCCCTAGCGCCGTGTAATGGAGTGAGCTCCTGTTACTTGTCCTAGCTTCTGTCAACCTAGCAATTCGAAAGCATGTAGAAATGCAAGTAGAAAAATAGGAACTAGCTTTGGTGGGAAGGTAACAGCATTCCGTGCGCCTTTGGCATTTAGTCATGCTGGCCACATGACCACGGAGATGTCTTCCGACAGCGCTGGCTCTTCAGCTTTGAAATGGAGATAGCACTGCCCCCTAGAGTCTGGAACAACTAGCACATATGTGACTCTATCTATCTATCTATCTATCTATCTATCTATCTATCTATCTATCTATCTATCACCTACCTACCTACCTACCTACCTACCTACCTACATCTGTCTGTCTGTCTGTCTATCTATCTATCTATCTATCTATCTATCTATCTATCTATCTATCTATCTATCTATCTATCTATCTATCTATCATCAATCATCTATCTCCCCCCTCTCATCTTATCTGTCTGTCTGTCTATCATCTATCTATCTATCTATCTATCTATCTATCTATCTATCTATCTATCTATCTATCTATCTATCTATCATCTATATATTTTCTATACACCTTCATATTTTAACAATAGAGGAAGCCATTCTGTGAAAATCAATTAGTTCAATTTTTTTGATGAATGAAATAAATGAAGAATCACATCCTTCCTATTCTCTATGAACACTTTCAAAAACTAATCCTGCATACCTGAACCTGAATATATATGCCTGCTTTTGTTCCAAAAACCTTTAGATGGGCACCACCATAATGTGTTTCTAATGATATCTAGGAATCATAATATGTTATTTCTCACCTTCAACAAGTAACTAACTAATATAAACATTTGGATTAACTTTTTGAGGAGATGGGCTGCATCATCCTTCTCCAAACAGATCCCCTGAGAATGCATTGACATTTCATAGTTCCCATCTATGGACTTGCAATTTCAACATATCTGGAAGACAACACAATGGTAAAGAAGAGTTTGTAGAGTTAATTAATTAGATGTGCACTTTTCAGTTAGTTTTCTATCTGGACTTCATAGAACTGTGCAGTGTCTGCCTATATAGGCAAATAATGCTTTGAAACTCACCAGTCTAAATTTAGCTTCTAGGCGTTTTCCTTCATGTCTTTGTATGTTAAACCTGGTTTACAACTTTTCATGGAACCACTGCAGAGTCTCTTAGTGGCTGTTTTCCCAGCATTACAAACATCTGGAAAAACGCAATGCTCCCGAACAACCAGAACACAACAATAAATGGCACAAAACAGCAAATTTCATTTCCAAATCAAAACAATGCCTAGCATCAATTGTCTTCCCAGGGGTCCTCAGTAGGTCTGAAACTAATACGGAGACTCTAATGCATCAATGTGAACATCCTAGGATATTTGCCACTTTTAAAATAATCCTCTGCCAAAGAACAGGTCATTTAGCTTGCAAATAAGTCGCACCAAGAATAACTGGTTTGAATGAAGACCTATTCAAGCTGTTTACAGAAAGAAAATGTTTTTTGTCCAACAAACACAATAGATGAAAGTTTCCTACATTGCAACTGGAGGCCTTCAAATTGATGTGTGTCTTCAGCTGGTGACCTCTGAGAAGAAAAGGGAGTGGGGGGGGGGAAAGGGTTACTTTAAACAAGAGGTTTTTTTTCCTTATTGCTTCAAGTAAACCTGGTTTCCCCCCCCCCCCTGTATTCTTTGTTTATAATAAATCTGTGTTTATTAAATCTCTCTCACACATACGCTCTCACTATCCCTAAGGGAAACTGAATTTCTCCTTGTGACTCAGAGAAGATTGAAATCCATACTTGTGCATGTATTGCTTATTTTACTGAGATGTTTGGGTCTCTATTTTTTAATAGCCTAAGTAGATCCAATGTGTTTTATACATCTTTTTATTGGCGGATAGAGCTGTTATTCTTAGCACAGTGAAATTAGCTGTAGCCTGTCAAGTCTATCAAATGACTTGTAGGGAATTAGGTTAGTGATAAGGGGAACATATTTTTCATGCCATATTTTGTTGGACTTGCTATACATTTACTTTGAGCTGGTCAATGACTGTATGGAGAACTGATTGACAGTGTATAATATATGAAGTCTTTAGCAATTCTTAGCTCTTCACACTCTTCAGAGACACTCTTCAGAGTGTGAAGCGTGTCTATGAAAAATCTTTTCCTTTCCTGTTTACAGAAGGATCTTGACAAACTTGAACATTGGACACTATGTAATAAAATGAAATTCAATGGTGAAAACAGTAAGGTTCTACATTTAGGCAAGAAAAACAAAATGCACAGGTATAGTATAGGTGGTACCTTGCTCAACAGTAGTAACTGTGAGAGGGATCTTGGAGTCCTAGTGGACAATCATTTAAATATGAGCCAGCAGTGTGCAGCAGCTGCCAAAAAAGCCAACACAGTTCTAGGCTGCATAAATAGAGGGATAGAATCAAGATCACATGAAGTGTTAATACCACTTTATAATGCCTTGGTAAGGCCACACTTGGAACACTGCATTCAGTTTTGGTCATCACGATGTAGAAAAGATGTGGAGACTCTAGAAAGAGTGCAGGGAAGAGGAACAAAGATGATTAGGGGACTGGAGACTAAAACATATGAAGAACGGTTGCAGGAACTGGGTATGTCTAGTTTAATAGAAAGAAGGACTAGGGGAGACATGATAGCAGTGTTCCAATATCTCAGGGGTTGCCACAAAGAAGAGGGAGTCAAACTATTCTCCAAGGCACCTGAGGGTAGAACAAGAAGCAATGGGTGGAATTTAATCAAGGAGAGAAGCAACTTAGAACTGAGGAGAAATTTCCTGACAGTTAGACAATGGAACAGCTTGCCTCCAAAAGTTGTGAATGCCCCAACACTGGAAGTCTTTAAGAAGATGTTGGATAGCCATCAGTCTGAAACGGTATAGAGTTTCCTGCCTAGGCAGGGGGTTGGACTAGAATACCTCCAAGGTTCCTTCCAACTTTGCTATTGTATTGTATTGTATTGTATTGTATTGTATTGTATTGTATTGTATTGTATTGTATTGTATTGTATTGCATTGCATTGCATTGCATTGCATTGCATTGCATTGCATTGCAATGTATTGTATTGTATTGTATTGTATTGTATTGTATTGTATTATGTGTCTGTGTATATATATTTCCCTCTTTTGTTCAATTGGGTTTGATTCATGGAGGCTGCAGTTTCTTACATGGTTTTTCAGAAGTGGCTTGCCATTGCCTCCTTCCTAAGGCTGGAAGAAAGTGACTGCCCCAAGGCCACCCAGCTGGCTTAGTGCCTAAAGTGAGACTAGAACTCATGTTCGCCTGGCTTGTATCCTTATGTTAATCACACACAATTCACCATTTGTCTTTTTTACATGCATATACACATATGCATATAATATGTTTGTGTGTGTGTGTGCGCACACGTATATACCGTATAGAAGAGACAGATGATCAATTGCATGGCATATTAAGCAAGGGAGGTAGAAAATCCAACAAAACTTGGAGCAGTGTGATTGTGGCAATTAGTTTTCAGAAAAGGTTCAATGGTTTCTAAGTGGGGAACTTTCCTGAGCATTGCATATGACTATTCCAATCACTCCTTGGGGCAATAAGACTGGTAGAAACCTAAGACCAACAGAACAAGCAACTGTAAAGAGAAAGAATCAGAGAATGAGACACAGGGAGGGAGGAAGAGACTGTTGTGTGGGGGGCAGGGAGGGAGGCATGATGGGGAGGAAGTGAAAAAAGGGAAACCAACATAAAGAGAGAAATAGCTGGCTGAGGATTTCATCATTGGAGTTCAATAATCAGGGTTCTGTGAATATGTATAAGCATCTGTGAATGCACTGGCATGGGGTATGATTTAGTGATTAATGATCTTGGGAAGGTAGGAATTTATTCCTCCACTAAACAGGGGTCTTGCAGTCATGGGAGGAGGAGCAAGGAAAGATTGCTGCCTCTGGGCTTGGCCTTGGACCAGTGGTGAGATTCAATTTTTTTTACTACCGGTTCTGTGTGCGTGGCTGGGTGGGTGTGGCATGGCTTGGTGAGCATGGCAGGGGAAGGATACTGTAAAATCTCCATTCCCTCCCGATCAGCTGGGACTCAGGAGGCAGAGAATAGATGGGGATGGGACCAGTCAGACCAGGTATTTACCGGTTCTCCAAACTACTCAAAATTTCCACCATAGGTTCTCCAGAACCTGTCAGAACTTGCTGAATACCACCTCTGCTGGGGACCCACCAAGTTCCTGCCTAGAAATTGAGTCTCACTTAAGGTACTTCCTTAAGTGGAAAAATCCAGTGAGTGACCTTGCAGAGATACTTAACAGAAATTTAGTTTTCAAGTTTAGACAGTCTTGGATGTATTGAGATCTTCAGTTAATTAGCAATGATGTCAGGGTGATATTTATTGCCCATGGGCAATTTAGTGCTCACTTTTTATTTCAAGCAGGCGAGAAATGCCACTCTGGTTGTCAGAAAGGATTCCAAGTTCACATTTATGACGGCATCAAAATGCTTGGCTTCTAGTCTTTTGAACTCTAATTGCTATTTAAGTCCTATGATGATCATTCAGAATGATGCTCTCTTGGTGTTTTTATTACTCTCATGCAAACTGACCAACTTCTTCCTGGCTGACAGAAAGGAGAACCAGATTTGGCTGCAGGCCTGTGAGAGAGCTACATAATTTCTCTATGTTTTCCTGTCTTTTTTCCCCAGAAGCCTAGGCTGTAGCCCCGTGAAGCCAAATGACTTTGATGGGGAATAATCTAGCTTTACCATAAAGTGGCTCACAAAATGGGTAAATTGCTCCTGAGGAGCAGAAGGCTTGCTACCGTTCTTCAAGCATCACCAGCTGATTCTGAGATCCTGCTGATAATTATCTCGTTTGAGCTTGAGGCATGTGGCTTTCTAGGAGTCAAGGAAAACCAGGGTTCGGGCTGTTTCTAAATTTGATATATAAATTTGTTCCATTTCACCAATAGGATGAGTGAGAAAGAAACAGGAAACTATTTGAATTAATGTATCTATAATTTTTTTTAAAATGTGCAGTAATTTTTAAAAAGAAATGTTGCTAAACTGAAATGTAGAGCATCCTTAATAAGTCTGCTATCTGGAACGCAGTGTAAGCTATTTTTTTCCAAATCAAGCAGCAATATATTAATTACATACCAGAACTATTTAGTGATGTAAAAATATATAGCAGAAAACAGAAGAAAGATTTGAAATACATATATGTATATTTACCCTGAGAGAGAGCGAGAGAGCGATCCGGTTACCGTTCTTTTAACTTGGCTGTTAAATCAGATTATTATTAGGTACACCAAAGTAAGCTGCAATTCATGAAAGCTTACATTGTTTAATTTTTAAAAAATCCTCAGAGAAGATGCTATCAGACTCCTCCTTCAAAGGGTATTCAGTGAATAGACTGCCATCTGCTGGAGCAAATGGTTATGCAGGAGTAGACCACAGCAGTAACTATTAAAAACACCATCAGAGATAATGCTAGAGATTTTACCAAAGGCGGTGCTTATTCTAACATTCATACTTTTCTATAACTAAACCATCAAGCCAAATGAAAACCACTGTGGCATTCTTGAGGCTTGCTCTAACTTCCCTCTGTGGGTGGGTATTGCAATGTCGAGCAGCCAGTGAAATGAGAGGCTTACCTAACGCTGATAAAAGTATTTTCAACTTGGTTACTCATCCTGTAGTTCCAATAATTGAGTACACAGCCTCTCTGTTTTCATGATGAGAACTGAAAGTACCTGCAGCACACTGGCTAGCATTGTCCAGTACAAAAATAAAAGCTTAGATTTTGTTATGAAAATTAGGAAAAGCATTTTGGGAGATCTGCGGGATGTAATATATAGCCTCCCAGAGATCAAATAATATCTAAGAAGTCTTCTATGGTAATAGCATGAGTATAATTGCTCACATCCATTTCATCCAAGGGATCTTCCAGCCAACTCTCTTTCTTTCTGCTGAAGTTTCAGGTCCTTCCTAAGGTTTTGTGGGATGAGGGTGAATGAGGAGGAGGTCAATTGAAAAATCATCTGGCTGATCAATCAAGGAGTGGAAAAATTGGTACCTCAGCCAACCCCTCCCTCTTTTCTTTGTCGCCTTTCTTTTCAAAGTAAGAGGCCAGAAAACACTTGATGATTCTGCAAAGAGCATCCAGGTTCCCAGTATCTGTGTCAAGCATATAATTTTGTCTAGCAATATGTAATGCAGGAAGAAATCACCCAGCATGGGATTGGCATGCTACTTCTCTTCCTTTGTTGTGGATCTAAAATAATCAAATGTTTTTTCAACTGAATTTAGTCTAATCGAAAAGAATACACCCATCTTCCCTTTTCTTTCATTTCAAACTGTGACAGTGGTGAAATTCTGAGAACTCCATGGTTGGAGACTTTTTTAAAGGACAAAATTTGAGATCTATT
This sequence comes from Thamnophis elegans, assembly GCF_009769535.1. Taxonomy (NCBI): domain Eukaryota; kingdom Metazoa; phylum Chordata; class Lepidosauria; order Squamata; family Natricidae; genus Thamnophis; species Thamnophis elegans. The sequence continues at coordinate 18,788,949 of NC_045544.1, forward strand.
TGCTTGGGATATTATGAGCATACTATGCTTTGGGTGAAAAGTTGGACGAATAACTTTTAAGGCCCATTCCTATTCTATGATTCAACTGTTCCAATATTCTATTGTTCTCGATGATTCTGTGCAACTCTACGTGATTCTACGATTCTAGAGTCTATGAGTCTGATTCTTGGGATTGGTACAAAAACATGTACTAATTCTGATTATAGGCCTTTTTTCCCTTTCCTTTAATGAGGATTTCTCTTTTACATGTACTTGGGTTTCTGCAGCATGGAGACATAGCTGGGCCACTCAGAGGCTTCTTCCTACAAAATTCTTGACATGTGTAAGAATGGGACACATGAACTAAGATCTTTGTCTGCAGGCTGCCAGTGCTAAAAATAAAATAAACCATAGCATTATAAGACATTGTCTATGCCTTTAAATCTACCTGGAAAGCAGGGGTGGGTTTCTCGCCCCGTTCCAACCGGTTCGGTTGGAACGGGGCCGGCGGCGTCCTCGTGCATGCACTCAGTGCACGCATGCGTACTAGCGCCTGTGCGATGCTCCAGCTGCTCCTGGAGGATCGCGCAGGCGCTGTATGCGTTCTGCGCATGGGTGGAAGCGCAGAACTCGTCAAAACCGGGTAAGAAACGCGGGCGGGTGGGCGGATCCTTTGGCGTTCCCGGAAGTTACTTACTTCCGGGTTCGCCGACCAACCGGTTCGCGGGGACCGCTGCGAACCGCCTGAAACCCACCCCTGGTGGAAAGACATGAAATACATTATAAAAAGTTTATATTTGAAAGATAGGATAATAAGTATTATATGAATTCTACCTGCAATGATACTTTATTTCTGCATATAATGAACCTATCCTCTGCCCCTATCCTGTCTCCCTCTGAAAAACAAGCAAATGGTACAAAAAAAAAGTCAGAGTGCCCTCTGGGTTGACTCCATTTTCAATGTCTAACTTCGCACATTGTAATGGACACAATTTTAGTCTTTCCATTTCCATGTAGAAAAGAACATCCACCCTTAAAAGCAGTCCATATTTGCTTATTTGATTTACACCCCATCTTTAATTTCAAGAGCCCCAAGCTACTTACAGAGTGGTATTCTACTGGTTCGGATTGGTTCACCCGAACCGGTAGCGGAAATTGCGGGTGGCCACGCCCACCCACCCCGGCTCTATGGCATCCCATTTAGGCCCCCTTTTTTTTAGCCAAAAGCACATGCACGGAAGGTTGAGGTATGGGCAGGAACCAGAGACCCTTCATACCTATTTCAACACTTTAATTTGTCTAGCATACTGGTTCTCATACCATATGGGGATAATTATTGCAAATACTTTGTAGTGTTGTAAAACAATTATTTTGTTCAGCATTTTTGCCTGCAATATTTATATTCAACATAGCCATGCTCAACTATTCTTAGAAAGACTAAAAGGTAAAGGTAAATGTTCACCATGCACATGTGTGCTAGTCGTTCCCAACTCTAGGGGGCAGTGCTCATCTCCGTTTCTAAGCCAAAGAATCAGCGTTGTCTGATGACAGTTCTGTGGTCATGTGGCCCGCATGACTAAACGCCGAAGGTGCACAGAATGCTGTTAACCTTCCCACCAAAGGTGGTTCCTATTTTTCTACTTGCATTTTTCATGCTTTCAAACTGCTAGGTTGGCAGAAGCTGGGGCAAGTAACGGGAACTCACTCCATTACGCGGTGCTAGTGATTCGAACCGCCAAACTGCCAACCTTTCTGATCCTCAAGCTCAGCGTCTTAGCCACTGAGCCACTAAGGATTGCTAAAGAAGAATTTGCTGTGTCTTGTAATGAAAAGCTTTGCTATACCAAGATGTTACCAAGAATTTTATTTGACATGCACTGGAAGCCTCTACACATATTAACTAGGTTCAGATTCTTGGCTAGAATAAGGAAGTATAGCATACAGGCTCAGAGCATAGCTGATTCTTGCTTTTCAAATGCCATACTTGTAAAATGTATGGACGCCATCTGAATTGAATAGCACAGCCCATTGGCAATGGCCTGTAAAAAGTTCATTGAATAAAGCAAGAAAAGAAAGAAAGCAATTTAAGGAATCCAATCCTGGGCATATGAAGATCAGTGAGTGTGAAACTGCTCTGGACCAGATACCAGACATTGATGAAAACTGCACATGGGGTAGTAACATATATCCACTCCAGCACTGAAAGCAACCAATGAGAGCATGGCTGAGACAGATAGTAAAAAGTAAGGCCAAACAGGAAGTTGGAAGTTACAACATGTACATGTAAGCATCTAAATTAGAAACCATCCTCTTCACTCCTGTGAGGTTTCTTGAGCATTACCATTACCTACCATTATTCTGGTAGGATTTGTTGAGCAAGTAAGAATGACAGATATGTCTGTGTATGTGCTTAAGCAAAGCCTTGCTGTTGCATATTGTAATCAATAAAGTTAAGAAATGAACAACAACAACAATAATTGGGAGCTGCGTGTCATATGAAGAGCCAGTCACTTATCTAGAGTCCCAGAAGCATTGATATCTCACTGCAAGGTGTATGCATTCCTCACCTAAACTCCTAAATATTGATCAAGGCTGTATCTCTAGCAATCTTCATTCATCATTTCTGGCCTGAGCTGCATAACATTGCAAGCAAGGACAACTATAAATTGTGACTCAGTGAATGATGGGAGGAAGATTGACTGACTAGCAATGACTTATATCAAATCTTGTGGTGTGGAGTCCACAGTGGCAATATAAGAGGCAAGACTAGAATGCTTTGCATTTTCTAGCAATCAAATGCAATGAACAAAACCAATTGCATTGCAGAAGGCTTTACTTGAAGTAAAGGAAGTAGGACATTTAACAATATTAAGCAAAAGCTGCTTGAAAAGCTATCTTCCCTATACACCCCCTAAGTCCTTATAAGCAAGCGGAGTTCAAGGAGCAAGCAGCCAAACTAGAATAGGTACAGAATACCAAAATTGCTTTCCCTTATAGTTGCCCATCATTTCTCATGTTAGCCAGACATGATTTAAGTGTTGGAAAAGTTCCAATCATATGCACTGATTTTGACTGATTTTATAACATAACTGACTAACAAAATGAAACATCTGCCGGTGAAAAAGCCAAAACTACCTCCATCCTACCAATTTTATAGTCATTTCCCCCCTTAATGCTACCATTAGCTGTATGAAGGGCAAATGCATTGCTCTAAAAGTTATAGCTTTACTACGTATGAAAGAAAATACATGGCTGAGGCCATTTGATTTACTTTCTTAACATGTGCAAATCGTTTAATTTGGTGTCAAGCTGGATTAATTGATGGATGTGGCAGCAACTTTGCTTTAGCACAGAGAGGTTAAAATAAGGTCTCACATAAACGGAGCTCTAAAAGCTTCCTTGGAATAGGTTCTATGTCATGACTAGTTTTACCCAATTTGTGCATTAAGGCTAGGAGTGGATGACTCTATCAGATTCAGACTTTTCCATTTCTTTTCCTAATCTTAGGTTGCTTCTGTCTCATTTTGGTGTCAGTTTGTGACTTTTCTTTCATTTACAGGAATTTTGAGACATATTTCTTCTAATACTGGCTGCACAGGGAACTTTCTTTTCTTTTAAGCTGGAACAAAGTTTTGCATTTGAGAAAGAAAGAAAAAATTAGCATAAAGGATATATAGAGAAGCAACTTCTGATCATCGAAGCACTTACGTATTTATTCTCTAACCTCCCTCATTAAAATTACATTATTATTCTCTTCTTCCCATAATCAATCCCTTTTAAACAACTACATAAACCACCAGCCACCAACCCACCTCCTCCCAATTTTCAGCAAGTAAATCTATAAGAAATTTGCAGGAAAAAGCAAAGTGATTACATTATGCTCGTCTATGACTATAATATAGATCTGGTTTTATTTCTAAATGCGAGCCGAGGTGGCGCAATGGTTAAATGCAGCACTGCAGGCTACTTCAGCTGACTGCAGTTCTGCAGTTCGGCTGTTCAAATCTCACCGACTCAGGGTTGACTCAGCCTTCCATCCTTCCGAGGTGGGTAAAATGAGGACCCGGATTGTTGTTGGGGGCAATATGTTGTTGGGGGCAATATGCTGACTCCAGAAGTGGGTTCCTACCAGTTCGCACCAGTTCGGTAGAACCGGTTCGTCAAATCTACTGAACTGGTTAGAAGAGGTTCCACCAGTGGACCCGGAAAGCAGGCCACAACTACAGAAGAACTCCAAATTTTTTTGAAACCCACCACTGACACACACACACTCACACACTCACACAGAGAGAGAAAGAGAAAGAAAGGAAGAAATAAAGAAAAAAAGAAAGAAAAAGTGAGAGAGAGATGAAAGAAAAAAGAAAAAGGTACAGAGAGACAAAAGGAAGGAAAGAGAGAGAGAGAGAGAGAGAGAGAGAGAGAGAGAGAGAGAGAGAGAAAACACATGGCCAGCAAGCCACTCCCACCAGGACACATGGCCAGCAAGCCACTCCCATAAAGGAGGCCACACCCACAGAGTAGGTTCAAATTTTTTTTGAAACCCACCACTGGCTGACTCTGTAAATCGCTTAGAGAGGGCTGAAAGCCCTATGAAGCGGTATATAAGTCTAACTGCTATTGCTATTGCTATATGATTTCACAGCAAGTAGATCAGACAAACAGTTTGCCAAGTCTTTTTTATATATACATTGTGGTAAATTAAAGTAAGTGATCCAGTTTGGTGTTGTGGTTAAGGCACCAAAGTAGAAACTGGGAAATTGTGATTTTTAGTCCTGCCTTAGGCACAAAGCCAACTGAGTAGCTTTGGGCCAGTCACTCTCTTTCGGCGCCAGGAAAGAAGGCAAGGGCAATTCACTTCTGAAAACTTTTCCAAGAAGGAGCTTGTCCAAGCGCTCACTAGGAGTTAAAACTTGAAGGCACAACAGCAAGAATAATAAATGGCTTTGGCACTATCTCAAAACATCTGGACACTACTTGAACACCATCGTCATTGATAAAAATCACCATCAGTCAATTGCAAAAGGCAGCCTTATTTCAAACACTCCTGCAACAATACCTTTAACACCTTCAAACCACAACACTTGCTTATCCCAGTCCAGGGGTGGGTTGCTAATCCCGTTCCAACCGGTTTGGTTGGAACGGGGCCGGCGGCGTCCACGTGCACGCGCGCAGTTCATACATGCGCGATGCTCCAGCTGCTAGCGGAGACTCGTGCAGGCACTGTATGTGCCATCCAGCTGGTTGCGGAGAATCGCGCAGGCGCTGTATGTGCCATGCGCCTGCGTGGAAGCGCAGAAGCCTTCAAAGACCGGTAAGGAGCGTGGGCGGGCGGGTGGGCCCTTCGCCGTTCCCGGAAGTTACTTACTTCCGGGTTCGCCGACCAACCAGTTCACGGGGACTGCCGCGAACCGGTTGAAACCCACCCCTGTCCCAGTCCCTCAATTATATGTCTGTGTGTATATGTATATGTATGTTTATGTGTATGTGTGTGTGTATGTGTATATATATGTATGTATGTATATATATGTGTGTGTGTGTGTGTATGTATGTATGTACATATATATGAGGTTCACGGCCGGTGAGGCAAACGGGCAAAAGCCGCCCTATGTCTGCCAGCACCAGCTGCCCCTGAAGCCCCGACACATCCGCTATATGGCCGGCGTGGCGGCATGCACTTTAAAGTGCTGCCGTGCCTTCCGGCCATAGAGCGGGACATGCTCTATGGCGAGGTGTGGCGGCATGGCTTTAAAAAATAAAAAATAAAGTGCCAGCCCCAGCCCACGCACCAGCAGAGGTGGGTAAAAACACACACACACACAAATTACATATAATAATACAAATTACAATTACTTACAAATTACAATAATTTTGAATTCCTACCCCCCTCCCTCCGACCCAGGACCCACATACCTTTTCCAGCTGTGTCACAGAGGATTTCAACTCTGCTCTTGTCTGCCATGTTGAAAATGTAAAAATGTAAAAAAAAAAAGGCAAGAGCTACTGAAGCCAGGCTGGGTTAGCTGCTGCCAGAGTCCCCAATGGATGACTCTGCTTAACTGTTTAAAAAAAGCCTCTAAAAAAAGTCCCCTCTGCAGGAGGAGGCGAGAGAACCATGTGCCTCATCTACATAAGGAATTAACCCTTGCTTAACTCTCCTCAAGTGAATCATAAAGATAGAGTAAAGGAGGCACGTGGTTCTCTCGCCTCCTCCTGCAGTTAAGCACTAAGCAGAGTCATCCACTGTGACTCTGGCAGCAACTACCTCAGCCTTTTTCCTTTTACATTTGTTTTTCTTTTTTATGATGACAGTGGTGAGGCCCTGCCTCCCCTGCCTGCAGGTCATATATATATTTCTCTCTCTCTCTGTCTCTCTCTCTCTGTCTCTCTCTGTCTCTCTCTCTCTCTCTCTCTCTCCTTCCTTCCCTCCCTCCCTCTCCCTCTCCCCCCCCTCTCTCTCTGTGTGTGTATGTTGCAGCATAACTCTGGAAAGCCTCAAGCAATTTCAACCAAACTTGGTACACAGATGACTTACTGTCTGGAAAGAAATATTGTGGGGGTAAGACACCCCTAGCACCCCTTGGGATGTGTGTTCTGTTAACAGCCTGTTGTGCCTTAAAATGGCTTCTACTGTACTGCCGTAAAATGGCTTCTACTGTTTAGCACACTGGAGTTGCCATGGTAACAGCTTCACAGTACTCCACAAGGGGGCTCCCTCTGGTAAGGGGAGAAAATCCATTAGAAATTACATTTGGTCTGGACATTTTCTCCCTAAAAATAAATACCCGGGCAACACGGGGTTATCAACTAGTAAGTGAATAAAAATGCCCAATCCAGTCTAAACATCTGGCTGACTGTGCGACCAACCATAATAAATAATAATCGTTCGATGCAGACCATGGAAATCTTCACCTTCGTGAGTTGTGCAGTAACTGTATACATAAGTCTTCATTAGCTGATTTCACGCTGGAAAAAAATGGCTGCACCCTCCCAGGCGTTTATGTGAAAATCACTTCATTCCTAGATATTTTTATGGCTTCTATTGATATTAGCACCACAGCTATTGACTGGGTATATCTTGTGGAATAGCGGAACTGCAGTTCTGTACATCTTGGCCCTCTTCCATAGCTGCTTCTACTGAGAAAGGGAAATGGTGGGGGTGTCTGAAATTTCTACAGATAATGTTAAACATATGTAGCCCAACTAGCATTATATTTTAAAAGCCAGAAAGCATTAACTATATTTCACTTTCACAACCTATATTCAGGATCTGCAATATTGTCTAAGGCAAGAAAAAGGAGGACTCTTGGACCATGTCATGGCTTGATGGCCCTTGACCTTTTATCCCCTCTCTCCCTTTCTTCTTTTCTGTCATTTAATCTGTTGCAAAACGTATTGCAAATTAAACTATTCTAAAATCACTGAGCATCCACAGATAGAGAATCAGGACAAGGGAAAAGTGCAAGCAGGAGAGAATTCTAATTTTAGATTGTATTTACCCTTGCTTATTTATTTCCCTTTTAGCCTCTATTTACCAATTAGAAATAATTGTACTTTATTTGATTTCTATAGCTACCCATTTTAACCAATCACTCAGCGAGGTGAACATTACAAAAAACTTGACAAACATTTAAAACAATATAAAATAAATATATATATGGTTACTGACTAATGTAGTCAGGAAACAGGGCCTTTAACACAATCAGGGTCCCAGCGTGGACACATAACTGGGTCTTCATGGCCTTGCAGAAGGCCATCAGAGTTGGGAGCTGATCTGTGAAGGGACCATATTTTGCAGGGCAGGATTACTGCAGAAATGATCTCCTAGTCCCTATTTGCCAATATTCCTTGAATGACAGGGCCTATAACATGCCCAAGCTGCTGGACCAAATGAATAGATAGAGATAGCTGGGATAAGATAGTCCTTTAGGTAACCTGGCCCCTAGACACATAGAGACAGATATGGCTTGGGATGTCTGTCTGTCTGTCTGTCTGTCTGTCTCATCTATCCATTTATCTATTATCTATCTGTATGTATATCTATCTATCTATCTATCTATCTATCTATCTATCTATCTATCTATCTATCATCTATCATCTATCATCTATCTATCATGATCCACCTCAAGAGCAAGTCTGGATTTGGGTAACACATTTTAAGACTTAAAGAAACTGAGTATGCTTAGAAAAAGACAACAAAGATAAGCCCGGAAATTAATGATGAGGAACTGCAGAAAATGAATATATTTTACTTGAAAGACTGGTTATGACAATAATCTTCATGGGCCTGATGGATGTGGAAGAAAATCAAGGCTTGTTACAAAATCAAGAACACAGGACAAAAAATCATACTCTTTTATTACAGGAAGGCAGATTCTGGTGGAAAGCTTCCTAATTGGTAAGAATTGATTGATTATGTTCCATCAAGTCATTTTCAATTCCTGGAGTCAACCACAAAGATAGAGATTTTCTCTATGAGAATTTATATCTAACCTGATTTTGGTGAATGATGAATACTAACAATACTTCTACAATTTAGCAAGGGACAAGAAACTGGGATTTATCAAAGTTTGATGGAATTCTTATATTTACAATAGGAGCCATGTTACAAGAATCCCAATATTAGATACATCCTAGAATCTGTAGGGGCACTTTGCCTTAGCCATCAGCCTGTAAAGAACTTCCTGGTTTATAGAGAAAACGGAGTTAATATAATTCAATGGGATTCTATCCCAGATGTAACCCCATCTTCCATAGATTTATTTACCATGTCTATTGCCCCATTGCCAGAATGGGCAGACATGTGTTGGAAAATTGCTAGAGACAAATGGTTCAACGGTGGATTCAAATTTTTTACTACTGGTTCTGTGGGCGTGGCTTGGTGGATGTGGCAAGGGAAGGCTACTGTAAAATCTCCATTCCCACCCCACTCCAGGGGAAGGATACTGTAAAATCTCAATTCCCACCCCACTCCAGGGGAAGGATACTGTAAAATCTCAATTCCCACCCCACTCCAGGGGAAGGAGACTGTAAAATCTCAATTCCCACCCCACTCCAGGGGAAGGATACTGTAAAATCTCAATTCCCACCCCACTCCAGGGGAAGGATACTGTAAAATCTCAATTCCCACCCCACTCCAGGGGAAGGATACTGTAAAATCTCCATTCCCTCCCCACTCCAGGGGAAGAATAATGTAAAATCTCCATCCCCTCCCCACTCCAGGGGAAGGTTACTGTAAAATCTCCATTCCCTCCCCACTCCAGGGGAAGGATACTGTAAAATCCCAATTTCCTCCCGATCAACTGGGACTTGGGAGGCAGAGAATAGATGGGGGGTGGGGCCAGACAGAGATGGTATTTTCAGGTTCTCTCAACTACTTAAAATGTCCACTACCAGTTCTCCAGAACTGGCCAGAACCTGCTGAATGCCACCTTTGAAATGGTTGCAACACAGACTCAGATGGGCATATAGCCATTTCAGTGGAAATGGAGCTAACAAAGGAATGACAATTCAAATTCTTATATGTTGCTACCCTAGTTGCAAGTAAGTTCCAATGAAGTGAGAATTAAAGTAATAGGCAGAGACACCTGCAGAGGGATGGATCAGGGATTCAGGGACTTATACTAAGATTAAACTGGTCAATTGACTCTTTACATCTTCTATCCAGGAAGAGCCCTTCTCTATTAAATGTTAAACTCCCTTTTTTTCTTTTTTGGTGCGGTAGTAATAGTACTCTCCCAAAATGCCAGCTTTTAGTGATTTCCAGATGCCTGTTGGAGTTAAACTGATTCAGCCCAGTCCATGGGTCTTATATAATAGTGTTATTCAATTAATGGAATATCTTTGGCTAGTGGAATTAATTCTATCCTCCACCTCATGTTTTACCCTCCTCCTAATCTGTTATGGAGAAAGTGCAGAAGTGGGGTGGTGGAGAGAAAGTGATGAAAAGCTCTGAGGTCTTGATCAAACATCTCTTTGTGTAACATTGAATGTAGCCTGATCTTCTCTTTCTGTTTGAAAAAAAAAATCACACTTTCATTCTCACTCAGATGCAAAATCATCACATTCTGTCTCCTGAAAGTATTCTGCAGACTTTCCCCTACAGTTATTCTGCTCTGACAATAGTTTAGAAAAAAAAAACCTGTTATCTCTGAGCTAACACCAAGTTCTGTAGGAATATCTTAAAAGTGAATTGGATTTTTTAGGTCAAGCTATGAATACTATATTTTAAATTCACTGACCTTAATATAATCCCCATGATGTCTATGGAACTACATGGGCCATAAGTTAAAGCAATATTTGGCCTGAGACATTTGTGTCTGTTCAGTGTTTCCCAAAGAGACTTTCAACATTCTTGTTGATGAAGTTCACCAGAAGGCTTTCAGCTCTAATGGTATACTGGAAACGATACTTGCTATTGGGACCAAGCCTTTTTAATTACACATGGAGCCAAACTTTGTGAATGTGTACGAATGTGGAAACGCTGAATCAAATCCAGTGGAAATTTGGAATCTGGCATGAAGATTTCTCCGAGCATTATCTCATTTCATCTTCATTTGTCACATTTGTACAATGATATAAATGGACAATAATATGAGTCAACGGGTCGGAAAATGCCTTATGGCCAAATCTGAACTGTTCTCAAGAATGTAGAAATCCAGAAAAGGTTGTTCCCACCTATATTTCCATGAAAATGACTTTTAAAAGAAGAAAATGGACCTCAATTATTCCCAAACTCAAAAAAAGCACAAAAGATATTGTATTTACACAGTCTTTCCCATAGTGGTGCCTTCCAATGTGTTGGACTGTAGCATGATCAAATTAAGTACCGTAGGTGTTTGGGGAATTATATTTCAATACATGTACAGGAAATTAGTTGAGAAAGAAGAAGTTTAAGTAATCATAATACAATGTTGTTTATGACATAGATGCAGATGTCACAATTCTGTCATCTAAAATGCATACAGGATGCATTTAAATGTTTTCATTTAGGGCTACTGAATAGAAAGCTGAACTTGTTTGCCTTCTTTGACTGATTCAGGGGAAGAACTTGGAAAAAAGATGAACAATTAAATAATTATCCTATTTCTATCCTCTGAAATCTAAATGAGCTTATATCCTTTATAGCTTTTCATACAGAATCAAAGAACTGACTGTGAAAGTCCGCATTCGGAAATTAAGAACATAGCATGGATTGTTTTTAACACCAATATGTCTTTTTATCATGTCTGGCTTTCATATAGATGTTTAATATTTTTTCTATGTTCATTATTTATATTTTATGAGTTTTTTTTTAATGTTAGTAGTCCTCAATCTCTGGAGCTGACAAAATAGAGATATTAGTCAAAGACGCACAAAATGCTCAATGCTGTTCTAAATATTTATGATCCATGCTAAATACTGAATTAGAACTCACATAAATCACACCTAATATCCACATCTAGAAGGCATTAAACTGAGGAAGGCTGCTCTGGGCGGACAGATTATTACTTTCATTTTATGCATCCTTGCATACTAAGTCACTGGATACTTCGACGTGCCCCCGTTTTAAGCTTTCCAATCTTTTGAAACCTATCTGCATCCTTTTATTTTTTCTTCTGCCAAGTTCAGAATCTTGAGAAAAGGCATTAAACACAATTCAGCATTTCCTCTGGCCGACCTATAAAAGAGTTGAAAAATGTCATTGGGAGACATTCCCCGCCTTCTGAGCTGCAGCTCCTGGAGAATAGGGGGGGGGCCATTTGCCCCTCTCTCCTCAAATGGGACAGATGCTGTTGCCATCCCACTATGTTTTCAATAGTGTTTCTGCTTAAACATCACAGCCAGATAGAAACATGAAAAAGATGTGTCCATGTTATTGCAACTAGACATTTCTTTTTGCAATTGCCCTGGCTATGATTGTATTGTGGCAGCAACAGGAGTAGGAGAAAACTGACTGATATGGACAGTTTTGGTTATTTTCTTACTGTTACAGTTTTGGAGGAGTACAGTAGGCCAAGGAAAGAGAGTAGAGTGAAATTGACAGGCATTCTGACTGTTTCCCTCTTTCAATTTCTGGAAAACTCCTTGAGAAATACCCACTTCTTCAATCCAGGCAATTTTACCTATCTGGTCCTTTCAGGCCTGCTATGATTGAGTATTTCCAAAGGAGAGAGATAACACTTGAGATAAATTGGATGGGGAAATAGCTAATTAACAGAAGCAGCTGGAGGAAAAGCTTGCTTTTAGAAATCTAATCTTGCTTGGCCATGCTATGCACAGGAATACAAAATGGAGATCATTTTTTTCAGGAAAACTCACCTAAATCTCTTCATTGTTATAATTGTTTTCTGCAGTAGCACTATTCAATTTACTCAAGTGCTTTACACTTTAAAAAGCGGGGCTTGAAAATTAGTTTTATATTTAATATTTTAAACATTTTATAAAATTTTAAGTTTGGTTAATTTTATAAATTCTTTGATATCTGGCAATTCATATGTCATTAACTGTAAAGTCAGTTGACATTGCATCTGATTAAATGCTTAGATGAGTTTTTAGGAGCAAAATTATTTGTAAATCAATATCAAATTGGATTTGATGCCAAGTTATGAACTTTGTTTGAAGTAGTCTATGTATCATTTTATATGCACAATATTATATGTAGGAATAAATCCTTTATAATAAATTTCATTGCACAAGTACTAAATCATTTCAAAAGGAAATCAGGATTTATGTTATTGTGTAATAAATGCTTCTGGCTTCTTATATCTCTGGATTTCAGATTTTTCTTGTAGAGGTTTCAAAAAAGAATAAATGGGATTAAATGTTCTTTGCCTCCATGTTTATTGTAATGTTATAAATCATATATTGTACTGTTTCAAGACAAATTTCAGTGCAATAATATTTATGTAATATGAACATTTAATTTTCATATTTTAACTTTTTTTATAGCACCAGTCATCGGTCAGAGAAAAGTGAAGTCAGCATTGATGAAGAAATAGATGATATTTCTATGGAAATAGAAGACTTCATTACTAGTGAAAAGGTATGATTTGCTTTAATTTAACACTCTAATTGGGGTTGATGATATATCTATGTAGTACATAGCAAAATAAACCATTACTTGCAAAGGAATTAATATCACAAATTGATACACACACACACACACACACACACACACACACACACAAACACACTGTCAATATATTGCTTTTGATCCAGAACTGTTCCCAATAAAATATAAATGAGGTGGCTATTGAATATTAGCAGATTTCAATATAGGATATGTTTTAAAACAACAAAGGTTTGAGACAATCATATGGTAAAGAAAAGGGAAGGAAGATGATATTTTTGTAGCTGAATTGAGAATATTACTCCAAGATAAGTGAGCAGTTCCCATACTTGTTTGTGCAGGTCCCCAGTTTGTACAAAAATATAAAGGAGGAATTGCAGAAATACTAATTGTTACAAATGCATATGGACTGCATTTGTTTGCTTCTGTGTGGCTTTTTGCATTAGTGTAAGCAGTGCTAAATGATCAGAAACTCAAATATTAATATGATGCACAGGTCTAAGATCCTAGCTGATTTTACTTCGTTCAGTCCACAATTTATAAGCAAAAAGCAAATCCTCATTTAGGATCTTAAATGTAATAAACTCCAGTTTGAACACCACCATACGTTTTTCATCTTTGATTAGTATAACTGTTGGCATGAATGGGAAGAGCTAGAGAAAAAGGGAACACAATGCATGCACTGTTTTTTGCAGTCATCTATACGATTGCAGCTTTTAATAAAGCTCACAAATAACAAAATGAGCAATAGGGGGAAAACTAATGAGAACAATGACCACGAAAGTATCATCTGTATACTCTAATACAGTGATAGCGAACCTTTTTTGGCTGCCGTGCCAAAAGTGGGGGGAGCACAAGGGGGGGTCGTGCGCCGGCGTGCCACACCCATAATGCTATGCATGCGACACCACCACCACCTGCACGCATGTGCGCGACCAGCAACACCCCCACCCTACATTTGCCATGACTTTTTTGGACTTCCCAGGTTCCTGAGGCTTTCTAGGAGCCTGGGGAGGGCGAAAACAGCTTTCTCCCCGACGCCCTCCGGAGGCCTCAGGAGCTTCCCTGAAGGCTCCGGAGGGCAAAAAATGGACCTACAGGGAACCCGGAAGTTTGGGAATGGTGACTTCCGATTTGTCCATAGGAGCGATTTTCGACCTCCTGAGTCTTCAGGAGGCTTCCTTGAGCAAAAAATGGACCTACGGACAAACCAGAACTCATTCTGGTTTGCTCATAGGGCCTGTTTTTGCCCTCCGGAGCCTTCAGAGAAGCCTGAAGGCCCCAGAAGTCGAACTTCGGGTTCCCCATAGGTCCGTTTTTCACCCTCCGGAGGCTTCAGGAGCTTTCAGGAGGCTTCCCCGAAGGCTCCGGAGGGCGAAATACGGCCCCACGAGCAAACTGGAAGTGATTTCTGGTTTGCCCGTAGGGCCAGTTTTCGCATGCTGCGGAGGGCGAAAAATGGCCTCAAAAGAAGGCTGGCCAGCTGGCAGGGCAATGACTTGTGTGCCCTGACAAATGGCTCCATGTGCCACCTGTATTCACCATCACGGCTCTAATATTGTGCTTGAAAAGAAGCCCTGCTGCTTTAGAAGGCATGGCAAAATGGGGGAGCCAAGGTGGCGCAGTGGTTAAATGCAGCACTGCAGGCTACTGCTAGATCAGCAGGTCAGTGGTTCAAATCTCACCGGCTCAGGGTTGACTCAGCCTTCCATCCTTCCGAGGTGGGTAAAATGAGGACCCAGATTGTTGGGGGCAATATGCTGACTCTCTGTAAACCGCTTAGAGAGGCCTGAAAGGCCTATGAAGCGGTATATAAGTCTACTGCTATTGCTATTGCTAAATACAAAATCTAGTCATACTTCTTCCATTGACAAAGTAGGAAAAACCTGCACCGAAAAACCTGGCTACAAGTGACAGAATTTCATTTAGTTAACCCAGTCCCAGAATACAATATTTGAAGTGGTTGATGGCCAGATATTCAAGATAGGCAGGGTACGATAATCTTACCTGAAGAATAACAATAACGCTTAGACTTATATACTGCTTTACAGTGCTTTACAGCCCTCTCTAAGCAGTTCACAGAGTCAGCATATTGTCCCAACAATCTGGGTCCTCATTTTACCAACCTCGGTGGGGGGATGGAAGGATGAGTCAACCTGAGCCGGTCAGGATCAAAACCAGAATGTGGGCAGAATTAGCTTGCAATACTGCACTCTGACCATTGCACCACCATGGCTGCTAATAGGTATGAGCCTTTTAGTTTAGTTTATTTCTCGCTGCCAATTTGAAAGCAAAATTGAAGCTAATCTGAAACTTTGGATCAAGATTGGATTATGCCACATTCTGAACGGGACCTTTCTTCAATAACAGATATCAGCGTTACAATATCTCAAGGGTTGCCGCAAAGAAGAGGGAGTCAAGCTGTTCTCCAGGGCGCCTGAGTGTAGAACAAGAAGCAACGGGTGGAAAGTAATCAAGGAGAGAAGCAATTTAGAACCGAGGAAAAATTTCCCAACAGTTAGAACAATTAATGAGTGGAACAGCTTGCCTTCAGAAGTTGTGAATGCTCCTACTCTGGAAATCTTTAAGAAGATGTTGGGTAGCCATTTGTCTGAAATGGTATAAGGTTTCCTGCCTAGGCAGGGGGTTGGACTAGAAGACCTCCAAGGTCCCTTCCAACTCTGCTATTGTATTATTGTATATATATTTTGCACTGTATGTTTCCTAAAGTCACTGATACAGCCTTTTTAAAACAAAAATAATGTATTTAACAGACAACATACATTAATCTAAATTTTAATATTAGTAATTTCCCTATTTTTTTTCTTTCTAGCTTGAAGACCTCACACAAGACTTCACTGTTTCTCAGTTAAGCGTTGAAGCAGATTACCTAGAGGATGTTGCATGAGTAGAGAGCAGAAATCTTAAATGGTGGGACTGTCGACCTTTGTAGACTGTATTTTAAGACAATCAATCTTCTGAAATACCCCTCACAAATCGTGCCTTTTATTTCAAGAGAAAAAATAAAACAACCCAACAAAGCTGGAGAGGGGAAAGATTTTAAGCTTGCAAAGAATGGAGTTTAATACTGCTGACTAGTTCAACTAAGGTAGTAGTTAGGTCCCAGAGAGATGTCTGTTGCAGGCGACAGACACACCACCATTTGATTTATAAACATTCATAAGGGAAGAAATCCATAAAGTATATGAAGAATGGCAGACATGGTTTGATGTTATGGCAACTATCTAGGTTTTTTTAGCTGAAGAAAGTAAGAAAATTCAGCAAGGTTGCTATTTGGTTGACTCAGTTTTCAGTATAATTTATCTTTTAGCTACTGAAGTTATTTTAGTTGCAGGGCATAATTCTCAAAATTCTCAAAATGGCAATAGAATACCTAACTTGAGGTATATTACATGTTCTGAATTATGAATCCCTCAGGATTTCTAGCAAGTTGACCTTTTTTGCAGCTTTAAGTGTTTAGTTTTGTGGCCAAGATTGCTAAGTACTTCTGAATATTGCCGCTGAAATATGAGCCTTAACTTTAAACCTATTTTTATATATATTAAAACATTGTTACCATTTTGTTTAATTTAATGAAAATTATAAATGATTATTAGCATGTTTTTTTTCTTTGAAACACAGGTGAATGCAAAATAAAAATATTTCCAAAAAACTTAAAAGTTCTGTGATAACAGTCCTTTATTTAAAATAATTCTCTTTGTGATCCTTGTCTTTTATTTTTTTAAGTATTATTTGACATTTTCTAAACATTAAAATCACAATTATACTTTTATAGCTTTCCGTTATCGGTATTTCTTTTTTCTGATTTCGGGTTTACCATTTTCCATTCTATTATCTTATACATATTCTTTGTTTCATACTTTCTCATTTTTACAATATATACATCTATATACAATATTCCCATTTCTATTGCTTTCTAAGTATATGCCATCTCTTTTCATTATGTTTACGATGCTTAAGTTCGATGCTCTCCTGCCCTCCGCCCCCCCCTCCAACGAACTTTTCTAGCGAGCGTTCTAAAAGTTGACGTCATTGCTTTTGAATAAAAGCGGGAGCCGTGGTTTTTTTTTTCTCTCAACCGTCCTCCGCTGCGGCATTTGAAGGCTGGGCTCGGAGAAGGGAGTGTAAAATTGAAGGGTGGGAGAGCCGAGCTTCTTCAAAGGAGGCGCTGGAGGGCTGTGTATCCCATAATAACGGCGAACACCCTCAATCGTCTACCCTAACTGTTGGGACAAGGAGAGATACGGAATAGCGCCAAAGGAGGAGACTAGCGGTGTCGTTATCGTAGGGTATAACGAAAAGAAAGAGGTATTAAGATAGGCACACAATAGGTCTATGGGAGCAGGAACGGGAACCGAAGTGAATTGGACTTCGTACGACCACTGGATTCATCATCCAGCCGAAGCACATTTATTGAGAAACTCAACTTTGAACTGATTGGCCACAGAGCTTTTGGCATTATTTAAGCCAGTGTTTCCCAAACTTGGCAATCTTCAAGTTGCCAAGTTTGGGAAACACTGATTTAAGCACGTGTTATTTAAGAAATCCTGTTGTTAACGCTTAATGGCTTTGGAGATTCTCGGCCATCCAGGTCCTGGTTAGCCCAAAGGGGCTTTTTCAAAAGGCAGCTGCATTTTGTTTTTCCCGCTTGAAGATCGTTCGCTTCTCATCCATGGTCCGAACTGAAGAAGCCCTCTTGGATGAGATATGAAAAGCGAAGTCCCAAATGCCTTTTGTAAAAGGCACCTTTGGTTTGTTAACACTGTTAACGATTATTAGATATTTCTACGCTTTGATTAGAAAGGGAAAGAAATTGGTCCAATTGATGATTTCCACGATACTTTTAAACTGGTAGCATATTCAAAAAAACTGAAACAAGATGCTTTTGAGCACCTACAAAATGTATTAATTAGGTAAATTAAGTCCTGCCTCGAACAGGAGGTTGGGCTAAAAGATATTCAAGGTCGTTTCCAACCTTATTATTCTATGTATTAAATCAGAGAATGTGACTATGGTTTTATTGGTCAACAGCCGTTGGAATGTTCAAAAGTTCAAATGCTAACTGTGGTGTAAAGGTGGTAGGACTGTCAATTTGCTTTGTAGTAATAATGCTTGCTTGCAGGCTTGTATAGGGACATGCCTGAAATTATGAATATTGTGTGGGTGAGGAATATGGGTAGAGAAAAGAATTTGAATACCTGAAGCTGTGCAGGACATGAAACAGAACAATATAAACACCACAATCTGTGACAGGCATCCTAGTTTCAACCTGCTGGTACTCTTTGTTTTCCATGAATCCCTTGGAAAAGGAGAGAAAGGAAAATAACACATGTTGGGGGTTGTTATTAAATTAGACCACGTGTTAAATGTAGTTTATGTTCAGATGGTTGCCCATTTTGGTTTTAAATAAACAGTAAACTGCTGCAATGTTTCTTTTAAAAATACTACGCAGATTTTTGAAGGCAGGCAACTCTGAAATGAAATGCATTTTTGTGCAGAAGCTGTATGATTGATTCCAGAATAAAGTGTAGCTGTTTTAAGGACTGGCAAACCAATGCAGCATTAGTGCCCCTTTAATAGCAATAGCAATAGCAGTTAGACTTATATACCGCTTCATAGGGCTTTCAGCCCTCTCTAAGCGGTTTACAGAGTCAGCATATTGCCCCCAACAACAATCTGGGTCCTCATTTTACCCACCTCGGAAGGATGGAAGGCTGAGTCAACCCTGAGCCGGTGAGATTTGAACAGCCGAACTGCTGAACTGCAGTCAGCTGAAGTAGCCTGCAGTGCTGCATTTAACCACTGCGCCACCTTGGCTAATCCTTGGCATATTTATTCTAGAGCATTTCTTTATTTTCAGAAGCCTGCACAGCCATACTTTTTCCACTTTAAATGGGCATAAAATTGCTGCATCTTTCTAAATTGTAAGACAACATGATAACGAATGTGTTTGTGTGTTTTTTTTATAAAATCTATTCCCTCAATAATTTTTCACATCTGCTTTTAGGCAAGAAGAGTTTTAAGAAAAAGCAGGAACCAATATTTACACTAGAATAATTTCATAATTTTTGTATTTTTCCACCTTGTACAGATTTTCTATATAAAATAGTTAAATATTTTTTATGTAAATAAGCTGAGCCAGGTAAGTGCCTTGATATACTAAAACAATAACCCTATTTTTTCTCCAGTGCGCTGCTTGGAGAGTCCAAGCATGGGTTAACACAGTCTATCTGCCCTAGGACTGAGTGAGTTTTTGCTCTTGGCCATGCCTCCCTTTGCCTCCATTATTCAGTTTAAGAAACTCAGTCCGCCCGTTTGGACTGTTCTGGGGAGCGCTCCAGTCCTAGAACAGATAACTGGACTCCCCACGTTAGCTATATAGTCTAAATTGGTTGCATTTAGTTGAGATTAAAGTTTTGCTTCAGTTTTTTGTTTCAGGTGTTCTATGAGGATCGGAAGATCGACTTACAGGTAGTTTATGTGCTGAGAGGGCTCCGGGCCGTTTCTTCACCTGCTGGTCGCACGCGGGCAGGAACCAGAGGTCGAGGGCTGGTCAGCAAGGGGACATTGGGAAGCTTCCTGAATGGCGCTGATCCCCACTGGGCCTTCGTGAGCTCGCACAGTGAGCTTGAGCACTCCGGCGAGAGCGGTGGTGTTCCTCTTGCCTGGGAAAGGCGGCGGCCATTTTTGTAGTTTGCATGCTTTTGCTTGCGGCTACGCACATATCAGCCGCCATTTTGGTTGAGCTTCGTGGACGGAGGGAGCAGTTGTGTGCCGTTGGACCAAGGTAGAGGACCTTGTTAAGCCCCTCAGCTGCAGACCACCGCCAGGAAAGCGGGCCTTGTCCAGGGCACCGGCCAGGCCTGCCTTCCTGTTCCCCACTGCTCGGAGTCTCCGAGGGAGGCAGGAGGAGGGAATCCGGTCTTTGGGTGGCCCTATCCTCCCCGTTTGGTCTGCGGGCACACCTTTGCCGGCTGGCAGGGTGCCCAGTGCCCAGCTGCTGCAGTGAAAGTTCCTGTCTGTGTAGGCAGACGATGGCAAGGAGGCACAGGAGGTCCAGGCAGGGCCCTCCGCTAAACGCAGCAAGCTACCCCCTCAAACCAAGGGAAGTAAAGGAGGGAAGGGCGCCTGTAGGAAGTAAAGGAGAGAAGCCTCCCTGGGGACTTCTGGGACTGGTGACAGGGCCAGGGAAGGTTCCCAACCAGGGGGGGGGCTGTTGAGGTTAAGGCCCCATAACCACAAGGGTCTCTGGTGAACATGAGCCACGAGGTGGGCTCGCCCACGTTTCATGGGGAAATGCAGGGCAGCAGGTCCCCACTCCTTCCAGGGCAGCAGGTCCCCTTCCCTGATAGACGAAAGATCTGGGGGTGATTCCCCAGAGGCATCCTGGGGTTACCCCGATTCCCCTAGCTCCTCTGTCAGGGAGGAGCTGGGGCCCTTCCAAGGTCTCTTCCCTGCTGAGGAGAGGTCCAGCTCAGAGAGGCATCAGGGCGGGCTTGGTCCAGCTAGGCCTCGGCCTAGGGAGGACAAAGGTTCGGCCTTGTCTGCAGAGATGAAGGAGGTCATCTCCATTGCCATATCCCAAGGGATCGTCTTTCGAGACGAAAGACAAACATAAGATTCTCCCGGCCACCTTGAAGAAGGGCGAGCGCAAGGGTTCTGGTTCCCTTCGGAAGCAGTCCTTTTGGGCTCCAGACACCAACCAGCCATCCACTTCTTCCACCTACCAGAGACCCTATTCCCAGGGTAGGGATAGGAATCAGAACAGGGGTTCCTTTGGGTCATACGGCAGGCAGCAGCAGCAACATTCCTTTCGGAAGCTGTACTGTGGTGGGAACAACTCCCGCCAGTTCCTTAAGGGCAAGTGACCATCACAGGGGCCCTCGCATAGGGGGTCGGTTACAGTTGTATGCCAATGTGTGGGAGGAGATCACCACTCTTGGGTCCTCAACACGATCAGGAGGGGCCTGGTGTTAGAATTTCTCTCTTTTCCACAAAGGACATTCATCCGGTGCCCGACCCCAAAGAATCCCCTGAAGAGGTCCCTTATGCAGGAGGAAATTGCTCATCTTCTCCAGATCAGGGCCATAGAACCCGTTCCCCAAGAACAGGAGAGGCAGGGGTTCTATTCCATACTGTTCTTAGTTCCCAAGAGCTCAGGGGGGTGGAGAGCAATGTTCCCTCTAATTTTCTTTCAGTGTGAGCAGAAAAGTATAGTGTTTGAGCGGCATATTTTCATGCCTGAGCACCTGAATTTTTTTAACAGATGTCATCTAAGACAACAACAAAATCAGTATTATTTGAAACTCAAAGTTATGTTTATTCAAGGTACCCACTTAATTAAAAGTGTTATATAATATCAGTATCACTTAACAACGCGACTGCTTAGCAACCAAAATGTTGGCTCAGAAAGTCTGTCCTGGGACCTGCCATTCATCTGGGGTCGCTTGGTCACAAAGCATCTTCCCACATCATTGGGCGTTGGTTGCAGGCCTGCATCAAGCTTGCCTACGAACATCAGGGCAGGTCTGTGCTTAGCCGGGTGACTGCGCGTTCAATGAGGAGCGCTGCCACTTCTGCGGCTTGGGCGACCCAGGCATCTATTCTCGATGTATGCAGAGCGGCCATGTGGGCTTCTCCCACTGCATTTATCAGGAACTATAAGATTGACACCTTTGCCTCAGCCAAAGCCTCCTTTGGGCAAAGAGTTCTACAGAAGGTTGTGGATGTTCCGGAGACTCAAGTTTCTTCCCACCCGGGGACACTATAGCTTGGGCATGTCCTACGCTTGGACTCTCCAAGCAGCACACTGAAGAAAGACCGTTGGCTTATCTGAACGGTCATTCTCAGGGCGCTGTGAGGAGAGTCCAATCCCACCCCGGGTCTTCGCGGATGTGAGGGTGATGACTGGATGTACGGGCTTCCTGCTCGGTGGTTCCTCGTTTTTTAAACTGAATAATGGAGGCAAAGGGAGGCGTGGCCAAGAGAAAAAACTCACTCAGTCCTAGAGCAGATAGACTGTGTTAACCCACACTTGGACTCTCCTCGCAGTGCCCTGAGAACAACCGTTCACGTAAGCCAACAGTCTTTAACTTGAGTATATGTGTACAAAATATTTAAAAGTATATTGATCCATAAGTTTCAGGGGAAAAATATCAGAAAGAAGATTTCTTAAGGGACAGATTTCTCTCAGAACTATATTCTCTATTTTTATCAAAAACCAATTTACAGTTTAAAAATATTGAAAGTTAGCAAATTGAAGTAGAAGATATTTTAGTTAGATTCGATGGATGATTTAAGAACATTTGTCTGGTATCAGAAATATTTTCAGGAGATAACCAGGCTGAGCCCGAGGGAAGGGTCAAATGCGTTATAGGTTACGAGTCCCTGCATGTTCACAAGACATGCAAGTCCAGCCCACCTTGAATGCTTCTCTTCTACTCATTTCCCTTGACTGTTAGTGGGTCAGATTTGTAGAGAGCTTAAGCTTGCAATAAATCTTTATTACTCATGTGAACTTTCTGAATGTCTTGATTTCCACTTGACAATATCAGCAAAAACAAGGCATGTGTTAAAAAAAATCCTCTTATACCTAGCATTTCTCTGAGAGTGAAATGTTCACTGATGAATATAATAGCTTTTATAGTCTTATAAAATTAATTGTGAAATTATGCTTCTAGGAATTGACACTTGTAACATCTTTTAGATAACTTAGGAAAAGTTGTAAATAAATAGTCAAGTCAGCTTTGCCAGCAGGCAGTACAGGTAGTTTTTCGGGTTATAAAGACAATTGGGACTGGAATTGCCATTGGTAAGCAATGCAGTGGTGCATTTTCCTGTGACTGTGCTGCTTAGGGATGGCGATCCCAGTTTTCATCATTAAGAGACCATTGTGTGGATCATTAAACACCGACCTTACATGACAGTGACTTCCAACTTCCTGCCCGCTTCCCCATTGACTTTCCTACTGGAAAGTCAGCAGGAAACTTCAGAAATTGCACTAGCACCATAGCAGCTTGCTGCAACATTGCAAGTGCAAACCAAGTGCCAAGCACCCAGATCTCAATTGTGTAACTGCAGATGCGGTGCGATGGCCAGAACTCTGCAGACCAATTGCAAGTGCCCCTTGTTGAGCACTGCCACAAGTTTGAAATGTTTGCTGACATGGTGTAATGCAAACACTGCTCCTATGTGCATGCTGCTTTAGTAACAAAATTCTGATTATTGGACAGGTGTGCTGAATCTTTTCTATTGGAGAGATTAATAATGCTGTTTTTCTTCTCTACAATTCTTTGTTCCCAGACATGGAGATAATCCGTAGATGGAGATTGAGAAGATTGGCTCCCAGGGAGGATGCCCCCCTTAACCAACCCCCTCCGGATGGAGGTTGGGGCTGGGTAGTCGTGGCGGCGGCTGCTATCCATTGCCTGCTTGTTGGTGGTTTGCATAGCGCCTTTGGCGTCTACATGCTGCCCCTTGTCGGTTCTTTTAAATCGAGCAACTGGCAGATAGGTAGGTCATTGTTACATTAAGGTTTCCAGCATAGCTTTGATATATTGTACTGCAGTTTTGTTTATAATTATGTCTTGCTTATTAACAGTCTTTAAGCAAATGGTTTAAACTATATGTCAATGCTCTTGAAATCCACAAGAATTGGTGTCATTTACATCAGTAAAGCATACAAGTGAGTTGATAATATTTTTTTTACGATATTTTTTTATATGTTTAATTAAATGCCTTTGTCTTTTTAAGCTTGGGTTGGATCCATCAGCCACGCTCTGATGATGACGCTTGCTCCCCTGTCCGGGAAACTGGTGGTGAGGTACGGAGCCGCCAAAGTGGCAGTAATTGGAGACCTGATGACCATAGGTGGTCTGGCGTGGTCATCCTATGCGGAAAAATTTAAACATCTATTTTTCACCCGGGGAATCATTGTCGGCGTGGGATCAAGTCTGGCCTACGCTCCAGGTAATGCTTTACATTAAAATCAAATTTTGTCACACATTTCTTCTGTTTTTGAAACAGAAGAAGGAGGGGAGAGGGATAACGCGGTGCCCAGTTCAGGAGCGGAAGGGGATGTGTCACTGCCATGGGCGGGGGTGGTGGCGGGAGCTTTGGCAGCTTCACCTCAGCCGCAGTGTCAGACGGCAAATCTGGCAGTGCTGTTGGAGGAGGAGGAGGTGGCGGCGACAGATATTCTGGTGGCAGCGGGGGCTTTGGGGCTTCACCTCAGCTGCAGTGCTGGGTGCAAGCGGCTAGGACTAGCCGCCCACAAAGGGCCTCCCCGGGCTTGCTTTGCTGAAAACGGGACGACTGGTGCTAGTTTGAGCAGCCGGCGCAAACTACCGTCAGTCGCCCAGTGCTCAACAAAACAAGTCTGGGGAGGTCCTTTGCGGGTGGCCAGTTCTAGCCGCACCTTAGAGGGGGGTCTTCCCGGAAGTTAATTGCTTCCAGGTTCACCGACCAACTGGTCCGCAAGGACCGGTAGGAACCCACCCCTGATACAGAGACGCTGCAGTTTAAATAGGCTTTTCCTTTCGTGGAAATAGAGGTATCAGAGTCCATCAAACAGTCCAAGTCATAAACAGATAAGACAGTCCGTCATCAATGTCTTTCAGTTAAGGGATAATCCAAATAACATAGTCCATAATCATACAAACAGTCGGTTTGCTAACTGTTGCAAAACTTACAATAGCTCACGACACTCAGATCAGATCAGCCCAGCATCTAACAAACAGAGAGCTAGCAGTCATTCTGGCTCCCTCGTATGGCCGATTGAGGAAAAACAGCAACCAATCACATTTTACCGTATGATTTAAAGAAACAATTACAACATTGCTACATGATTTATATATTGCCAACCCAACCGTTAGATTAAATTCCTAACAAAACTCATTAGAAATAGTAGCATGGTTTTTAATTGTGTCATAATGAAAAGCAATGTTTAAGCTTTCTCCTTTCCCAGATCCCTTTTTCATGTTAAATAAAACAGAGGGTGATGTGACTGGACTTCAATATAAAACAACTACTTTCAATTTCTGTTTGTTTCTTGATAGGTCTGATAATGGTGAGCCTTTATTTCACGACCAAACGTGCTTTGGCTACTGGCCTGGTGTTGGCTGGAGGGGCTGCAGGGACGGTCA
The DNA here is from genome assembly GCF_009769535.1 of Thamnophis elegans. Lineage (NCBI taxonomy): Eukaryota > Metazoa > Chordata > Lepidosauria > Squamata > Natricidae > Thamnophis > Thamnophis elegans. The sequence goes on from NC_045544.1 coordinate 18,814,140, forward strand.
TCCTAAATCAACTGCAGCCCTTTCTCATCCATAAGTTTGAATGGACAGGCAGCCTAAGGGTCTATAGCGGTATGCTGGCCATATGTGTTCTTGCTGCCTTTGCGTACAGGCCCCTTCAAAACCGTATGTATCTGCTTTGGGCATTTTAAATTAAATATCTCCTTTTTCCTGTGTGTGTGTGGTGGGGGAAGAGAATCCATATTGGGTAAAATAAGGATACAAAGTAACCCAAAGAGTTCTTTTCAGGTTTCCGAATTCTCCTACACAATTACTCAGACAAAACACAACTATACATCCCTGTCCCCCCCCCCCCCCCCAATAAATAAGTAGCAACATGGGAATAAAAAGAAAGTAAATCCAACATTTAGGACAACTATTTCAACCATGCTTGCAATTTGATCTCAATCTGGGATGCTGGTTGTAGACTGAAGGCCCCAATGGACAGTGTCAGACAGCAAATGGAAATTATATGAGTGGTACAACAAATGGTGCATTGTTTAAATTAAAATGTGACCCTCCATTATCTCAGCTTCCTTTCATGGACTGTTTTCCAAAGACCCTTTCTAATTTTATTTAAATTGGGGCAAGTCTTTAATAAGGTAATATGTAACCATTGACTATAGATGGAATCATAGCACTAGCACCCAGGCTTATATACCTCTTCACGGTGCTTTAAAAGCCTCTCTTAGCGGTTGACAGAGTCAGCGTATTGCCCCCAGCAATCTGGGTCTTCATTTTACCGACCTCGGAAGGATGGATTACAAATGCATCCTAGGACTGTTTTGAAAAGGTGGTTTATACGTTTAGTTTCCCTCGTCTTGTAATATCTAATTCAAATTTTCTGCATCTGGATGTGGATGTGATGTAGCAGCTAATAATATGGAACAGAGCAGAAAATGTATGTCTTGTAAGTCATAAATTCATTGGACATGTGAGTGGATAAGAACTTGACACATCTTAAGTCTTCTGTAAGTTTCACAACCATGTACTTATTAAATTCAGATTCTGGTTATTAATGATTGTAGTGGACATTTGTCTATCAGAGATTATTTCGCACCTCCCTGTCTTCTCCTGTTCTCCACTGTCTCCCAGAGTCTGACCATGCCCACTGAATCAATGGCACTCATCCTCTGCCGTCCCCTTCTCTTTTGCCTTCAGTCTTTCCCAGCATCAGGGTCCTCTCTTCTTATTTGATGGCTAAAATATTTATGGTTCAGCTTCAGTATCTGTCCTTCTAAAGGACAGTCAGGGTTGATTTCCTTTAGGATAAAGCTATTTAAAGAAGCTGAATATAAATGCAAGATCAGACCCAGATGGCCTGGCAATAGCTAGAACTTAAGGAAGTCAGCGTGTTTGATCCTTATCCCACCCCTACCCCCAGATCTCAGGTATTCCACTATAGATTTTTTGTTAACATCTATTCGTCCAAAATTACTTTTATCATCCCTCTCATTTATCATTCTGTCTCCAATCTAATTTGGGTTTTCAGATGATAAGAATTCTGGAAAGGGCTAGCTCAGTTATTGTCAGTAAAGATACCTGTCACTGACTGCTTATTTTATTTAATAAATTTATAGGGCAGCTTTGGGGAACAGAAAAGCTAGGACATATTAATTAGGAGAGACCCTATCAGTATGCCTTATAGTAAAAGACAAATCCGTTCTTCTGGGAAATATTATAGTTTAATTCCTGAAATTCATGTTTCTTGTCTTTTTCATTTCAGTAAAACCTGTTAAGATTTGGGTAAACACATGCTTGGAAAAAAGACTGTTTTCAGTTTAACACCCCAGAACTTGAGGCATAGGACTGCACTAAAGCAACTCAATTCATTTCTTAAATCACCCATGCTGTTTGCTTCCAGGAATGCAAATTGCAAATGAAAGCAACTAAATAGTTGTGTCAAGCATCTAGAACAAATTTCCTTAACCTAGGGAAAATTGAGTTACCGTATTTTTCAGAATATAAGATGCACCTTCCCCCCCCCGAAAAAAGGGGAAAATCTGGGTGTGTCTTATACACTGAATACAGCATTTTTGGCCTCTGAAACCCCGCCCCTTCACAAAAATGGACGTGCAGAGGGTTTGGTAGGCCTGCAAAGTGCTAATGGAGGCTGGGGTGGGCAAAAATGAGCAAAAAACCAGACTGTTTTTTGCTCGTCCCCCCCCCCAGCCCCCAAGAGCATTTTGCAGGCCTCCTTTGTGGCAAAAGGGCCTGTTTTGGCAAAAAGCAGCCCTTTTTTGCTTGTTACACCCCACCAGCCCCCAGGAGTACCTAAAGGCTATGCATGCCCTTTCTTTTGGCGAAATGCAGACCACTTTTTCCTCATCCCCCCCCCAGCCCCCAGGAGCACTTTGCAGGCCTCTGAAGCTCTCTGCATGCCCCGTTTTTCACAAATGAGGCATGCAGGAGGTTTGGGAGGTCTTCAGAGTGCAAAAACTTTTTTTAAAATTTACCTGATGTGTCTTGTACTCCGGTGCGTCTTATACTCTGAAAAATACAGTAAATTGCAGCTCCTGTTATCCAGTCAGCCTTGCCAAGTAGACTAGACTTAGAAATCAATGACACATACTTTAGGTCTAAAATTACTTTTATTCAAAGAGCTATAGTAAAAAATTCTTACAATTCCCAATGTGCTTCGTTTTGCTCTCATTTTATCTTTGTGTGACGTAGAGAGGGGTGTGTCTGAGATGATTACTGAAATTAGTTTCTTGGAATGGACTTAAGCCATGCTTGTTTGATAAGAGCCGAGGTGGCGCAGTGGTTAAATGCAGCACTGCAGGCTACTGCTAGATCAGCAGTTCAGCGGTTCAAATCTCAGCGGCTCAGGGTTGACTCAGCCTTCCATCCTTCCGAGGTGGGTAAAATGAGGACCCGGATTGTTGGGGGCAATATGCTGACTCTCTGTAAACTGCTTAGAGAGGGCTGAAAGCCCTATGAAGCGGTATATAAGTCTACTGCTATTGCTATTGCTATTGCCTTGGTAATGGCTTTTCCTCATGTTTTTCTAGGCCATTCCCTTATGCCTTTCCCACCGAACATACTGGCTGCATTTCGGAAATTGTAGGTACCAGGGTAGGAAAAAAAATCCCGGTGTGATTCCTATTCATGATAAAAGTAAACTTTTTGTGTACAAGGAACTCATTCTCTCTAATGCCTATACCTGCTCCAGCTGTGTCCAGCAAGACATGTTAACAGAGGTTCTTGTGGTATATAAAATCATTTTTTGCAATCATCCTCAAAATAATTGCTTAAACATCGCACAAATCCGTCCTGTGCTCATTTGTGATGCACTTTTTATGTTATCCGTGTTGCATATAACTGTTGTATTTATTGCTTTCTGGTGAAATTAATCAGTATTGCGTACACAGTAATAATTTCTCTTTTTTTTTACTTTGTATTTTACAGATAGAACTCATCCAAGTGTAGTTGACAAATTTAACACATCGCTTCTAAGAGGGTTTATAGTCGATTTAGCTTTATGGAAAAATCGTATTTTTGAGATATGGGTCGGTTCTCTTGGATTAGCAAAATTTGGATTCTACATACCTTTTGTGCATATGGTAAGTTGCCATTATCTTTTTTTTTTTTGGCTTTTCTGTTATAGCTTGGAACGAGGGTCCCCAACCTGTGGGCCATGACCCACTAGTGGGCTTTGAGGGTTTGCAACCAGGCCATGGTAATGGCGGCTCGTGTGTGTGTGTGTGTCCACGCATATCTTCACTTGCATGAGCACCAGCCAAGCACATACACACGCTCCATTTAAATGAGCAGTAGGTATGTGTGCATGGTACTTGCACAAATGGAGTGTGTTATATTACGGTATATCTATAGTGTCAAGTCACAGTACTTTTGACAGTGAATGTATGCCTTTTGGATTCAAGTTCTGTAAAGATGTTGTCCCTTAAAATGGCTTCTACTGTACAGCACAGTGGAGTTGCCATGGTAACGGCTTCACAGTACTCCACAAGGGGCTCCCTCTAATACAGGATTGGGATAAATACATACCCAGACTACCCCGATTTATCAGCTAATTCTAACTATTTTAAGACATGTGGCTAAACATTCAATTTTTACCAGTTTTAATCCGTAACTCAATTTTGGAGAAGGGCTACATCAATTTGGGCCAAGTTGATTTATTTTTAGTAGCTGTAAGATTGTCGTTTGTCCATAATAGGTAAGTGGTCACTGAGAACAAGTGTACATTTATTTCAATAGTGTCAGATACACCAACTGCAGTCTTGACTGTACTAACTTTCAAAACTTGAATAATACTTGGTCAATTACTTTTGAGGAATAATTTTTGAAGAAAACATCGTGTCATTGCCAAAGGATCTAAATTTGGTGCCGCCTTCATATATTGGATTAAATCCCATAGTCCCCTGTCAGTTTGATTTTTGGCAATGCATTATGGAGGCACCAAATTGGAGAACACTAATGTATCCAATGAAGATAGACTTATCAGGAGAGGAGTATGAAATGTTTGAATTGTCAGTCAGTTACATCTATTTTTTTTTGCTAACTATTTGCATAAATATTTAAACAAGTATGACTGAATTTGCGGCTATATTTAATTACTAGGTTAGCTTAATTATGACTAGTGTTCACTAAACAGAATACTTTAAACCCGACATGTTAAAAATCGTGCTTCATTTTCTTTTTTGCAGATAAAACTTGCAGATGATTTGCGTATTCCTGTGGAAAAAGCATCCTACATTATGGTGGGACTTGGAGTAAGCAGCATGATTGGTTGTCTTCTGTTTGTAAAAATTTATGCTATTAAAAGTGTCAACCGGGGCATTGTTACCATGGCATCCATATTATGTGTTGGTAAGTTTCACAGTTAGCTTCTGAATGTTTTTTGCCTGAGAAATTATGGTTTTAGACCTAGAAACATCTAGAGTGTCATTTCTTGCACATATGAGTTATATCAGCACAACTACAAGTTAACACTGTGCCTTAAGTTAATTATTGCCAAATCTTCTTGAGGCCATTCGTGTGATGGCTGGAATTCCAGTTCTCACTGGAACATGATGAGTAGAAATTAGGAATTAGGAGAATGGAATCTGACACATGAGGTGGGTTCTCATGGGAGAACCTACTGTATTTTTTGGAGTATAAGATGCACCCTTTTCCCTCAAAAAAGAGGCTGAAAATCTGGGTGTGTCTTATACACTGAATACAGCATTTTTTGCCACCTGAAACCCCACCCCTTTCACCAAAATGGTCGTGTATAGCTTGTAGGAGGCTTTCAGAGAGCTCCTGAGGGCTGGGGAAGGCAGAAATGAGCAAAAAATGAGCCATTCTATGCTCATTTTTGCCCTCCCAGCCCCCAGGAGCACTCTATAAGCTTTCTAATGCCCTTTTTTTTTGACAAAAAGGGCCTGTTTTCACAAGAAATGGGCTGTTTTTTGCTCATTTTTTGCCCCCGACCCACTCCCCAGGAACACTCTACAAGCCTCCTAAGGGCTATTCATGACCTTTTTAAAAAAAACAGGCCCGTTTTTGTGAAAAATGGGCCATTTTTGGGAGGTTTGCAGAGTGCAAAAACTTTTTTTTAAAATTTGCCTCTTCAAAACCTTGGTGCGTCTTATACTTTGGTGCGTCTTATACTCTGAAAAATACAGTAATTTCTTTATGGCACTCTAGCAGAAGACACTTGGGCACTTGGAGCCAATGCATAGGTTAACCCTTAATATGAGGCACAGAAGATGCATTACTATCATACTTGAGAAACAAAATTTTGGGTAAGCAGAACTAAAATATTGGAAATTAGCAGTGGCAAAGCCTGATGAGTGCTGTTTTATCTTAGTTTACATCATAGAGTAAATAAATACATTTGGTTCATATTGAAATCTGTGTCCTTCATGTTTTATTTTTCAGGTGTGGCCTACTTTTTTATTCCTTATTGCACATCTTTTACACATCTTGTAGCCGTTTGCTCCTTTTTGGGATTTTTCGACGCAGGAAACTATGTTCTCCTACCTATCCTTACATTTGATTTGGTGGGAAAAAGAATGCCTCCTGCATGGGGATTTGTGATGGCTGTCAATGCAATTAGCTGTTTGGGTCCACTCTTTGCAGGTAAACCAGTTAATGCGATTTGTCTGTAAAAAACACTGAGCCTGGAGAAAACTATACTGCTAATGTGTCCAAGAACTGACTCTTCCCAAGGCCTGCCTGAGTATTTATTTGCTTATTATATTTGTATGCCTGCAAATCTCACAAATATGGCATACAGCAGTGAATTAAAAAGAAAAACCAATGAATATTTAAACACAGTCATGTTTCAAAACAATAAAATGGCACCCAAGCAAGGGGAATGATATGAGCCACAGTAAGATAGCTGTCAGCGTTCCAAATATCATCCAAAATTAAATCAGAGTCCAAGGCAGAATATTCCTCAAAGTTCCAATTTATTAAGAGAGACATGTTGGCACATATGTAGAAAGCTGAATCTGAAAGCTTCCTGGGTTTCCGCACCCAGTTGAAAGTTCACAATCTTGCCTCCACACCCACAAGTCCATCACATGGTCCAATATTCCACTGCCATGCTGGCAGTTTCACCCATCCAGTTCCGGTCAGGCTCAGAGAGGTAGAGAACAAAAGATGACCTTGGCTTCCTAGAAAGGAATTTTATTTTGATAACAATACATTCTACTTCTAACTATTCCCCCTCCCAATTCCCTACTAATGAAACAGCATAGTAGAAAAGAATATTAGTGTGGCAGGCCAAAGATCCTAAAAGGAATCGGCTGCAGGCCTGACAATAGCATCACAGGATTTCCCCAGTCTGCTAGGACCCCCCAGGTCTGATGGTACAGCCAGGTCCTGAGGGACTTGAATATTGAACAGGATGGACTTTGCCTCACTTCTGGGGGTAAAATATCTCAAAATGGGAGGGCCACACCACAGACAGTCTGCCTTCTGAGACCCAAGTTTAATTCCCTAATAGTTGGGACATGCAGCCTGCTTTCTCTGGTAGGACAAGCACATATAATGAGGAAGAAGCAGTCCCTCAGATCTCTCTTCCCCAACTACTCTCACCTGGAATCAGCCCCGGAGAAAGGAAGTGAACTGGAGCAGCACTCTTATCGCCCACCCTCAATCAAACTCAATCCAGAAGGATTCCATGGTGAATGGTATCAAAAACTGCAGAGAGGTCAAACAGGGCAAGGATGGATGCCTCACCCCCATCTCACGCTTGCCTGGCTTCTTGAGGAGCAGGTGAGGCAAACTGACCATCGCTAAAACCTCCTCACATAATCCCCTGAACCAGTTTAATCAGCAAAGAGGGACATGGATCTAAAGAACGGGGCTGAGCTTACAGCCCCAAAGACCCTGTCCGTTTCCTCTGGTCAGACAGGTCCATTCCTGTTCAGATAACGGCAATATTCCTTGCTAGGTATTTCCACTGGTTCTGCAACAAGGCCAGCGTCCACTTGGTTCTCTGAGCCCCTCTTAACCCCTCTTAGCTGCTCAGGAGCCCAGAAGGACACATGCCCACCCAGAACAGAGTGGCAGGACACAATAAGGTCTGCACATAATAAGAACAGAGACTTAATGATGCTTTGCCATACTTACCACCACTAGTTAGGTCTTTTTTCCTCTTTCTTTTCTATGTATGCCTATATAGGTACTCCTTGTTTAATGACTACTCATTTAGCAACCATTTGAACTTATGACAGCACTGAACAAGGGTAGTTACAATGGGACTTCGTACCTACAACCATTGTAGCATCTTGCAGTCATGTGATAAGAATTTCTCTGGCTGGCTGCTCACAAAGTCAGTGGGGAAGCCAGCAGGAAGTCAGAAGGTATGCTCATAAGAGGTTCTCACGAACTGCACAGTTCTCACTTAACATTGGTAACTGGGGATTGCAAGAACTGTTGCAGCTAAGTGGTATGGTTGCTATTTTTTTATATAAAACTATGTTGCTAAATTATGGCGTTTTCAGTTCCAATTAGCAGTTAAGCAAGGACCAGCTGAATAGCTTTTGGGATCAGGAAGGTATATGCTGTGATTACTTAAATCTTTTTGATACTGGAATGTATGGTATCATTTGAAAGAAAATTCTGTTTTGGGAAAGGAAGCACAAAAGTAAACAACATATTTTTGTTTCAGGTGTAATGCATGATGCATATGGCAATTATACCATTGCCTTCCTAGTAACTGGGGTTTGCAATATGGGAGCATTTTTCATACTTGCTTTAATACCCTTGTTGCAAACATCATCAGTCCAGGCAACAAAAAACTACATTAATGCTTCTGTATATGTAATAACCAACACCATCGTGCCTTGGCAATCTCCAAGTATTTCATCAGGGGTAAGGAGTATTTGATGACATTTCTTTCTCTAAACAAGAAAATTTCTTTCGTCTTCTTTTTCTTCTTCCTCCTCCTCCTTTGGTAGTGTGTGTTCTGTACTAACCTGATCTTTGATAGGCATTTTATCACAATGACCCTTTCAGTTATTAGCATTTCTATTGACAGGTGGTAGAGAAATTAATATAGAATCTTCATCACGGTCTTCGTGATTTGCTCAAACAGGATGTGCCAGCTACATGAAGACTCATTCAAAACTCTCAGAGTTTAGAGGTTTTGGCATGAACCCTTGCCCTTTGTGTGGTTCCAGCTATTTTTTAGAAAAAATGCATCACAAGCAACATATTTGGCTAATTTCTCTGGAGCTTCCCCTCCAATTCTGTTATTTTCTTCATTTCATTCGTTCCTAGACAAATGCAAAGTATAAAAAGTACAGTTTCATTGTCGTTTGCCTTTAAGATACTTAAGGCCCTTTTAATAAATTCCAATAGTAGGGAGTAACCCACTCTGAAATACCTTATACCCCTTTTGTCTGGGAAAAGGCTGCATTACACAGGCTGTTAAAAAATATCAGATGTTCATAAAGGAGACCTGATATAATTACTCTTTCTGTCAGAAATTCATTGGATACAGTACTAAAGCTGTTGAACCCATAGCAGCTGAATGTCTAGATTGAGGCCTCAGTCCCCACCTGTCTCAAAAACTGTATACTTAGTTCTTGTTTAGTGACCACAGTTAGGACCAGCAACTCAGTCATTAAGTGAAGTAGTTGCTAAATGGAGAATTATGTGACGGTTTTTGCATATGATTTTACTTGAGCCTTCCTGCTTACAGTATCAGAAGAATACAACTCCAGTTGTATGGTTGGGAAGGTCCCCAGATTTGATACTTGAGGAAGCTGGGTAAAAGGTTGGATCTTATAGTCCCTTTCCCTCACTCCAGTGCCCTCTGGAATGCTTGTCTTCATGCTGCAATAATTAGGAGGAGGAAATGAACAGATGCTTTAGATATTTACAATCTTTAGAGAGGAAGTGATTACAAGACAGTAAGGCTTGAGTTTTGGTTTGGGATCACAATTCTTACAAGCTGATTTAGGATGTTGGGAATTATAATAATCTCTCTATATATTTTAAAATTGTCCCAAAGCAGAGTTTGAAGGCTATGTGGAAGGATGGTTTATAGCTAATGAATCCAAAGATTATTTAAATTATAGATTTCAAAAGGAATATGAGTGATCATGATAATAGATGATAAGACTTTTAAAATCAGATGTACACTGTCTTTATCTCAGATACATAGTGTGTATTCAGATTACGAGAGGAAATGGAAGGATGCTGTTGAACTGCCATCATTAATACTGTCTTTCATAATACATTTTTTGTTACAGAGTATTACTTCCTCATTCACAATATCTATGATACCTCCTGCAGCAAGTTTCTCACTCCAATTAGGACTCAGGAGGAAATACTTTCAAAGCATACGAAAATCAGATACAACATCTGTTAAGATGACGTCAGAACCTAGTACCTCTATGGGTACTGTGGAATATATGAAGGCTTTCCCGGATGAAGAGAACGATACAACTGAGGGGAAATCAGAATTAGCATCTGTTCAAAGTCAAACTTCAATCTCCATGACCCAGGACCTACCCTTACCTTGTAAAAAAGAAGATGTAGTGGTCTTGCATGAGTATGAAAGTGATGAGGAAGCCGAAATTATAATTGAAGTAAGGCCTACACAGGAGTTAACCTCTGCAGAACAACTCATGAAAAAGGAAATGTTGGAGCGTTTTCCTCACAGAAAACAAGATGGGGTGGCTTTCTTAGATGAGTATGAAGGAGATGAAGAAGAAGCTGAACTTGCAACTGGGGTAAAGCCTGGACAAGAGCTAACCGTGCCAAAACTATTGATGAAAAGGGAAAGGTCAGACTCTAAACAATTGGAGCGTTTTCCTCACAGAAAACAAGATGGGGTGGCTTTCTTAGATGAGTATGAAGGAGATGAAGAAGAAGCTGAACTTGCAACTGGGGAAAAGCCAGGACAAGAGCTAACCGTGCCAAAACTATTCATGAAAAGGGAAAGGTCAGACTCTAAACAATTGGAGCGTTTTCCTCACAGAAAACAAGATGGGGTGGCTTTCTTAGATGAGTATGAAGGAGATGAAGAAGAAGCTGAACTTGCAACTGGGGTAAAGCCTGGACAAGAGCTAACCGTGCCAAAAGTATAAATGAAAAGGGAAAGGTCAGACTCTAAACAATTGGAGCGTTTTCCTCACAGAAAACAAGATGGGGTGGCTTTCTTAGATGAGTATGAAGGAGATGAAGAAGAAGCTGAATTTGCAACTGGGGTAAATCCTGGACAAGAGCTAACCGTGCCAAAACTATTCATGAAAAGGGAAAGGTCAGACTCTAAACAGTTGGAGCGTTTTCCTCATAGAAAAGAAGATCGGGTGGCTTTTTTAGATGACTATTGGTGATGAGGAAGAGCAGTTGAGATATGTGCCTTCTGCCTCTCACAAAAAAGAAGATGAGTTGGTGGTGGAGGATATAGAGGATGTCCCTAATGATTATCAAGAGCAGCTTTAGAGCACAGCTACACTGAATCCAACGGAACAAAATAAACCTTCTACATCATTGAAAGACTCTGGAAAGACTTCCCCACAGAAAGAGCAATGATGTGATATTTGCTAAAGATGAAGTTAGCAATTTACCCTCATAAGAGAGAAAATAGCAATAGTAGTACTATTAGTATTTAGGATTAAGTATTAATTAGCATTATTAGCAATATTAACATTAGTATTAGTATTAGTATTAACAGCATTTGATCTAGCACATCTGCATGACTTCCTAGTAGCAATTTCTGCACATTATTCAGCTAACTATTCTTAATGCTGAGAAATTAGACAATCCAATATTTTATTGTTTTCATGATCAATATAGGAAAATATAGGGGGAAAAAACCAAAAAAAAACCCAAACCCCCCAAAAAACAAAACAAAAAAAACCAAAAAAACCCTAATTTTGTTCATGATATGGTGCACATATTCAGTTAACTATTCTTAATGCAGAGAAATTGGATAATCCAATATTTTATGGTTTTCATGATCAATATAGGAAAATATAGGGGGGAAAAACCCAAAAAACCCACAAAACCCCACAAAAAAACAAAACAAAAAAACAAAAAAATCTTAATTTTGTTCATCATATGGTGCACATATTCAGTTAACTATTCTTAATGCTGAGAAATTAGATGATCCAATATTTTATGGTTTTCATGATCAATATAGGAAAATATAGGGGGGAAAAACCCAAAAAACTCACAAAAACCAACAAAAAAACAAAACAAAAAAACAAAAAAAACCCTAATTTTGTTCATCATATGGTGCACATATTCAGTTAACTATTCTTAATGCTGAGAAATTAGATGATCCAATACTTTATTGTTTTCATGATCAATATAGGAAAATATAGGGGGAAAAACCAAAAAAATCCCCCCAAAAACCCACAAAAAAACAAAACAAAAAAACAAAAAAACCCCTACTTTTGTTCATCATATGGTGCACATATTCAGTTAACTATTCTTAATGCTGAGAAATTAGACAATCCAATATTTTATTGTTTTCATGATCAATATAGGAAAATATAGGGGGAAAAAACCAAAAAAAAACCCAAAACCCCCAAAAAAACAAAACAAAAAAACCAAAAAAACCCTAATTTTGTTCATCATATGGTGCACATATTCAGTTAACTATTCTTAATGCTGAGAAATTAGATAATCCAATATTTTATTGTTTTCATGATCAATATAGGAAAATATAGGGGGAAATAACAAAAAAACCCACAAAAACCCACAAAAAAACAAAACAAAAAAACAAAAAAAAACCCCTAATTTTGTTCATCATATGGTGCACATATTCAGTTAACTATTCTTAATGCTGAGAAATTAGATGATCCAATATTTTATTGTTTTCATGATCAATAAAGGAAAATATAGGGGGGAAAAACCCAAAAAAAACCCACAAAAACCCCCCAAAAAACAAAACAAAAAAAACTCCCTAATTTTGTTCATCATATGGTGCACATATTCAGTTAACTATTCTTAATGCTGAGAAATTAGATGATCCAATACTTTATTGTTTTCATGATCAATATAGGAAAATATAGGGGGGAAAAACCCAAAAAACTCACAAAAACCAACAAAAAAACAAAACAAAAAAACAAAAAAAAAACCCTAATTTTGTTCATCATATGGTGCACATATTCAGTTAACTATTCTTAATGCTGAGAAATTAGATGATCCAATATTTTATTGTTTTCATGATCAATAAAGGAAAATATAGGGGGGAAAAACCCAAAAAAACCCCACAAAAACCCCCCAAAAAACAAAACAAAAAAAACCCCCTAATTTTGTTCATCATATGGTGCACATATTCAGTTAACTATTCTTAATGCTGAGAAATTAGATGATCCAATACTTTATTGTTTTCATGATCAATATAGGAAAATATAGGGGGAAAAACCCAAAAAACTCACAAAAACCCACAAAAAAACAAAACAAAAAAAACAAAAAAAAAACCCTAATTTTGTTCATCATATGGTGCACATATTCAGTTAACTATTCTTAATGCTGAGAAATTAGATGATCCAATATTTTATGGTTTTCATGATCAATATAGGAAAATATAGGGGAAAAAAACAAAAATACCAAAACAAAAAAACAACAAAAAACAAAACAAAAACAAGTTTTAGCATTATTAATATTATTATTAGTAGTAGTATTAACAGCATTTGATCTAGCACATCTGCATGACTTCCTAGTAGCAATTTCTTTGTGTTATTCTGTATACTTTTTCATGCTTGTTTACCTAGCTTTTACAAATGTTTCTGAAATAATTGTTTATTTTTCATTATTTTATAACTTAGACGTACAATAAATTTGAAAAGAACTGAATTCCCAGCAGATATTAAAACCATTTTGTCATTTGCCTATTTTTGGAAAATAAACAAGCGTTTAAATTATTTATGCTTTGTAGCTAAATTGAGTTGAGACCATCTTCCTATGCAAGACGAAATATGTAGCTCTTTATCTTTATTTTTTGCTACTGCACAATAGGACTATTCTAAGTGTCAAATTTTGTTCATCATATGGTGCACATATTCAGCTATTTTAAGGTGACCAGACGTCCCGATTTTCACGGGACAATCACGCTTTTGCACAATTTGTCCCGCGTCCCGGGACATTCTTAAAAACTCCCGATTTTTGTGACCGGACCTGGAAGTAAGCCTGCCCCGCCCCCAGCCCTGTATACCCATCCCAGCCGGCTGGTATTTTGTTCCTTCTGTCTCCCCGTTGCTCAGAAAAGCAACTTCGGGAAGGTCCTTTGCTAGCAGGCAGGTTCTAGAACGCCTGCAGCCACCAAAGGACCTTCCCAGAGTTGCTTTTCTGAGCAACGGGGAGACAGAAGGGACGCAATCTCCTTTCATTCTCCCTCTGCCTCATTCACTTGTTCAGGCAGCAGAAAACGAAAGAAAATCGCATAGCCGAGAACAAAGGAGCCTGCAGCCTCCTTCATTCAAATGTTCAGGAGCAGGGATGAGGGGGGGGGGCTTTCTCGCATGCCTTCTTTCTCTGAAGCCACGCTGGATTCAGCAAACCGGGCAGTGTGTGCCCTTGGGATTGTGCAACAGCTGAAGAACAGGAGGCAAGAATTCGGGTGCTGCACAAGGCCACGGACACGCCCTACCCTCTTCTCTCTGATAGCCACCTGGTTAAAAAGGAGGAGGCAACTCTGCTGGGTCGGAGCCCATCCAGGAAGACGAGGAACGCAAGGGGGATCCCTCCCCCCGCAGATGGGCTCCAGACCAGCGGAGCCTCCTCCTCCTTTTTAACCAGGCGGCTATCAGAGAGAAGAGGGCAGCTTGTGCCCATGGGCTTATGCAGCAGCCAAAGATCACCTGGTTAAAAAGGAGGAAGAGGAGGCTCCGCTAGTCCAGAGCCCATCTGCGGGGGCAGGGATCCCCCTCGCATTCCTCATCTTCCTCGATGGGCTCCTCCTCCTTTTTAACCAGGTGGCTATCAGAGAGAGGAGGGCAGCGCAAAGGAGGAGCAGAACGGCCTTAATCATGTCGAGCTGCCCAGTCAAAAAACCCTTTCCTTCTGTAGAAAAGAAAAGAGGGGGGTGAATTCGAGAGACCGACTGAAAGAGGGAATCTTCAGCCAGGGCACCCTTTGCTCCGCCACAGCAACCTTTTCAAGCAGGATCAGACTAGTTTGAAAGCCTCGCCTTCTATTTCGGCGGGGAAATTCCCTGCTGCCCAGGCTCCATCCCGCAGAAAAAATCCCCTTCGCCAAAGCTCGAGAGGCAAGCGCTGCCTCCGCCTGCCAGAATCTCTGGAGAGAACTTTGCAACTAGCTAAGGAGTGGCGAGCAGCGGACTTGAGCATTTGCACGCATTCAGCCAAGGTCCTGCTGAGCCCCACAACTTTGGACGACCCTATGAATTTTATGATGGATGTGCACCCCTGGGAGGTGCTGAAGAAAGACAGGTAGCTCAGCCTGATCCAGGATGACAGGCGCGACACACACACAGAGTGGGAAACACACACACACACACACACACACACACGGAGGGAGGGAGGGAGGGAGGAGAGACACACAGAGAGAGAGAGACACAGAGAGACAGATACACAGAGAATGACAGAGAGAGAGACGGAGGAAGATAGAGACAAAGAGCCACACAGAGTGAGAGAGAAACAGATACAGAGAGGGGGGGGATTTAAGAAACTTCAGAGTGAATCCAAGAAGAGGGAAGAGATGGAAGACTGGCTTTTCGCTCTGATTTCTGAGCCCCCAGCTGTTAGTGATGGAGGAGGAGGACAGCTCATTCTGTGGCGTTTTTAAAAAGTCCTGTTTTTTTTTTTTTTAGCAAAAAAGGAAAAATCTGCAAAAAGTCACGGGTAGCCCCTGGGATTGTTCCTCGCAAAGCATCATGGTCGCAGAGAATGCAAATGAAGGTGTTTATCTCCCCGCCCGTGTCCTTCTATTCAAATCAGAGTCATGCTGAGTCCCATTCAGAGGGTGGAGGGGCGCTGTGCTTTTTTGTTTTGTTTTACCTATGTTCTCACAACTATGCAAAGGTGGGTTTTGTGCTACAAGGATCTTTCTTTCTTTCTCTGTCTGTGGTTCTGATTGCAGTTCCTTCGGATTAAAGCACCATTTCTCATTCCTTGCAAAATGGCAGAGCTGCCTCCCTCCCCACTTTCCTTGCAGCACCCTCGGTTGCAAAATGTTCCCCTGATTTGGTTTATAGTTCGCAGCAATGCGATCCAACAAATAGGAAAGTTTTAATAAGATCTACTGACTTTATTTGGTCTCTGCTGCCCCCCACACCGCCCCCTTAGCCCTTGGGTTTTGTCCCCTCCCAAGGAGAGAGTGGGAAGGAGAGGAAGGAAGGAGGGAGGGGGGAAGGAAAAGAAGAAGGGAGGGGGGGAGAAGATGGAAGGAGAAAAGATGGAAGGAAGGAGAAAGAATAGAAGGAGGAAGGAGAAGGAGGAAGATGGAAGAAGAAAGGAAGGAAGAAAAAGAAGAAGGGAGAGAGAAAAGAGGGAAGGAGGTAGGAAGAGAAGGGGAAGAGGGAAAGAGCAGAAAGGTAAAGAGAATGAAGTTGATAGGCAAGAGGAAGGATGAAGGAAGGAAGGAAGAAAGAAAAAGGGAGAGAGAGGCAAGAGGAAGGAGGAAGGAAGGAAGAAAGAAAAAGGGAGAGAGAGGAAAGAAGAAAAGATGGAACTAGAAAGGAAAGAAGGGAGGGAGGAAAGGGGAAGACAGGGAAAGAGCAGAAAGACAGAGAAGGTGAAGGTAGATAGGCAGAAGGAAGGAAGAAGGAAGAAATAGGAAGGAGGGAAGGAGAAAGGATGGAAGGAGGAAGGAACAGAAGTGAAGGGGAAGAGAGAGATAGAAAGAGCAGAAAGACAGAGAAGGTAGATAGGCAAAAGAAAGGAAGCTGAAAGAATGGAAGGAGGAAGGAAGAGAAAAAGAGGAAGGGAGTGAGTGAGGAAAGAGAGGATGGAAGGAGAAAGGAAGGAAGAGAGGGAAAGAGCAGAAGACGGATAAGGTGAAGGTAGATGAGCAAGAGGAATGAAGGAAGGAAAAAGTGAGGTGTCTCGAGGATGGGGAAAACGTTTAGTGACCAAAGTTACAATGGCATTGAAAAAAGTGACTGATGACCATTTTTCACCCATAGCGACCGTTGCGACCATTTTTGCACACTTAGCGACCATTGCAGCATCCTCATGGTCATGTGATCTAAATTTTGTTTGGCAACAGATTCGTATTTATGAAGGTTTCAGTCCTGGGGTCATTAATCGCCTTTTGTGAGCTTTTGACAAAATATAAATTTTTTAATCAAGCCCCCCGATCCCCCCGGTCAATGGTGTCCCTCTTTACCAATCTGAAAATCTGGTCACATTACCATTGAGTCATGTCAAAAAACAGAGTGCAACGAAGCATGTTAAAACCTGCAGAGTTTATCAGGGCATCCTACTACAGAAGAAATTATGTTGTACAAGCAAATTTGGAAAGTGGTAGGTGACAAAGTTGGGAAAAGGCAGAATGGATTTTGCAGGAGATTCTAATTACCCAGATTGTCTAGATATTTATTATTTAAGTATAATCTTTATTGTCACTGTACTTAAAATATAATGAAATTGGTTAATAGTTAATTTAACTATTATTTAGTTAAATAATAAATTTATTATTTATTTAAACAAAAAATAATATTTTTATGTCACCTATCTCCTGTATAAGACGTTCCTGTATAAGACAATATCTTTTTAAAAGGTATTAATTGGTGGTAATGGGAACTGTGACTGAATATATAAAGTTTGTGTGCGTAAAGACGCACTAAATAATAGTATGAAGAGAATGTTTGTTCGATTCTGGGCAGCTATGTATATTCTTTACTGAATTAAAAGAAGCATCCTAGCAGGATATTGCCATAAAGCTTTCTTTAATGTGTTTATGCCCCTAGCCTTATGACATGTGGAATAGTGTAAGTAATTATATTCCTTTAGTGTTTCAGAGAAGTCCCAGCAATTGTAATACACACTAACTTCATCTTAGCCACAAACCAGTGTGTTTCTAATTTACAAATCTGGCAATTTTTCAATAAGTTGTTGCACTTTGTCTGATCTGTTCTCAAAATACGGAAGTGCTTGAAGCATGGCCACCTGCAATAACAAATTACTGTTCCCTAAAATATTGTCCTACACCTACAATGCGGAGGCGCAAAGCTTCTCTCAGGGAAAAAAAAAACTTTGTTATTTCTTTTTTGCTAAAAAAAGAAGAAGAGGAGGAGGAAACTATCCCAAAGAAAAGCTAGTTTTCAGCAGCTTCTTTGTTCCCCAAATCAACTGGCATCAAAGTCTAATGAAAACCTGTATGCGGACACTGGATCTAGTCCAAAGTATACTATTGGCCTATGCTAAATTCCTCGGGGACATGACTCATATAAAAAACATGAGGCTGTCATCATATGGCTGGTGGCTCCAATAAATCAAATATACTTTGAAAATTGAAGCATAACAAAATTTTATTAGGTGAAACTTTGGCGTTTCTCTCAGCCATCTTGCACATATATACATTTGATTACTTACAGCAGTTAAAGAGTATGCCTCAATCCTATTCAAAAGAACAGAGATATATTTTTAAAAGGTTTTAACTGGTGGTAATGGGAACTGTGATTGGATATATAAAGTTTGTGTGCATAAAGACGCACTAAATAATAGTATGAAGAGAATGTTTGATTTTGAGATTCTATTTTTAAGAATAAGCGCTTGCTTTCTTGCATAAAAAGGAGAAGCACTTATTTTTAAGAATAGAATCTGAAAGCCACACAAATATTATATCTCTTCATACTGTTGTTTAGTGCATGATAAGTGTAGGATGATCACAAGGAGTAGCAGGGGTGGGTTTCAACTGGTTCGTGGCGGTCCCTGCGAATCGGTTGGTCGGCGAACCCGGAAGTAAGTAACTTCCGGGAACGGCGAAGGGCCCACCTGCGCGCCCGCGCGCTCTCCTTACCCGGTTTTGACGAGTTCTGCGCTTCCACGCATGCGCAGGATGCATACAGCGCCTGCGCGATCCTCCAGGAGCAGCTGGAGCATCACACAGACGCTAGTACGCATGCGTGTGCCGCATGCGTGTGCAAGGACGCCGCCGGCCCCGTTCCAACCGAACTGGACCCAGATTGTTGGGACAGGCAATATACTAACTCTGTAAATTGTTTAGAGAGGGCTGTAAAGCACTGTGAAGCGGTATATAAGTCTAAGTGCTGTTTCTATCTGAAAGCAAACAACAAGCAAAGGGAGCATCAAGGACTTCACAGTGAAATCTTAATCTACACATATAGTCTGTAGACCTCGAATTATAACAGTTCCTTTAGTGACTTTTTGAAGTTACAACAGCACTGAAAAAAGTGATTTTTCCTACCTACGACCATTGCAGCATCCCCATGGTTATGTGCTCAAAATTCAGACGCTTGACAGCTTACTCATATTTATGACAGTTGCAGTGTCCTGGGGTCACAGGATCACTTTTGTGATTCTTTGACAAGCAAAGTCAGTGGGGAAGGCAGATTCACTTAACAACCATGTTACTAACTAAATAACTGCAGTGATTCACTTAACAATTGTGGCAAGAAAGGTGTAAAATATCTATATTTTTGACTGACTGGAAACCCCTGATAGACTTTTTGCATGAGATGAAAAAAATGCACATGATTTATGGTTTTGACAATTAGAAAACAACTGAATAATAGAATAAAATAAGGGCGTCTTTTTTGTTCCCATAGAGTAAGAGATAATTTTGCAATTGTACTTAGATTTGTTGCAAAGGGAATTTGAAACTTTTTCTATTAATTTTTAATTATTTCTTTCTGCACTTTTGCTTCTTTCTTTTCTTGCTTATTTTTTTAATTAATGTTATATTATGGTCTTTGTAAAATTGTTAATCACTTTGATGTTTAAAAAGATAGTAAGAATTAACTCACAAAATTAGCTCTACATGGGGCTGCCCCTGAAGAGTGTTCGAAGACTACAGCTGGTCCAGAACACAGCCGCGCGCGATATGGGGTGTATCTAGATACACCCATGTTACACCTATCCTCCGCAAGCTGCACTGGCTCCCCATTGGTCTCCGGAAACGCTTCAAGGTGCTAGTCATTACTTTTAAAGCCCTACATGGTTTAGGACCTGGCTACCTGACAGACCGCCTCCTGCCACTTACCTCCCAACGACCAACAAGATCGCACAGGTTGGGCCTCCTCCGGGTGCCGTCAACCGGACAATGCCGACTGGCAGCCCCTCGGGGGAGGGCCTTCTCTGTTGCTGCTCCAGCACTGTAGAACGATCTACCCGTAGAGATCCAGACCCTTACCACTCTCCCGGCCTTCCGTAAAGCCGTCAAGACCTGGCTGTTCCGGCAGGCCTGGGGCTGTTGATTGATATCCAGCTCCGCTTAGATGGAATGGATGATGTGGAATTTTAATATTGTATTTTCTATTTTAAAATTTTAAATGTTTCTTTTGTCTTGTTGTGAGCCACCCAAAGTCCCAATGGGAGTGGGCAGCATAGAAATTTTATTAAATTCGAAACTTGAAAAGCCTTAACAAAAAAACAATCCTATAGCTACCAGATTAAAAACAATAAGGCTTCCTGGATGAGGGGCTATCTGTACTATCCTTCTATGAAGCAACCACCTTGCTTTACCTAAGTGAATATAAATCCGGAATTTCCATATAAAATGCTACACTAATTCCTGTGCCATCCTGAATGTTACGAACTACCCTGTTCCTGTAAAAATAAGACCTCACAGGATAATAAGCCCAATCGGGGTTTTGAGCGCAAGCACTAAAATAAGCCCTCCCCCAAAATAAGCCCTTCTTGAAAATATTGCAAGACAGCAACAGCCATGAGGTAACCACACTTGCCGCTTTCTGTACCTCAAAAATAATAAGATCTCCCCGAAAATAAGGCCAAGTGCTTATTTCAGGGGTCAAAAGAAAATAAGACCCTGTCTTATTTTTGAGGAAGCATGCTGGGACCTGAATTTCAGATTTTTTAGTTCAGAAAACATAATCCTTTCTATCTCCCTACATCAAGGGTGTCAAACTGGTGGCCAGTGGGAGGGATGCATCCTACACAGGCCACACCTACCCCAGCTCCATGAATGGGAAAAACATTGTGAAACATCAGGTGATAGCAATGTGATGCCGCGGGTTTGACACCCTACAGGCTAATCCTATGACTAAACATTTTTCACAGATGTATCGTTTTAAAAATATAGCAATAGCAATAGCAGTAGACTTATATACCGCTTCATAGGGCTTTCAGCCCTCTCTAAGCGGTTTACAGAGAGTCAGCATATTGCCCCCAACAATCTGGGTCCTCATTTTACCCACCTCGGAAGGATGGAAGGCTGAGTCAACCCTGAGCCGGTGAGATTTGAACCGCTGAACTGCTGATCTAGCAGTAGCCTGCAGTGCTGCATTTAACCACTGCGCCACCTTGGGTAGGGAACTTTGGTTATTTCTATATCACTTTAGCATTACTTCAACCATGAAATGCTTTTCACCCACTTATGAATTGTGCCATTTTTTTTAAAAAAAAAACTTAGACAATGAGTTTTTGTTTGTGTCTTTCTTTTATTCCAGACAGGACATCTGGGCTCAATTTGTTTCCTTAAAAATTATGACACAACATTCAGGGATTTTATATGTGATGATCAGCCACTCAAATTTATATGTTGCTACTTTTTATCTCAACATTTTGCTTGAATTTTGGACTATTTACTTTGGATATGCCTCTACTGTACATTGCATCTTGTGAAATGTTGCTTGCAAAATCAAAAACACTGTAAGGGGAATTCATGAACATATTGGTGTGTATTCAGATCAGCTAACATTTGCAGATGTAACATTTTAGTCACTTTAAGACTTTGTATAAAGTTTCCTAATGTTAAGGTAAGATTTATTATCATTGTGTTTGCTACACATATTTTTATTATTTTCCCTCTATAAGATACCAATTAATTTTCAGCTTGTTGCAAAATGCTTTTTAACAACACTGTGACATGTACAGGAAACAATGACTAGAAAAAAAAATTAGTATGTCAAATTTTGTGGGCTAAGCAGCTCATACATGATAATGAATATCATGATAAGTATGATAATGAAAGTCATGAAATCAAGGGATTATTTAAAAGTTTAGTGTGCAAATATTGTCTCAAAATGAGTTATAATGAGTTCATATTTCTTTGTGTGGTGAGTCCCAAGATGAAATATTCATTTGATACAGGAGTAGCCTTCAAAAATGTTAGCAAGGGGTTTTCTGCCCAATTGCTGGGTAGATGTGGCCATGGTGGGCGTGGCTGAGTCAGCCTCCTGCACCACAGTGTGTGTGTGTGTGTGTGTGTGTGTGTGTGTGTGTGTGCTGTTCCTGGGCTCCAGAGGTTTTCCTCGAGCCTCCGGAGGGCAAAAACGGCCTCCCCAAGCTCCCCACTGAACTTCAGATAGGCCCATTTTTCACCCTCCCTGAGCCTCCACACCAGTGGTGGGTTTCAAAAATTGTTCGAACCTACTCGGTGGGTGTGGCCTCCTTTGTGGGAGTGGCTTGCCACCCATGTGATTGGATATGAAGATGCCGATGACACTTGTCAGAACCACCTTAAATTACCTCACACACAGCACTGGCATGCATAAGAATACGGTGTAAACTTGTTTTTTAAAAGGCATCTTTGGTTTGCGTTAAAACAACTTCAAAACACGCAATATTCTGATTGCACTACAAACGCAGTAGTCATCCTTACCTTTCACAGAGGCACTGAGTTTCATAAATATGAGCATGATAGTGTAGAATAATCATATCCAAGGACCAGTGGTGGGTTTCAAAATTTTTTGGAACCTCTTCTGTAGGTGTGGCCTGCTTTCCGGGTCCACTGGTGGAACCTCTTCTAACTGGTTCGGTAGATTTGACGAACTGGTTCTACCGAATAGGTGCGAACTGGTAGGAACCCACCTCTGCTCCACACGCGCCCTGCACTTACCTGCATCCAAAATGGGCTGCATGGGAACTACTGGGAGGGGTGGGGTGGTAGAGCCATCCAGGAGTGGGATTTGGGGGTTCTCCGAACTGCACAGAATCTTAGCTAGAGGTTTCCTGAACCCTTGCGAACCCCCAGCAGTCCACCCCTGATTTGGTAGCTAGGAGTTTGTAAAGCACTTCAATTTATGATCTTCAAAAACATTGAATAATATTGTACATAATCAAATAGTGACATTTCAAGGATGAGGGACGAGTCAATTATATACAATATATATGCTGTATAACCAGGCAATATATTTTTCGCATTCCATGGATCAGATAACCTTCAAGAATTGTTACCTGACAAAACAGAGTACACTGTGAAATATGTAAGAGGCAACTTCTGATATAAGGTAACTTCTTATTTTTCTAATATAATTTAACCAGAATTTTTAAATAGTTCCTAATCCTACTTACCAGAGCACTACAGGTAGTCCTCAACTCACGACCACAACTGAGGCCAGAATTTATGTTGCTAGGTGAAAAATTTGTTAAGCGAGTTTTCCCCATTTAATGACTTTTCTTGTCACATTTGTTTAAGTGAATCACTGCAAATGTTAAGTTACTAACATGGTTATTAAATGAATCTGGCTTCCCGATTGACTTTGCTTGTCAGAAAGTCACAAAAGATGATCACATGACCCCGAAATACTGGAACCGTCATAAATGTGAGTTAGTCGTCAAACATCTGGAGAGCCGAGGTGGCGCAGTGGTTAGGGTGCAGTACTGCAGGCCACTTCAGCTGACTGTTATCTGCAGTTCAGTGGTTCTAATCTCACCGGCTCAAGGTTGGCTCAGCCTTCCATCCTCCCGAGGTGGGTGAAATGAGGACCCAGACTGTGGGGGCGATATGCTGACTCTGTAAACCGCTTAGAGAGGGCTGAAAGCCCTATGAAGCGGTATATAAGTCTAACTGCTATTGCTATTGCTAAATCACGTGATCATGGGGATGTTGCAATGGTCATAACTGTGAAAAATGGTCATAAGTCACTTTTTTCAGCACCGTTGTAACTTTGAATGGTCACTAAGTGAACTGTTGTAAATAGAGGACTACTTGTAGAAAATTTTATGTTCAGTGTTATACAGATTGGTTTACCTTATAATGATTATGTTTGTAGGGGTGAGAAGTGGGAGATGTAGGCTGATAAATATACACTGAAAAAGGTTACTGAAGAAAGGTTACGGTAATATATATAGCATAGGAAAGAGGAATTAAATTCTGCTGCTGAATTATTTGGGCCAATGACTATTTCTGAAGAATAAGTAAGCTTACATAGTATACTATTTCCTAGCCCAAACTATTTCATACTGTTGTACTCAGAATTAGTTATGAGGAGGAATCCTGTATAACCTTTCTTGAATTCCTAGAGGAAAAATGAAATACAACTCTAATGAATAAACAGAACAAACATTTTGAATGACTCAATACTCTTAAGTATGTTTCTCTTAGTTGATGGAATAGTATACTCACTCATAAAGAGGTTTCTAGTTAGAGATCCTAGCTTGAGCCAAATGCTTTTGTCAACCCTGGAAGCCATCTTTACTTTTGAAGCTTCAGGGCTGCCACATTTAGTGCCTGGGAAAACGGGAGTGGGGGATTACACAGTGTGGAGGAGGATTAGCCATAATAATGTTCCTTTCTTTGGGAGTCAAGGGCATTCAGCCTGTGCCTAGATGGAAGTGACTGGGGGTTGTCTCCAGTTGGGATGGTGAATTGATTGGATCATGTGATGGACTTGTGGGTGCAGGGGATGGATCTTTGATTTCCTTTTGGGTGGGGAAAACCAGGAACTCTCAGATTCAGGTTTTCCCAGATGTGCCAATATGACATCTTTAATAAAATGGAACTTTGAGGAACTTCAAGCCTTGGAGTCTTCTTTTGTTGGGAGTGTCACTTGGAATCCTGACAGCTTGAGGCAAATCTGAGCTTTGGTAACATTTGGTCTTAACTGACTGATGCTTGTCTCCTATGGTATAGGCATGACAGTATGGTAACCATGTCTATACTTCCCTGTTGTGGCCCAGCAGGAGCTGTTGGAGCTGCCACCAGACTCCAATGGCGAGGGGCCCTATGAGTCAGCTCTGGAGGATGTGGAGGACCTTGGACAGGGTTCCGACTCCGAGCAGGGTGCAGAGAGACTGGTTGGCCACCAGGTGGTGCCTTAGCCTTGGACCAGTGGGGAGAAGACAAGGGAGAGTGATACAGAAGCCAGCAGTGAGTTGTTCCTGGATGTCCGGAATCGAAGAGCTAATAGGTGTCAGGAAGAGTTACACAAGTACAGAAGGTAATTGGGCTCAGCTGGTGGTCATTAGGCTCCTCTCCAGACTATAAAAAAGACTGCTTGTGCACACGCCTCTCTTGCAGAAGTCAACGCATTGACTAAAGATAACTTTTGTAACTAACCTGGCAGGCTGGATTACTGCCAAGGTTTGTCTGAGTTGCTGCCAAGATCCTTATCTGTTTGTTATGCTTGGCTTTCAGCCACCGAGGTTTTGGTTTCTTGCTATTAAAGTACATTCTAGTTAAGCTTGTCTCGGCTTTTGTTACTGGACGGAGGAGGGGGTCAGAACACTTCCCTATCTTACTAAATAAAAATGTGTGAAAGCCTTTTTCAAAATTCTGTATGTCACCTAGAATTTTCAGATTTGCAGCCAATATATCTAAGAAAAGAAAGAAAAAGAAAAATCAATCAAAGCTATGTTTAGCACTGCAAGTATCTATAAATGTTGATGCTGATAACTATCGAACACAACAACGCTGAAATAATTTGGAAAGATACCGAAGTAAATGCTTGAAGGAGTATTTTAGAAACGTGTATAGAAATAATAGTGAATCAAATGCTATAAATGTTAGTATCCCAGAAAATCAATTAGTGGAAAAGATAGCACAATGTGTTTTTAAAAATTGTGAACCTGTAAAGATAAAAGTTTTTTCTGTGCATTCATGTTGAACTCTATGGCAGGGTGATCATCTCTGTTTTTTTAGCCAAGAGAGTCAGCATTTTCCGAAGTCATTTCTGTGGTTATGTGGCTAGCGTGAATGTACGCCAAGGCTCATGGAACACTGTTACCTTCCCACCAAAGTGGTACCTATTTATTTACTCTCATTTGCATGCTATTGTACTGCTAGGTGAACAGGAGCTGAGGCAAGAACAGGAGCTCACCCGCATTGTTCAGTGCGCAGGTCTTGAACCTGCTTCTCTCAGCTTGTCATCTGACAAGCTCAGCATCGTTAACCATGCGCCCAATGGTGAAGTAACTGGTATGGATGAAATAACTGGAAAAGTGTGAAAAGATAGATGTTTGTTTATAGAGAAGTTGTGTGACTCGTTCAATGTGTTAGAGAACATTGCATCTGTACTTGTCAATTGGAAACATGCTTTTATTTTAGGCTTCATTTATGGAGCTTTTGTAAGAACAGGAAGTTGAAGATTGGTTGCTGAAAGTGAAAAGAGAGGTATTATGTGTGAGATAAAGCAAGCATACAAATAAATGGAATGTGTAGTGAATGGTTCCACACTGAACAAGAAGTAAGTAAAAAATGTGAAATACAGGAGGATTGCTTGTGGGTGATATTAGTGGAATATTGGCTGAAGATGTCAATATTTGTATATTATGAATGCAGATAATACATGCTGTTAGCTAAGAGCTCAAATGAGTTGCAGTGCATGATAAAAGATGCAACTAGGAGTATTAACATGAGAATTAATGTATTAAAACCATGCTGAATGATTGCATAAATAAATGATGAAATTAAAATAAGCAATAAATAAATGTATGTACTTGTGATAGCCTCTTTATTAAAGCTGTGACAATAGATTTATAAATTTTAAGATGTACAGATGCAGGTAAAAATCAGTAGGTAACATGCAGTCTGTTGCAAGAAAGAAAGTTTATCAGAAATAAAATTTGCTATGTATTCTCCCCCTTTTGTTATAAAGGAAGTGAAATCAGAATATGTCAGGAGAAATTTCTCGGTCCGGTTTTTACTTCTAGATTTTCATTTTTTCATTTAACATTTCCTAACTTTTCTCTAATCTTTAATATTTCAAAACCATTGTTTATGGATATAGATAGTCCTTGCTTAAAGCCTGACTGGTTTAAACACAGTTCAACACTTATGATGGTGCTGAAAAAATAACTTCACAACCTGTCTTCACTGTTATAACTATTGCTGAGTTCCTGTGGTGACTTTACTGAGATTTGGACACTTCATAAACAGCAGGGATTTCTGAACATTGTAGAGTCCTGCAGACATGTGATTGCCATTCTTGTTCTCTACACTCATTGAACTAGAAAAACAAAATGCACAGGTACAGTATAAGTACTACTCATTAGTAGTAACTGTGAGAGGGATCTTGGAGTCCTAGTGGACAACCATTTAAATATGAGCCAGCAGTGTGCAGCAGCTGCCAAAAAAGCCAACACAGTTCTAGGCTGCATAAACAGAGGTACAGAATCAAGATCACGTGAAGTGTTAGTACCACTTTATAATGCCTTGGTAAGGCCACATTTGGAATACTGCATTCAGTTTTGGTTGCCACGATATAAAAAAGATGTGGAGACTCTAGAAAGAGTGCAGAGAAGAACAACAATGATGATTAGGGGACTGGAGACTAAAACATATGAGGAACAGTTGCAGGAACTGGGTATGTCTAGTTTAATGAAAGGAAGGACTAGGGGAGATATGATAGCAGTGTTCCAATATATCAGGGGTTGCCACAAAGAAGAGGGAGTCAAACTATTCTCCAAAGCACCTGAGGGCAGAACAAGAAGCAAGGGGTGGAAACTAATCAAGGAGAGAAGCAACTTAGAACTGAGGAGAAATTTCCTCACAGTTAGAACCATTAATCAATGGAACAGCTTGCCTCCAGAAGTTGTGAATGCCCCAACACTGGAAGTCTTTAAGAAGATGTTGGATAGCCATTTGTCTGAAATGGTATAGGGTTTCCTGCATAGGCAGGGGGTTGGACTAGAAGACCTTCAAGGTCCCTTCCAACTCTGCTATTGTATTGTATAGTTTGGGGGCATCCAGATATTTCTAATTCATGTAAACCTCACCTCATTTTTCTCAGCTCCTAACATTACGATAAGATTAGACACGATTCTGTAGATTTGAATGTATGAATAAAAACATTAGCAAAATCTTCCAGTATGCTGGGGATCTGGCTTACTCAAAATGAATGTGTTATCTGTTTATCATTAATAAGAAAAATCTATGGCTTCCAAAATTGGGGCCAGCTTTTAGCTGGTATAAAGATGATTCATTATACAGGTATAAAGGCAATAGAGTTTGCAAATCAATGAATTTTCCACTAGTATGCTTAGTTATCAAAAGCCAGTTTTTTTCCTACCAAATTTAAATGTGTTGTGATTGCAGGTGCTAGAAACATCACATTAGACAGCTGTACTTGTTAGCCTGGATTGCTTTGCTGCCTTTCAATGGTTTCACTATATGCAAATTCCTAAGAATTAAATCAGAACTTTTTTTTTTACATTGCTTAATAAATGTTCTTGGATTTACCTTTCCCTCTTAACATAGATAATTTATGGTAGTAATAGCTAAACAGCTTGTCTTAAAGGTGCTTTTTCAAAAGGCAACTGGACTTTGTTTTTTCCTTGTGGAAGATGCTTCGCTTCTCATCCAAGCAGCTTGGTTTGGTTCTGCAACCCAACAAGACAGACACAGACTTCAGAGGATAATCAGAACTGCAGAAAAAAACAATTACTGCCAATCTGCCTTCCATTGAGGACATGTACATTGCATGAGTCAAAAAGAGGGCCGTGAAAATATTTACAGACCCCTAGCATCCTGGACATAAATTGTTGCAACTCCTACCCTCACTGCACACCAAGACAATTAGACACAAAAACAGTTTTTCCCTGAACACCATTACTCTGTTAAACAAATAATTCCCTCACCACTATTCATTAAGGCTGCATTACGATTACTATTAGTCTTCTCATCATTCCTATCACCCATCTGCTCCCACTTATGACTGTATAACTGTAACTTTGTTGCTTGTATCCTTATGATTTATATAGATATTGTTTCCTGATTGCTTATTTGTACCCTATGACTGGCATTAAGTGCTGTACCTTATTGTTCTTGACGAATGTATCTTGTCTTTTTATGTATACTGCGAACTTATGCACCAAAGACAAATTCTTGTGTGTCCAATCATACTTGGCCAATAAAGAATTCTATTCTATTCTATTCTATTCTATTCTATTCTATTCTGTTCTGTTCTGTTCTGTTCTGTTCTGTTCTGTTCTGTTCTGTTCTGTTCTGTTCTGTTCTGTTCTGCCCTTCCTGTCCTGCCCTGCCCTTCCTGTCTTGTCCTGTCCTGTCCTGTCCTGTCCTATCCTATCGTATCCTATCCCATCCCATCCCATCCCATCCCATCCCATCCTATCCTATCCTGTCCTATTATATCCTAGAGTTTCCAGTAGATCAGTCATTGGATGAGACACTTCTGTATCCTTTGTTGTCCACAGTAGGCCAATGATGATTGGCTGGTTGTTTTATTCATTTGCTTTTGAAACAAATGAAAATCCCTGTTCCTGTGAAAGAACAATGAATACATTTATGTTTCATTTTCTGCTCTGTATGGATAAAATTTTGAACTATATATATAGGCATCTCATTGTTCTAATTTAAAAGCAACTACTGATCAAACTGGCAATCATTATGACATCTGAACTGATTTGTAAGGCTTTCTTCCTCATCATGTGGACGTTTTGGAAGATGGGAGCTTACATGGTAGATGTGGAAAGTACAACCTGCAGGACACAAAACAGACACACACACACACAAACACACACTCATAATATATATGAACCAAAAAGGTCTTATGGGACCCAAAGTCTCTACATTTTCCATAGAAGAGAGACCACATTGACTCACTGAGCGTTTGGTTTTACATTACTGAGACCAAGAAGCCTTTAAAAAGAAATTTCAAAAATAAACCACAGTTGAAACAAATGGGGTTTCTGCTAGCATTTCCAACACCTGATATGTAGCAAAGGATTCTTTTGTAGAGTGTTTCAGTTTACACTGAATCACAAATATTCAGATGTACACTTTGCTGCTTGCCATGGCAAACAAAAGATGTTAACAGCCGTTGCTCAAATCAAGCCAACAGTATAAACAGGATGATGTCTAAAAAAAGTAGTATGGTCCATGGAGGCCTAAGTGTGTTTGAAGGTTAGCTCATTAATAAAACATCGCTGGCCTTGAATCAGCTTAGAAGAAATTTAAGACATTTATCAACATCTGCCCAAACCTATTTCCAGTCTCTTTGGACTCTGCTGCGGATAAGCTGATTAATAAAAGATGATGTCTCAGGAAGGAAGCTTAGATCTTGTTAAGCAATGACCAAAAATCCCCCTGAAAGGCAGCACCCAATCTGCATATGAAAGGCTAAAAGTAAAAGTAAGTGAGTTCACCCCTCCATGCTCCACTGCCAGTTTCTGATAACTATTCGTTTGACCATTCCGGGGAATGAAGTTTGAATAAATAAGAAAGAATTCCAAAAATTACGCGTGGAATTAATTTATAAGAAAAATCTTGGCCCTGTCTTTAAAAACAACAGCACAAAACCAAACCAAACTGAACCTGAAATCCTTTCTCCTTGCCACCACTTTGCAATTGAATCCAGTTACTTTCTGGTTTCTTCTCCCTCTACCCCAGTATTTAAAAAACACACACCTCTGCAGCCTTGTTTGTTTGTTTTTTCATTTGTTTCCTTGATCCTTTAGTTTTCCCCTTCCCTGGGGTTAGAATAAAATGCCCCTATTAGAATAAATGACTCATCTTGCCTTGTGTAGCTTATTATTGCCCAATCAACAGTTTTGCTTGGAAGCCAATTAGTAAATGTAGCCGATGTCACGATACTTCATTTCATCGCAAGGAGATGTTTTCATGTTGACATCTGTAGATTGGGTGCTGCTTTTAAGAACACGAAAACCTAGCTTGCTGCATCAAGATCAAAGTTTCTTTAACTTGGAAACATTTGATTTCCAGCAATAATCGGATAGTCTGGAAGTTCAGAAGGAAACATGGGGCATGAAAACTGGATAAGGCGCAGATGTGAGACCAGTGGTAACAAGGATAAAGTCCCTGTGCTTGAGACACCAATTTCAGTTGTATTGGTGACGTGCCCAAGACACAATTGTATGCAGATCAGAATTCCCTTGCTGTCTACCATTAGAACCTAGAGTCAAAATATAGCATGCCTCTGAAAATTTGTTTTGCTACCATAAGATGGGGTGTTTCTACTACCTTGCCTGGCTTCGAAAAAGGGCTGCAGTAATTCATGAGGTCAATAGCTATTAGCCTGGGTAGCAGTGTGTCAACCTCTGTAGGACATCTGTCTGGTGACTAGTTGGGCTTCCTTGAGCAGTTAGCTGGCAGAATAGCCTGCTGGACTTGATGGATTTGGGGTTAGGGTAGCAATAGCACTTAGACTTGTATACCGCTTTATAGTGCTTTACAGCCCTCTCTAAGTGGCTTATAGAGTCAGCCTATTGTCCCCAACAATTTGGGTCCTCATTTTACCCACCTCTGAAGGATGGAAGACTGAGTCAGCCTTGAGCCTGGTGAGATTTGAACTGCCAAATTGCAGACTGCTGGCAGCAGGCAGGTAGCAGAAGTAGCCTGCAGTACTGCACTCTAACTAATGCACCACGGTGGCTCACTGGGCCAATTCAGCCCAATGTTCTTACAATTTTGTGGATACTACCTGTTAAGAGCTCTTATTCATTTGTGTGTGTTTGTATTTGTGTGTGTGTGTTGTTAGTAGCTACGCCAGTTCTTGTGATAGTGAATCTGAATTGGAGAATTTTGAGGGCCTCTTATGAGTATTCTCACAAAATGTTGTCCTGCTGATGTGGCAATCACCAAACACCCATAGAACATCACAGTGCATGCATTCCCACACTCCATTCTGCCTCAGAGATGAATGCCTCTAGAAATATAGATTATTCTAGAAACAAAACAATATGTTTTTAATACAAAATTAACACCATCTATAATTAAGATGATTTCTTCAACCTTTATATATCTAAATTTGTCTGTGTGCATGTGTCAACACATTATTTAGACTTGCTAAAGGTTTATCTATTATTTGAGAAAACTTTTAGTTTTTTTTTCTCTTTTACTTTAAGCATATATTAAAAATAATTTTTGGACTTCCCATACATTTATCTGGCTAGATAGACTAAGAGGACTACTTTTTGAGAACTAGCCCTCTTATGTTCAACTATAGTTTCTTTGGAATGGCTGATAACTAATTAATTGTAATTAATTACAATTAAGGACAGCCCTGTGGAAGCATTGTGCACAGTGTGCCAAGTGGTGGAAATTAAGGGGAACATAAATGCTAAATATAAATGCAGTATAACAAAGAAATGAAAAAAAAACCTGATGATCTTTTACAGAACAGAATAAGAGAATTGGAAGGGACCTTGGAGGTCTTCTCGTCCAATCCCCTGCTCAGGCAGGAAACCCTATACTATTTCAGACAAATGGTTGTCCAATCTCTTCTTAAAAACTTCCATTGTTGGAGCACTCACAACTTCCCGAGGCAAGTCATCCCACTGATTAATTGTTCTAACAATTAATTGATATAAAGGATGGTAGCAGGTTTTATTTTTTTTAATGTTCTTGACCTACTGCTAATGATATTGAAGAATAGGGTTGATGGTCAATTGGCACTGGAATCCGTGAAATCATGGAATGCCCAGTTATATAGTAGGGCATAATGTAATGCACAGGAAACATCTGTTTCGGACATATGGTACAGATGAGGCTATTTTGCCAGAAACATGACTAGAATAAATTGTTCTTGTTTCCAATTAACTTGAAATATCACAATTAGCACCAGCTGAAGATGAGTTCAGCTATGCCCTAGCGCATAAATGTCAGACTTACCGTATTCCATAACATGGCTTACACACACATGACACACACAGACACACACACGTGCACGTGCGCGCGCGCACACACACACACACACAAACACACACAAACATTAAGCAGTTCATCCCAAGTGGGCTGACAGGGCTACTAAATTTCACATAGACAATACTGAAGAATAAGCAATAAACTTAAACTGGGAAACCTTTCAATGAAATATTTAAGATCACTGAAACCACAGAGTTGCTATCAGTGGCGTGGTACGCCCTGACTAAAAGAGGATACATAAATTTAGTTTAGCGTTTTGTTGCAGTCAGATTTCAGCAGTTCTGAATTCTTTGACTTCAATACCAATGAACCAGCTGACATAATTTATGAAGATACAACAATGTAAGTTATGAATCAGCCCTTGTCACCAGAACATGCCTGTAAAGAAAGTGCTACTAACCACATCATACTACATCATTTGCGTCTCTGTCCACTTTCTGTGTTTTCATTAATTGAAAAAGGGACATATGTAACTATATATCTATTAAATGTATATTTTGATTGTGGCATTACCCAAGCAAGGAACCACCTGTCCTGAGTGATCTGTCTTTTCAATTCATGTACAGATTTTTTACCACCAGGTGACAATGTCTCTGTTTCAGCAAGTTGTTGATTTGCCTTCCTGTTGTCCTGGGTCATCTTGCTGAAAAGCAAAGATTATTTGGGGGTGGGGGAGATCACAATTCCAATTAAGCCAAAATAAAATGTTTTGAAAGATTTTGTCCTTCAATCATCTTATGGATGCCTCAACTTTCTTGGAGTAGAAGGTCTTCCTTATAGCCACATTCAGATCAGGGCTGTTACTGAACAGTTACCTAAACACTCAGTGTAGTTTAGAAGTTGAAGTACAGTAAAACACACAAATATAGTGTTCCAAAGGGCCAATTTAGCAGTGGCAGCCTTTAATCCCCATGTGTTGATGTGGAAAACACTGTATTTTGCTTTGTGTCCCTGTATAAATCCGGAGCTTATTTATATTGGTCAGGTATCCTTCCGCAGTCCAAAGGAATGTCATTTTTTTTTAACATTATCCATTTCACAAACGATGGGAGGTTCAGATGGTTTAGATCTAAAAATACCCTGAATCAATTCTGCATGTGTGAAATGTTTCAATTATTTCTAAAATATTTTTAACAGATTCCAGACCGAACAGTCAAAGTGTTTACAGAGCAATTGGGGCATACTGTGCCTTTTAAATATTAGTATACCACATTACTACTGACACATGTTAGAATACACTTTTGAAGTAGTACCAAATTCTGTGGCAAAGGTGGGAATCATAGGACCAACAGCACAGTAGCAGCTATGCATTCCACCAATCAAATGACAGGACAGACTAACTCCTTGCTAAGATGGGGAATGCACCTCTACGACGCCCACAAACATATTGTGTTCCAGGATGTCTATCTGTGAATGATTAATAGGTGGCACTCAGATTCCTGTTATGCATGGCTACAATCTGCATCAAAGAGGATGTCCATAACTACTAGTCCTCATGAATTTCCTATTATAAACTAAATATTTCTGTCCACTTCAAAGGAATTCTTGAATTTCATTTTTTAAGGGGGAAAGCTAGAACAATGCAAGTCACTGTTCAGTATGAATTCCCTTCCAAATGCTCACACAATGTTATGGTCAGTGGGGAACACCATCTGGTCCTCTCACCACTTGCCCACACAGAGGCGTTTCATACACTAATTTAGATCTGTCCTCCAGAGTACTTATAAGGTCCCACAGGCAATTACACTTTGTGGAATTGTTTGTATGATACACATATTTGCAAAAACGAGCTAGCAGGTAACAAAGGTAAGATTTGGAAATCTAAAGGGTAAACTGGAAAGTGAAATATCTAAAGGGTGCCATCTCTTATCTCTTTCTTTCTTCTTTCCTTCCTTCCTTCCTTCCTTCCTTCCTTCCTTCCTTCCTTCCTTCCTTCCTTCCTGTCTTTTTTGTGTCTCTCTCCCTTCCTTCCTTCCTTTCTTCCTTCCTTCTTTCTGTGTGTCTCTCTCCCTCTTTCTTTCTTTCTTTCTTTCTTTCTTTCTTTCTTTCTTTCTTTTCTTCTTTCCTTCCTTCCTTCCTTTCTCTTCTCCTTCCTTCCATTTTTAATGGGTTTTTTATCATGTGATAGATTTTTTAAAATGTGGTAAGCTGTCCCGAGTCACCTATGCATGAGCTGGCCAGATATATAAATGTGTTTACTAAATAAATAAAATTATGTTAACCAAAAATGTATTGTGGCAGATCCAAAAATTAACCCCAACAGCTCCACATGGAAAAAAACCTTTTAATCTCCACCCCTCGCTGCTTCCCCTGTCCAATACTGGTAGTCCTCATTTAGCATCTATCTCATATAATGACCAAATGCAGTTACAAAGGTCATGAAGAAGTATCTTTAAGACCAATTTTTGGATTTTTTAAGAAAACCTTTTGCAAGTCCTTAAAGCAAAGAAAAACTGAAGTAAGATCGTAAGCACAGTCACGGTTTCAATTAGCGACTGTTTCACTGAGTTGCCGGTCCTAACTATAGTTGTTAAATGAGGACTACCTATACTTTGAACAAAAGTGAATCCCTGTGCTAGACCCTATCCTTGGAGTCATAGGGGCAGCTGCAACCCTGTGGGGCTGACAGCCCCTCCCCACTTCCCCCAGCACTGAACATACAGCCTGTTCTCACACAAAGCTTTGCTTCCCTGGGGCTCTGAAAGAGAGAGATCAGACCAAGCTGTCAGTTATCCTCTACAATGGCTTAAATTGTTGACAGCTGCCATGCAACATCTAGCGTGTTTGTTTCTGACTTGCAAAATCTAAAACATAAAAGCAAGCTAAACTAAAATAAAAATGTCAGTAAGGCATTTTCTCCCTCTCCTTAGCAAAAGACAGGCCACATTTTCTCGAGCTTTCAGACCTTTTTGGAAACATGAGGAAAACATATTTTTTCTCTTATTCCTTTTATCTGTCTGGGGAATATTAAATTCTACAATTCCCCAGATGATGGATATGAACTCATTTTCAGTCTTAGCTCATATAATTTTATCCCATTTGGAGAAGCAGAGTGAAAATTCCCTATGAAACAAAGATTTTTCTTAATTTTTTTAAATTTTATTTTTCACAAGTCCACTCTGGCCTATCTAAATATTGGTGTTTTTTTCTTCTCTCACTGGAATAGCAATAGCAATAGCAGTTAGACTTATATACCGCTTCATAGGGCTTTCAGCCCTCTCTAAGCGGTTTACAGAGTCAGCATATCGCCCCCACAGTCTGGGTCCTCATTTTACCCACCTCGGAAGGATGGAAGGCTGAGTCAACCCTGAGCCGGTGAGATTTGAACAGCCGAACTGCAGAACTGCAGTCAGCTGAAGTAGCCTGGAGTGCTGCATTTAACCACTGCGCCACCTCGGCTCAGTGGAAGTCCATCCATATTCAACTTTGCCTCCCATGAACACGTAATAGCTACATTAAGCTAACATTATCACATTGAGATGAGACAACACTGTTCTGAAATAGTTTTTAAGATTCTCTTCTCCTTCTAAGATTAATTTAGAAGACACTGTTGTGTATGCAACTACATATATAGAAAGGTGCAATGTTACTGGAAATCTCATAATAAAAAAATTACTTTCTTATATCATAGCAATTGATGATAATTACGATGGTAATAGAAATAGCAATAGACTTACAGTATATACCACTTCATAGTTGTTTACAGCTCTCTCTAAGCAATTTTACCGAGTCAGAATATTGCCCTGAACAACCTCATTTTACCAACCTCAGAAGGATGAAATGCTGAGTCAATCTTGAGCTGATCAGAATTAAACTACTGGCAGTCGGCAGAATTAGCCTGCAATACTGCATTTTAACCACTGAGTCACCACAACTCTAAATAATACCTATTTAGCCTTCTGGAAAGCCATAAAAACCCAGTTGTTCTCCCAAATCTTGGGCTAGGATGGGATATGACCGAGTCTGGAGGCCAAAAGTCTGGTTCTTCTGACATCTGATGAATATCTGAAAATGATCTGCTAGGGATCTGTGTTTACTTAATAGAGAAGGTATAACAGGTAATGCTACAGATTTAATCTTTGTTGCTTTAACAAATAATGTGTCAGGGTTCCAAAAAACATCCAAAATTAAATCAGAGTCCAAGGCAAAGAATTGCTCAAAGTTTCAATTTATTAAGAGAGACATGTTGGCACAACTTGGGAAACCTGAATCTGACCTTTCTGGGTTTTCCCCACCCAATTGAAAGTTCATGATCTTGTCCCCACACCCACAAGCCCATCACATGGTCCAATCTTCCACTGCCATGCTGGCAGTTCCCCCCATCCAGTTCTGGTCAGGTGCAGAGGTGTAGAGACAAAATATGACCTTGGATTCTAGAAAGGAATTTTATTTTGACAACAGCACATTCGACTCCTTACTATCCCCCCTCCCAATTCCCCACTAATGAAACAGCATAGTAGAATAGAATATTAGTGTGGCAGGCCAAAGATCTCAAAAGGAACCAGCTGCAGGCCTGACATAATGATATCTAAAAGGAAATGGGAGACATGCTGTTATCAGCTCTACTATTTTCACAACAGATTGCTATCCATGCCTTTCTTGTCATACCCCACAAACAAGCATTTGCAAAATCGTAAGATTTATTTCCCACTCGAGATTAAAACTTGAAGTATTAAAACTTGAAAGAGTATATCCAGTATTCACAAATGCTTTGGACAAAATATCTAATACATGTATGCATACATGCAAGCATACATACATAAGCCACGGTGGCACAATGGTTAGAATGCAATATTGCAGGCTAACTCTGCCCACTGTCTGCAGTTTGATCCTGAATGGTTCGAGGTTTCCATCTTTCCAAGGTTGGTAAAATGAGGATCCAGATTGACTCTAAACTGCTTAGAGAGGGCTGTAAAGCACTATGAAGCAGTATATAAGTCTATTGCTATTTCTATTACCATCATAATTATGATCAACTGCTAGGATACAAGAAAGTAATTTTTTAGCATGAGATTGACACCTTTCCAGTAACAAGACATTGCACCTTTCCATATATGTAGTTATATACACAACAGTGTGTTCTAAATCAATCTTAGAAGGAGAAAAGAATCTTTAAAAGCATTTAAGAACAGTGCCATCTCAACGCAATGAAATAATGTTTATAAACCAGAGAGTGCTGTAAGGCCCTATAGAGCGGCATATAAGCCTAACTGCTATTGCCATTGCCACATACATACAGAATCAAGTGACTTTTATTCTGAAGGAAATAATGATTAGTATTTTTAAAAAGCCTGAACTCAGGACACACAAGCCATTAAATCCTCATTCATACCAAAAACATTTTGATTAAGAAGTTTGTACAATGTGTTATTTATTTATTTCTCATGTGGGTTGTAATAACAAACAGCTACAAAAGTACAGGCAAAATCTAATTCCTACTTTTTTTATAGAGATGCTAAATGCTCGTAAGATGACACATGGAGAGCTGCTGAAGGCTTTTCTGGCGACATCCAAAACCACAGAAAACAAAGAAATCTGAGTCGGGGGTGGGGTGGGGGTGGGGTTTTTGATAGTGATTTGACTTTCAGTGCAATAGATTCTTTAAATCAGCAATGGCTGCTCCACTTAGAGCTGGGAGTTGGAAGGGCTGATGGTGTCAAGGAATATAAGGCTTTGAGGAGGAAATCAGATTCTAACTCCCCAAATTTCCTTCCTAGTTTGTAAGTCCTTCTTTCCTTCTGCATAAAGGAAGCCTGGACCAAGAACCAGAATAACAGAGTTGGAAGGGACCTTGGACGTCTGCTAGTCCAACCCTCTGCTTTGGAAACAGATTAAGATTTTAGATTTAAGATTTAATTTATTTGTATGCCACCCTTCTCCGGGAGGGACTCAGGGCAGCGAACAACTCAAAAGGGGAAAGGGGATACAAACACAATACATATAATTAAAATACACAAGAGTCATACAGCCATACAAGTCGAGAGGGGAGGGGAACTCATCAACCCCAGGCCTGCCGGCACAGCCAGGTTTTGACGGCTTTCCGGAAGGCCTGGAGAGGGGTGAGGGTCCGAATCTCCGCGGGGAGTTCATTCCAAAGGGCCGGAGCTGCAACAGAGAAGGCCCTCCCCCGGGTAGTAGCCAGATGGCATTGGCTGGTAGATGGAACCCGGAGGAGGCCGACCCTGTGCGATCTAACGGGTCTGTGGGAGGTAATTGGCAGAAGGCGGTCTCTCAAGTACCCAGGTCCAATACCATGAAGGGCTGCTATCCCACTGCTCAGGAATCCCTATACCACTTCAGACAAATGGTTGTCCAATCTCTTCTCCAAAACTTCCAGTGTTGGAGCATTGACAACTTCTGGAGGCAAGTCGTTCCGCTGATTAATTGTTCTAACTGTCAGGAAATTTCTCCTTAGTTCTAGGTTGCTTCTCTCTTTGATTAGTTTCCATCCATTGCTTCTTGCTTTGCCTTCAGGTGCTTTGGAGAACCACATCTATGGTTTTTCAGCTCCCCCTATTTAAATTGTTCAACGACTTATCTTATGTGGAAAAAAAAATGCATGTGACTAGACCTGACCCTGATATTTAAGTAGTTTAATGGAAACTCCTTCTATCTTTAGCTATGCCACATTTCCAGAGAGGCGAAGCATGGCATGGCCACAGTTTTCCAGCCAGAGCATTACTTGGATGGCCTTCATACATCTCTGTGCTGCATCTTTTGCTTTTGCAGAAAACATAAGCAGCTGAGACATTTCCAAGTTTCCAAGCAGCCAAAAAACGGCACAAAAAAAAAAAAAGCATTGGAGGAGTTTTGAACCTTGGAAGAGTTTTATTCAAAAATGCATTTGGGTACAAACATTCCTGTAAGTAACCTTCCAGAGAAGGCATAAAAATCACATTTTCTTTGGGAAAATCTGCTTAGGCGTGACATAAGTAGAAAAAAATAGTGTGCAATTTTTTTTTTAAAGTTGCATATAAAATAAATGTAACAGAGGAAACCATGTACAGTATAATGTTTTGGAAAATACGTGGAATTCCTATATTTAGCTTTCACCAGAATATTTGGAAGACTTTGCACTTGGTAATGAAAGAGATGTATCCATTTGCCTGCTTGTCTAATGAGAAGTTTCAAAACTGAAGAAGCTTCTTAGATGAGAAATGAAACGTTTTCAAGGGGGGAAAAAACCCCAAGAAATCCCAGTTGCCTTTCGAAAAAGCACCTTTGGGGCATTCCCCATTTCCTTTTCTTCACAACCTCCCTCCACTTAATCAGAAAGCATTTTCTAGAAATTCTCTTAATGTGAGCTGGGACCCAGCTCTATAAGAGTCCTAGATGATGTTCAAGCCAACATCTTTTGTTTAGACCTCCCAGCTGAACATCTGAAGATGGGGAGCAATATTGAGAAGGCTGAATGTGCAAGCCAGTTTTCAACGAACGCCTGTAACTACTCTAGAGGCAATCAATTAATGATTGAAGGTATGACATGGCCAACCCACAAAATAACTAGCACCAGTAAGGTACAAACCGCACGGAGAGAAATTATTTTAACTGTTTATCTCTGTTGCTTAACATCTCTTTTTAACACCAGGCAACTAACCAGGCATGACAGTCCTTGACTAAAGTTTTTTATGTTTTTAATTTTCATGCTCAAGGTTGATAGTTTTGAACGTTGTTTGATCTCTTTACTTTAAGAATACACGAACATCCATCTATGGGTGATTATTGAAACCATTGTGTTGCCCAATGTTTGTAATGATTCATGTGAAAGGTTGCATGGCTGTTCTTTTGCTGGATTACTTACAAATGCATTTATGCTTCTTCAGTCAATGAGACACTGAGCAGCTCATTCTGATTGGCTCGGTTACATTCTCTGTACTAGCAGACATTCTGTCTGAAACAGAACATTGATGGAGGGTGGGAAAGCAGGCAGAGAAAGCGTTCTGCTTAGATCTGATCCCAAGTCATCCACAAGCAGAAACTACTGAAGTGTGAGCCAACGGGGACAGGATTGCTGTCATTTGGAATGGGAGCTGTAAGATTCAATGGCAAAGCTATGGATGAAGCTTAGACTTGGCCTTCATTTATTAGTCTACACAGTATAGATAAGTTTTGCTTGCCAGCTGCCTTTCCCCCCAATCATTTTATTTATTAGAATGAGAGTTGGAAATTAACATTTTTCTTTAGAATAAGTATCAATGTATACCTGGATTTATTTATTTATTTTTAAAAAAGGCACTTGGATTTCGGGGAGAGGAGTGATCAGGACCGAAGGTCCTATTAAAATAAAAGAACTATTTAAAAAATGCCATAATAGAGATTTTAAGTCTGAGGATTACCGAATTGGTGTTCAAAATCCAAAGGGTTCCCTTTCTGTATTCCTTTTCATTTAGTTGGTAGTATTGCACTAGAAATGGCCTAGGTAACAGCAACTACTGCTCTTTCGCTTTCCCTCACTGTCTTGGACTGCTATAACATTTGTCTTCTCAAATCTGGTGGGTTGGATGGAGGGGTGGGTTCCTGCCAGTTCTAACCTCTTCTATAGAAGAGTTCCACAAATCTACTGTGCTGTTTAGAACTGGTTCCAGCTCCCTCCCCCCGCCCGTCTGTTTGTTCTGCCTGATGCTCACTGATTGGCTGGCTCACAATCACCCCACCCACCTCTAAGAGTCCTATCTAAACCTTAAAGTCTTAAAGCTGTCAAGTTTGAACATCCCTGGGTTTTTTTCTAAAGGGTTAGGGGTGAAAGGGTCTTGTGATTTGATAGCTTTAAGACTTGCGTGCTTCAAATGCCAGAGTTTCTGAGCCAACATTTTGGTTGCTAAGCAAGAGCGTTGTTAAGTGAGTTTCACCACATTTTACAAGTTGGCCACAGCCACCCAGTCACATAACTGCCAAGCCACTCCCACTTGGTCACATGTCTGGCAAGCCACTCCCACCTTATCACATGGCCGGCAAGCCACTCCCACAAAGCAGGCCACACCTACAGAAGAGGTTCTAGAAAATTTTGAAACCCACCACTGGTTA
Organism: Thamnophis elegans; assembly: GCF_009769535.1. Taxonomy (NCBI): domain Eukaryota; kingdom Metazoa; phylum Chordata; class Lepidosauria; order Squamata; family Natricidae; genus Thamnophis; species Thamnophis elegans. Next base: position 18,855,588 of record NC_045544.1, read on the forward strand.
GATGCAGGGGTGGGTTCTGACAGTCACTACTACCTGTTCACTCATGTGCATGCACAGTGCAATAAAAATTGCTCTGCACATGCCCACAAGCAAAAAACAACATACAAGAGTCAGGGGTGGTGGCAGGACACAGAAAATGCTTGATATAAATATTTTCTCCCTTTTCAGGACAACCTATATAAGTGTTTTGCAATGGAATTCAACTTTGCATGCACAAGTTTTTGCACCTATGAACCGTTAGGGCTAACAGGTAGTTAGCAAAGGAATTTGTGCACTTAGGTTTTTTTCTCTATCTAAAAGGTTAATGTTGCATACATCAAGGTAACAATCTTTCTATTGCTTAGACCAGGGGTTTCAAACTCAAGGCCAGATCCGACCAGAGGTGGTATTCAGCTAGTTCTGACAGGTTCTGGAGAACCGATAGTGGTAATTTTAAGTAGTTCGGAGAACCAGCAAATAGGCTGGCCTCGCCCCCGCTGCCTCCCAGCCTCCTAGCTGATCTTCTTTTGCTGCCCTGATCAAGAGAATAGCACTGGAAAGCAGATTAGTGGGGTGGGGAGAAAATGGGGATTTTTCAGTATCCTTCCCCTGCCACACCAACCAAGCCACACCCACCAAGCCATATCATGCCCACCAAGCCATACTCACAGAACTGGTAGTAAAAAAATTTGGTTCGGTTGGAACGGGGCCGGCGGCGTCCTCGTGCACGCGCACAGCACACGCATGCGTACTAGCGTCTCTGCTCCAGCTGCTCCTGGAGGATCGCGCAGGCGCTGTATGCATCCTGCGCATGCGTGGAAGCGCAGAACTCGTCAAAACCGGGTAAGGAACGCGGGCGGGCAGGTGGGCCCTTCGCCGTTCCCAGAAGTTACTTACTTCCGGGTTTGCCAACCATCCAGTTCGCAGGGACCGCCACGAACCGGTTGAAACCCACCCCTGGTACTTAGATCTGGCCCACAGTGTCGTTTTAGAAACAGTGAAAGACCATCCCGCAGTGTCTCTGCCAATGAAAACTGGCTCTTAATCCCTGTTTTTGGCTGGTACGGCCTCTTGCAACCCTCTGCCAGAGAAAATGGAGCTCTTTTTCTCCTGAGTCTGACCTGTGCCATCCAGGTTCTTGTTTTGTCTTTGCGATGGAGGAGGCCATCAGTTTTAGGCAAACTTATGTAACTTATGATTTTCCTATCATTCTATTATTTCCTAAATAAGGCTCATCTGTAATTTATTTCGCACAAGCACAAGCCTCAAGAATACTTTGCTATGTATAACTCTGGGTGTCTTTCTTTCTCCATGCATTCTTTTCAGTATATAAAGCGATCCGTGATCTAACTTTTTGATCTACAGTGCAGTAATCAATAATGCTTTTCTAGTGGCATAGTCACCATCATCTTTGTCATGTTCAAGGACAGACTATATTATTATGCTGAATAGTGGGAATAAGTGCTTCCTATGAATAAATGAAAGATACCACCGAAGCCTATTAATCTATGTTCTATGAATACAGAAATTAAAAGAGGATTAAAAAGAAGAATATGAACACATGAATTGAATTATTTGTATATGTGTCCAACAGCTTCACAAACAGAATTTTTCTTGCTTCAAGCAAGCTGTTTCCTAAAGGAGAATGGTCATTTACCAATCATTTAAGTTTCCTATCAGGTTGCCTTTATTTACTGCCAAGAAACTCTTTGGGTAACAGTTAATAATCATCTGTCTGGACAACCTCACTGTAAACATTTTGGTGTTTCATCACTTCTATTTTATTTAATCCCCCTTGTCATCAAAATTTTATGAACGGAGACTTGTCTTTTTAATTACAGTTTAAAAGCTGCTTTGCTTATATTTTATACTTCATTCTCTAGAGCCACATCTAGGAATTCCCAAACCGTCAGAAAAGCTCATTTGAAGGCAGGTCAGGATTTACTGGCAGATCTCTGGATGATATACAGAAAGATCAACGGGCGTTGAGATACACAGTTGTTAAACAAAACACAAGAATGGGGCTCTCCTCCTGTCAATTGTATTGATGAAATGAAGGGGGGTGGGGGAATGTGGACACATCCAAAGTGGATTTTTGTAGTTGAAGATTGTAAATTCTCTTCAGCAGTCAAAACAATAGCAAATTCTAACTTTGGAATATATGTTCTATCAGTGTGTCCCGAATATATGCGTGTCCCAGATTCTGGTTTCGCAAATTAGACCCATTTCACATTTTCAGGTAGAGCCATGCAATAATTATCCAATTGGTCACGTTAATGCCAGAAAATGAGCAGCTTTAGGCAACAAAGCACAAGCAACATTGTACTGAGGTGTGGAAATATGTGTGTTCCATAAAATCCTGCTCTTTGGGGGCTTGTGAAGTTTATTAACAACCAAAATGAGACAGCTTTAAATAGAAAGAACTCATTTCTTTCCTGATTAAAAAAAAAATCTCAGTGATGAAGGGACAGAGCTTAAAATGTAAAAAGCAGAAGTAAGAACAGAGTGGTTCAACAGATGGGGATGTTTATACATAATTGCAAAAGAAAATATGTAATTCATTTGGAAATCTTACTCTTATATTTTCTCCGTCCGTATGACTGGAATCAAGCTTTAGTCTCATTTTGCCAGATCTGAGGATCGTTGATGTCACTTTTGGGCCTCTTGGCTAGGCTTAAGGCAGTGGTGGGTTTCAAAAATTATTCGAACCGACTCTGTGGGTGTGGCCTCCTTTGTGGGAGTGGCTTGTCACCCATGTGACCGGATGGGAGTGGCTTGCCACCCATGGGACCGGATATGAAGATGCCGACGACACTTGTCAGAACCACCTTAAATTACCTCACACACAGCACTGGCGTGCATAAGAATATGGTGTAAACTTGTTTTTTAAAAGGCATCTTTGGTTTGCGTTAAAACAACTTCAACACACACAATATTCTGATTGCACCACAAACGCAGTAGTCATCCTTACCTTTCACAGAGGCACTGAGTTTCATAAATATGAGCATGATAGTGTAGAATAATCATATCCAAGGACCAGTGGTGGGTTTCAAAAAAGTTTGGAACCTCTTCTGTAGGTGTGGCCTGCTTTCCGGGTCCACTGGTGGAACCTCTTCTAACCGGTTCGGTAGATTTGACGAACCGGTTCTACTGAATAGGTGCGAACTGGTAGGAACCCACCTCTGGCTTAAGGATAGGGTGTGAGAGGACTGTTAACATATAAAAATAATACATGATTCTGAGGATGGAACAAACGACTATATTTTACAGGAAGCCGAGTTCTGGAGACTGTGCAGGGCTGCCCAATGAATACAATAGAATTCAGATTCATTTTTCTGGGAAAGACTGAAATATGGAGCTCCCACAAGAGAAGGGTGTAAATCATTTGCCTTAACTTATCTAACAGAAGAGTGCTGAAGTTGGCAGACTAAAATAAATTTATCCGCATTCAAGAATGCATGTCCAATTGCCTACAAAAGTATCCAACACTAACAGCAGGAAGAAATTCTGTACAGTCTTATTGAGCTGGCAACTCAGAGGGCTGGCTTTAAAATGGCATGTTTTGAATATCATTCTCTGCATTCCATCCTCTCCCCCCCCCAAATATTTCTAGTTTCTACAATAAACTTGTCAGCATTTGTTCTTTAAAATTATCATGAGGACTAGTAACAGAGGGACTTGCACTTAATGGCTCCTTATGAAATCTCCTGTTCTGCTACAAAATGCCTCTCCATTTTCCCATTTAATCAGAGATTTCCAAAAGAAGCTCCATTACATAATATACTGAGTCCATATTTTGACTGCCTTTTAGAATCGCCATTTTTTAAAAAATAATTAATATTTATACAATTATACAAACCTTCATTTGGAATGATCTAAACTTAAATTCTTATAGATGTGAAAGATCAATGGAAAAGCTCAGTCCCCCCCCCTTCCCCCAACAATTGTTCAAGGTTTCATTTTTCATTAACTTCACATTCCCTGGAAGAATGGCTGGTGAAACTGACAGAACTTGCTTTAGATGGCCAGACTGACTTTTCTCATTACAGAAATGTCATCATTGACATTCATCAATGACTGGAAACCCCTTATGGACTTTTTGTGCAAAAAAGAAAATGATTTTGTGACTTATGGTTCTGATTATTAGAAAGAATAAGTTAGAAGCAAAGGAGAGAGATCTGAGTAGAATCGTATGTAGAACTAGTGAAAGGAAGATCGGAAGCCTCCTCTCCACACACACATACAAACACACAAAAACATTTTTCTTTTATTTTTTTCTATCTCCTCTTTTCTTTGTCTTTTCCTCCTTTCCTTTCTTTTTTGCTTTTTCATATTTACTCTATTTTTTCCTTCAAATGTATTTCTTGTTTTTATATATATATATATATATATATATATATATATATATATATATATATATATATATATATATATATATATATAATTTGTGCTGATAAATAAATAAAGGGAGACTAGTATAGATCTATTTCAAGCTATTTAGCTCTCATCAGCTAGCCATACTCTTACTGGGATTTGAACCTGGGCTATATTACATACTAGGCAGACATCTTAGCCATTAGGCCACAGGCTCTTATCCGTTATCAGCGAAGCCAGGGTGAAAGGTATCTATTAGATTTTTACAACCCCTGGTAAGCCCCAATTATGGGAGGAAGCTAACTGCTTCCATCATCTGTCAATCGGCTCGTCACAAGAGTCCATCACGACAGAAACCCAATATATATTTTTTTAAAAAATATATCTTTTAATATTGTTTTTAAAGAAAATAGAATAACCTGTTCTTAGTCTTATCCCCTGGATCTTTTATACAGGAGAAGGAATTATTCTTAACAACTCTTTTAAATTAGCAATTATTTAGTATCCCCTGAATTGAACATTTCATCCCAGGCAGCCCCTTCCATTACTATAATATCAAGAAATATTTCTTTAAACATTCCATAGACTGCCTGAAAGGAAAGAGGGGATGGTGGAAGTAGGGACAATTAACTACATGAATAATACTAATTAAAGAATGAAACAAAAAAAATAATACTTACTGCTGTTTTGCCAAATTTTGATAATATTCAGAGTACGTATGTAAACACACCAGAAGCTCATCAGCAAAATACAAGCACCAAAGAGACAAACTTACCATCGAACAAGAAATCTGACACAGGTAGTTTTAGCTAGTTCTTAAATGCATCCTGACCTTAGTATCAACCGAGGACAAGATTCAAAATCTCAACAAAACAATCAAGCCTATACAATGAAGCTTCACATCTACTAAATGTCAACCAACCAGTTAAAACCACTGTACAAAGATGTCTCTTTGAGAAATTCTACTTTTGCTTTTTCAGCTTTATGTGTGTACATATTATGCATGTTTTTGGGCTCTTTTGATGCAAAGCTTTCAAAGTGCCTTTGAAATGTGGATGCAGGTTACCATGTCACTTGCTTTGAAAAACACCTTTCTTAGAATGCTGGTTGGTGCATAAGAGATTCTGGATTTGGCTGCCCAAAAGGAAGAACGTGTCTGTCATCTCACTTTCCTCTTAGAGTGTAATTTCCAAGCTAAGGGGTCTCTTTTCTCTGATAATGCCTCGGGACTGTTGCTTCAAAAAGGATGTTTCCATGCCTGGAACACAATGGAGAATTCCATGTCAGAATGGGAGTCTTCGCTACCACTGCTCTAGGCAGGAAGCACCTACTGGATACATCATCCACTCCTTAATGCAGTTTAAATCTTACCTCAACACAGGCCATTTCCAAAATCAAGAACTGATGACCTTCCCTTTTGGATTACACAGACTGACAGGCATGCATGTTGCTCCAAAGCTTTATCCAGGGCATAGTGTTGGTCTGCCAAAGTTTTGTTCTCTTCAGAGTTCCATCTTTACTTGGAATTGCAAGAAGATAAGATCAATGAGCTCAGTATGGCTGTATCCATGCTTAACAGGTTTGTCATGAAACCATAAAACTCCATTCCTGAGTCCATTCCTGAGTCAAGAAGTCACACAGTTGTGTCTCTTCACATGCCTACATGACTATGTGTTCTTCAAGCAGCTGCTTGACCAGCAAGTTGGTGGAAGGCAAGGATGACATATAAAAGACAAATGTGTTGAAAGCAAAAAGGACTCTATTTAAGGGACTAGTAGGCAATACAACAGCAGCATCAGTTGAGGTGATACTGATTTGAGGAGAAGGTTCGCTTCTATTTATTTCACGCAATGAGGATTATCAACCTAAAAGTGAAAGTACTGATGGAATGACTGCAAGTTTTAAATAATGAAAACATGAAAGCACATAAATAAATTTGTATACTTCATGTTAAAGATATAAAAATGAAAAATGCATAGTTTAAGACATGCATAGTTTAAAATATTTTTATTGAAAGAAGTAAAAATGGCTGAGTAGAGATGGTCCTCAACGTATAACAGCTCATTTGGTGACTGTTTGAAATTACAACGGCACTGAAAATAGTGACTTATGACCACTTTCATACTTATAACTGTTGCAGCACCCCCGTGGTCATGAGATCAAAATTCAGATGCTTGACAACTGACTCATATTTATGATGGTTGCAGTGTCCTGAAGTCATGTGATCATTTTTTGGTGACCTTCTGACAAGCAAAGTCAATGGGGAAGCCAGATTCACTTAACAACCATGTTATTAACTTAACAACTGCAACAATTCACTTAGCAACTGTGGCAAGAAATGTCATAAAACGGGACAAAATTCACTTACCAAATATCTCACTTAGCAACAGAAATTTTGGACTCAGTTGTGGTCACGTCGAGGACTATGTATATAAGAATATTTGTCTGTTTGCTTGTTTTCTTATATGAAACAGAGATTTCATCATGGCAGGAAAAAGCAGAAAAACCAAATGAATGCATGGAGAATGGATAATTTAAGAAGTGTATGTAGCAAGATAAGAAAAGATTCATTCAAGACCAAATAGTTGAAGAACAAATGTGGATTGAATTCAAATGGGAGAGCGCAAAATAAAGAATTATGCAGGAGATTTGATACTATAGAGAAAAACAAATGAAGATTAAATACAAAACATAAATATGCGAGAGATGAGTGAATGGGCTAAAAGAAAAGGGAAGACTGAGCTGAGGAAATCATAGTTGTATGGGGCTGAAGAGAAGTTTGATAAACAAAAGGAAATGGTATATACATGAGATGGAAGCAGGAAAGGTTACAAGGATGGAAACCTATGGCGAGATATTACGAATGGTATTTGGGGTAAGTTATATTTCACTATATCCTGCTTTTGATTTATTTTGTCCTCTTCTATTCATTCTGTTTTTCTTGCACTTTGCATAATATTGCTTATTCTGGAAGGAAATTGTTTACTTCATGATACTGTTAGCCAATGATAAACAATGGTATATTGTTTGGTGCATGATGCTACATGTATAGGAGTCGACAACCTATGTTCTATGGGATGGATGGGGCCCATCACCCAAAATAAATATATTCATCCAGCTTGCAACAGAGTAGGGTTCCTCAGCAGCCTTTTTGGCAATAGTTTCATTACTCACCTGTCACAGACAGAGTAACACCTTCCCCAGTTGCTGGTACCAGACAGATTGATTCCTTGTTGAAGGAAGCTTTATCTGATTTTAAATAAGTTATATCTAATATACCACTCTTGTAAATAAAAGACCTAAAATACAAGACAAAAAAATATTATGAAGAAAGGCTTTTATTGCAAATTTTAAAAATCAAACAATTCTTTTTTTGTTTGTTTGTTTTGGGAATATTAATTCTGTATGTTCTATGACTCATAACAAATTACAGTTAACTTCCATCAAAAAATTCTTTATTGCATTCAAATTCAAAAGAATGGTACTTGATCCTAGTGACTTTTTAAGATACACAGTATATGTAGATTATATTCGTTACTGTGAGGAATTTTCTGTATTGTGAGGAAAATATACCATTTGTGGTACATTTGATACCAAAACTGCTTCCTAGGTCAAAATGCTGACAGGACTTTTGACGCTAAATAAAATCCCCAGTATTATCTCTCTGCCTTGATGAATTCATTCACAAGTACAGTGAAGGCCCCCAGCTGGAAGTAAGCTCAAGTTTCTTTCAAAAAATGCTTATGGTATCATTCATGGAAAACAATACATTATTTTCTGTTCCAAGTAATGCCCTAGGAATATTAACCACAGCCTATCAATATATGCACATCAGGGAAAATAACGGCTTGCTTAAATACACATGAAAATTAATAGCTTTCCTGATCTGAACTCATTTTCTCATGCTCTTTGGATTACAGAAGGGTTATTCTTCTGGGGTTTGCACTCCAGGGATTAACATCTGTGTAAATGTGGTCATTTAAAAAAAAAAAAAGGTTCCAGGATGAATCCATGAATTGTTCTCATTGACATGAGCAGACACTTTCTCTTGGACAAGCCTCCTATGCAGGTGCACCAATGGCCACACACTCCTTGTAAGGGTTATTTTCTTAAGAAACTGTGCTGTTTTTCAGGATTTTACTGGGGGGCCTTGCTGTTCTAAGCAGCTGCTGGGAACAGTTGGTTTTTAGCATTCTTTATTTTTTTTAAAAAAATCCAACTTTTCCATGTAGGACGTTACTGAACACAACCCATCTTTTCCCAAGGCAACGCAGAAATACAAAGCATGCATATTCTTCATCTATTTGCTTGTTTGTTGGTTAGTTTTTTTATCTTACCTTAATTATTTTATAAATAACTCAAGGTGGTGAACATACCTAATACTTCTTCGTCTCCTATTTCCCTCACAGCAACAATTCCGTGAGGTGAATTGGGCTGAGGGAGAATGACTAGCCCAAAGTCACCCAGCCAGCTTTCATGCCAAAGGTGTCACTAGAACTCACAGTCTCCTGGTTTCTAGGCCTTCACCTTTATCACTATACCAAATTGACACATCTGTAGATGAACAACATTTTGTAAAAAAAGCAGAAAATGTAAAATCCCTTTCAAATATGTTTCTTTCCATATCTTTTCCCCTAATTTTCCCGTCATTCCTAGTGTGTATTTTTAAGGCAAAGCATGTCTATTCAATATGTTTTGGGATTAAGGGGTCAAGCTTAAATCCATTGCCTCTGTGAGTTTTCTATTAGCATTGCATGACCTACGGAATCCTATTATATTATATATTTCTGTTTATGCTCAATTCCTTTAAGTTCCATTAAGTGTATTCCTTTAATGACAGCCAGCCTTATCCCTATGGGTGACAAATTTGTCTGAAAAAAGTTTATTAACCACACTCCCTAAATCATACGTAGCCATCATCTTGCATTATCAAATGGTGGGCAATGCTTGAATTATTTGAATAATGCACGTGCCAATTCCAGTAACATGTGTTTCTTTCTAAATTTGATGCTTAACACTGTGAGAAGAGGGCAGGGGAAAGTATCAGAACATTAGTCTTCGCATATTTTGTAAAAAGGGAAATCAGTAAGTGGTTTATTGATTTTGTTTTTTCCACAATAAGAGAATTGCAGTTCTATGCCTGAAAGTTTGATCAGTGTTCAGTGTTTTTCAACCTCAGCAACTTTAGGAAGTGTGGACATCAACTCCTAGAATTCCCCAGCCAGCATGCTAATTGGGGAATTCTGGGAATTGAAGTCCCATGTCTTTTAGCGTTGCTGAGGTTGTCATACTGGTCTAGATTCTGATCAAATCGATGTATCTACATCTTCTCTCCTCCTTCCTGAGCTGTTTCTTCAGCTTAGTGGGGTTTTCTTCCTTCGTGAGAAAATGAGAAAAGGTGAGTCTATTTCCCTTGTTCTTTATGCTATTGTTGAGACAGAGTTGGGGGGTTGCTTTAACCCCAGGTCACAATGAACAGACATCACAGTATGTCTGAAACTCCCCTGCCTTTATGTTCTTTTGTTCTGATGGCCAACTGACCTCTCACTGAGGGTTGAATTTTTTGGGCCACCAACTGCAATGTTTCCTTAGCAGCCTTTGTTTCTTCCCTCGGCCTCTGCTGTGAAGTTCAAGAATCTTTGCAATGAATGGTTGAACAGAGGAGTCCAGCTTTTCCTTAATTATAATACAACTCAAGATTTTGTTTGGCACAAAACACAAACAGATTGCAATGTAGCCTAGGGCAGCTCCATATGGCCCAGCTGAAAACTGCCTGTTTTTCCTGATAGATTTGTAAATATTGTTCCATTTGCTGTATATATTTAGCTTGCCTATAAAAGTTGCATTTGATTCCTGGTAACTTTGTGGATACATCCAAGCAGGTTTCTTGGCAACCGTCTGGAAGTGGTAATGGTTTTCTTCCAGAATATTTGTTTTTTTTTCTTCAAATCCCAGGCTTTACCTTTAATTCTGTTATTCCTTGGTACTCCCTTAACAAAATACTAACTAGGCCTGAATTAGGCTTCCTAGTCTAGACTTGGTGGGCTAAATGCTGCCACTTTCTGAGCCAACCTACCTAAATCTATCCATGTATTCCTCCAAATTGTAGAACATAGCACAGCACCAACATTGTCTTTTTTGTATGATTGCAGTTCATGGGTGCTGCCTCTGAATTGGAAAGAAAATATCAGTATCGGTAAAGGATGATATTTTTTTTAGCTCAGGGTTGAAAAGAAAATTAGTGCTTTCTGAGCTTGGTTGTTTCCTTGCAGATGTTTCATTAGCCAAACTGGATAATATAATCAGTACTAATACTATTGTTAACACTGATAATATTACCTAGTTTAGGTAATGAAATGTCTGCCAGAAAACAACCAAGCTCAGAGAGCACCAAGGACCCATCAGAACAGGTCAGTCTTTCCATTGTTAACTGGCCAGGCCAGGTTTATATATTTACAAGATGTAAGTATAATTACATTAATGAACAAGTGAAAGAAAACAGAGAGGCTATCAGGGGTGGGTTGCTAATCCTGTTCCAACCGGTTCGGTTGGAACGGGGCCGGCGGCGTCCTTGTGCATGCGCGCAGTTCATGCATGCGTCTTAGTGCCTGCGCGATGCTCCAGCTGCTCGCGGAGACTCGCACAGGCACTGTATGTGCCATCCAGCTGCTCACGGAGAATCGCGCAGGCGCTGTATGTGCCATGCGCCTGCGTGGAAGCACAGAAGCCTTCAAAGACCGGTAAGGAGCGCGGGCGGGGGGATGGGCCCTTCGCCTTTCCCGGAAGTTACTTACTTCCGGGTTCGCCGACCAACCGGTTCGCGCCGCAAACCGGTTGAAACCCACCCCTGGAGGCTATGCTTCCTTCCATTTTCTCATATAATGAAGTGGCCTGAGCCAGCCATTCTGGATTGGCCACTTCCATTTGACACATATCAATAGATGCACCCTCTGTTGAGTTAGAATGGACAGTGACTACTATGTGGCTCCATTCTCTAAGATTTGCATCATTTGTGACCCACAAATGTCCCCTATACAACTATACCACTTAATTTTCTTGGCTATGATCACTGTCTTTTATTTCTTCCGGCCAAAGAAGTTGCATCTGTTCTTCTCTCTTGCTCTTTTTCAAGGATGATGAACTTCTCTCGGGATACTAACTCAGGCTTCTTGAAGCCATTCAGAAGACCACAAAGTCTCCATATAATAATAAGCTAAGTGTCTGAATGGAACCAAATATTATAAGGCTGGGAGCACTATGTTTGTTGCTTGGCTGAGTGGATTGTGGAATTTGGACTGCTTGTTGTCCCCAAATTTCACATGTACAAAAATGATCTTTCTGAAATGTTTCGAAGGCTGAAATGGCCAATCAAAATAACAATGCTCAGGATTAGCTTTTCCTGGACACTTTGCAGGTCTAACCTTGGCAGTGAAGTGGATGAGAGAAAACAACTGAAAATAAAGCTTGAAGGTCTGTTAGTAAGTAAATAACTTTTATTCAGAGTGAAACAATACCTGCCCTAGATGAGGATGTGTGCCCTCAAAGAAATGCAGATTTTTAATTTGGGAGTGTTGACCAGTGGTGGATTTCAATTTATTTTACTACAGGCTTGCTCATGTGTGCTTGTGTGATGCTTCTATACATGCGCAGAAGCGTCTGGATGGTTGGGTGGAGCCTCCCACTTCCGCCACTACCGGTTCGCCCAATCCGGGGCAAACCAGCAGAAGCCCACCTCTGGTGTTGTCCCTTGATTTTGAGGTGGTGACCATGATAAGAAACTGGACATTGCTTAGGATGGAGGCTTTTTTTGTATCTTTTATCAACTTCTCTTAAGGAAATCACTTTAAATTCAATATTGTCTTCTTGTCAGGTAAATACAATAAATGCTGGAAGGGGAATGAAGAATATACTTAATTAATGGAAGCTGTTATACCTTAATGTAAAATCATTTTGCACAGATCTGTGACTGACACCAAAGTCTAATCTGTTAAAGTGTTAAGTTTTGCATTTTTGTTAGCAATGGTTTAGAGCAGCATACAATAATTTTTATGAATTTAACCTGGGTTTATGCTTAGTTTCCTTTTTAATAAATTCAAATGAAAACAAAAGTACATCTAGCCAATGTTATTAATTCCTCCATAATATTTCTATTAGCAGATTTTTTTTTTCCCAGCAGGTTTTAGTTGAACCATTTCTGAAATATAATATTAGCCTGGGACAAAAGTTAATAATAAAACATAAGGCTTTGGAATTACAGAAGGCATAGTCATAGAATTTTCCAAAAATGAAAAATGAATTAATCAAGAATGGAACATTTCCAGATCTAGTATACTCTGGAAGTCATAGTCATTTATTCCTTATGAGCTGGAATCAGTCCCTGCTATCCAGGCTCCTGCAGCCTCCAAACACTGGAAATGAACTTTGATTGCATCATTTTGAACAGTCAGAAGCCGAGATGTACAACTGAGAATCATTATGATATTTAATTGGGTGCCAACCAGGGGTGAGATTCAGCAGGTTCTGACAGGTTCTGGAGAATCCTAGTGGAAATTTTGAATAGTTTGGAGAACTGGCAAATACCACCTCTTGTTGGCCTCAGAGTGGGGAGGGAATGGAGATTTTGCAGTATCCTTCCCCTTCCATTCTCACCAAGCCATGCCCACAGAGCCGGTAGTAAAAATGTGTATTTCACCACTGGAGCCAACAAATAACTTCACCCAGCACTTCAAGCAGATATTAAACACAAGTGGAGAGAGAATTAAGCCCTGAGTTCCCAGCAGTGCAGAGGTCTACAGTTCAATCTTTCTTCTTCCCACAACTAACACCAGCTAGAACTAGCTTGGAAGAAGGTCAAACTGCTGAGTGGTGGCACTGCTACACCTGGTCCAGTGCTGTCAAAATAGAAACAAAAAAATAGAAATAGAAAATAGGGGGGGAAAAAACACCCGTAGGCCACACATCCAAGCAAGTTGCGCTCATCTCTTAAGATGAATGAAAATACAAGTTGTTTTTCCAAGGGGAAAAAATTGAGAATTTGCATCACCTCAATCGTCGTTGGCATATAATATTGTGTGATTAATGAGCCAGTTTGATTTAGTGGTTTAAAGCAGTAGGTTAGGAACTGGGAGATGGTGATGAATGTCTGTGGAGGTTCTCAGTCATTTTTCAGGTCAAAGGTGCTTTTTCAAAAGGCAGCTGGACAGTTTTTCCCGTGAGTTCTAGTCCTACCTCAGTCATAAAAGTAGACTTAGGGTCAGTGCCTATGTCTCAGCCCAAACCAACACATAGGGTTGTTGTGGGGAAAATAGGAGGAGAAAGGAATATTAGTATATTCACTGCCTTGAGTGATTTTATAAAAACAATAAAGATGGGAAATAATAAATAAATACTGTAAACAAACAAAAAATATTGTTTTTAATTTAAATGGTAGGGAAAACTACTTCATGGAAGAGAGTCATTAAAGTGCCAGGTTTTTACCTGTTCACCTTCTACTGAACAAGTTCACACACATATGGGGAGTCCTCGGCTTATAACAGTTCACTTAGTGAACTGAACATTGAAAAAATTTATGACCATTTTTCACAGTTATGACCTTTGAAGCATCCCCATGATCTTGTGATCAAAATTCACATGCTTGGCAACTGGTTCATACTTATGACCATTGCTGCCTCCCAAGGTCACTTGCCTTTTGACAAGCAAAGTATGTGGGGAAGCCAGCTTCACTTAACAACCAGGTTACTAACTTATCAATTGCAGTGATTCACTTAACAACTGTGGCAAGAAAGATCATAAAATGGGGCAAAACTTACTTTACAAATCTGACTTAACAATAGAAATTTTGGGCTCAATTGTGGTCACATGTTGAGGACTACCTGTACTATTGATTACATAGAGTCCTGATGGCCATAATGGCATTTGTGACCAGTGGTGGGGTTCAAATGTTTTACTACCAGTTCTAAGGGCATGGCTTGGTGGCAGAGGTGGGTTCCTACCAGTTTGCACCTATTCGGTAGAACCGGTTGGTCAAATCTACCGAACCAGTTAGAAGAGGTTCCACCAGTGGACCCGGAAAGCAGGCCACACCTACAGAAGAGGTTCCGAAATTTTTTGAAACCCACCACTGCTTGATGGGCACAGCTTCGTGGCTTAGATACTGTAAAAACTCCCTTCCCATTCCACTCCAGGGGAAGGATCCCCATTTCATCCTGATTAGCTGGGACTTGGGAGGCAGAGAATAGATGGGGACGGGGCCAATCAGAGGTGGTATTTACCGGTTCTCCGAACTACTCAAAATGTGCACTATTGGTCCTCCAGAACTGGTCAGAATCTTCTGAATACCACCTCTGTTTGTGACCCTCCCACACCTCTATACCCCAACTGTGAACTCTCTCATTGCAATTACATATGAGTATTTAAATTTTCCACATCTAATTGCGATTGAGGAAGAGCTGAAAGTTAAGTGAACTCTTCTGCCCCTGGCTGCAATTCCTTCCATTTGTGGCTGGTTTGGCTATATATCCCTTTGAAGCCAGGGATGGCATTTGCTCAACCCAATTGCTAGGAGGAGGAAGTCTGAGTAAGAGAGGCTGTGTGTTAGATGGGTGATGGCTTCACAGTCTGCATACATTCTGTACATTTGTGATTCCCCACCAAGGACAATGTGTAGAATTCTGCTGTAGTTTGCATACAAAAGGATAAAACCTATCCCGTTGTTTGCTAAGACTTCTGTTGCAAATAGAAGCAGCACATGTGGCCAAACCTTTCTAAATTACTTTTCTTCAGTAAGAGATTATTTTCTGTATAATGAGCTTCTCTGGATGATGGATGAACTACTTTATTTAGTGTGAGGTCTATTTCACTGTAAATCAAGATCCTTCCTCACAGCTCAGTCTGTTCTTTCACCTGCTCACTGTTTGGACCCTATATTCGACTGACAGCCTAATATTATTGGACATTTACTAATGTTATGGTAAAAGAAATGTCTTTATTGCTGAAAGCCATGAGTAAATTATTCACAGGCAACGAATGAAAGAATGAAATTGGTATTCTAGTCCATTCCATGTATTCAAAATGAAGTTTTTTTTAAAAATCTAGCGTTCATAAATCTAAATGTAATAATATTGCTTATCTCCAAACACTCTTTTCAGCATGTTGTTTTTAACAGACAAGTACAACACTTCAAATGGGGAAACACAGTGGGTAATATTTATGTGAAACTTCCAACCACCATGCTATTTTGCTCGTGTGGAATACTATGGCATCTTGCCTGGATCAAGTAACCAGCAGATTAACACATTAACACTTTGAAAAACATGTATGTGCAATCTACTCTGAAGGCAGTTTTAGACTTCTGTTAAGAATATCTATTCCCCTCAATACCAAACCAAAGTACTACTTCATATAATTGTTCAAATGAACATGTTTCTAAAAAATTCAGCACATCAAACTGAACGTACATATGTTACCCTTTAAAATTATTTGTTCTTTTTTCTCTTTTCTGAAAAGGACTTTCAAGGTAGCCAGTAGTGCAATCACTTTCGGTTCATATATTTTTAAATTACACTTTTAGCCTGATTTTAGGTTGATGCAACTCTCAAGGTGACTTCTAGCAATTAAATTATAATATATAAAGCTAAAAATTAAACTAAATGAAAATAAAGGCAAGTAAAACAGCACAAATAAGAATAGATGAAACCAGCATTCTTTCAGCTAACAGAAACTTTGTGATAGAGAAATGGCTTTGGCATTCTCATGGATAGTGGGAGAATAAAAGTTGAATGCATATACTTGGAGGTGCATTTCGTAGTCTGACAGCCATAGACACTCTCCTGAATATTAGATAGATGAGCTTCTGTAGTGTAGGAATCTTTAAAAGGGGAACTCTATACTGTTAGAATATACTGTTAATAGAAACATAAATATAGGAAGAAATATTTTGTGGCATGAAATTCCATGCGCAAGAATTAACATTCTCAGATGTATAAAGCTGTACAGAATGTTTGTACAGTACAGTGGTAAATATATAGTGGCTGGAAATGTCTTCATCAATTCTCGTTTTCTGTATAAACCAAACCTGGCAAATTGTCTTTGTGATGGTTTCTTGGAAAGCTGTTTCAGTCCATGGATTGTAAAGCTAGCCTTTTTTCAATAAATAACCGTAAACTGCAACCGACAAAGGTCTTTGCTTTCATATATTTGTTAGCTTTTAAAGTGAAACAAATGTTAATTCTAAAGAATTAATTGAAAATGGAGAAAATATATAGTTTTGATTCTAGACGCAGATTATGTATGGCTTATTACAATGAAATACCAGCTCTCTGCAACTTCTTAGTTTTCTCCCCCCCTCCCCCCCACTATTTGTAATGAAAAAATGCTACTAAAACATACATCCTTCTAGAATCAGAATGATTTTCGTGAGTTTCAGGTGCTCTTTTTATCAAAATAAAACATACATTGAAAGCATTTACCTTAAAAAAAAAACAGATTTTCATGTGCTGTTATTTTTTTACTTGCTTTTAACATCATGTGCTACCCAGAGTTGTTTTGAATTGGGCAGCATTACAAATTTAATACATTAAATATCTTGAAGAATATTTAAAATAATGATTTCTTATCATCACAATAAGGTATACTAAACAATTTGAGAATATATTAAAATATAACTATATTTTTTTGGAAAAAATATACTACCAATTTGTCATTTGTAAAATCTAACTATTTAATACCCTTAAAAATACTAGTTCTTAATACTTTTTAAAGCATTATGCAGAGCTACCTCACTTTGGGCTCACATAATTTTTAAATGCATCATTACTATCGGTTTTCACAAATCTGATTTGTTTTTTTTACCTCCAAAGAAAAAGATATTTGAGTTGTGAATGCTCCAACACTGCACGTTTTTAAGAAGATATTGGATAACCATTTGTCTGAAGTGGTGTAGGATTTCCTGCCTAAGCAGGGGGTTGGACTAGAGGACCTCCAAGGTCTCTTCCAACTCTGTTATTCTGTTTTCTGCTACCAACCATCTATAATTACATTTAAAAACTTGTTGCTTCATACAGCTGCTTCTCATATTCACCTATCTGTAAAAAAAATGATGAGATGCTCTACTCTATATGATCTGTTCAGCTGTCAAAATGCCAGTCTTATATTAAAAAAAACCTATTTGTTAGATGAAAGGTCAGTGAAAAGTTGCTCTAATTCTTGGCTTTTTGCCATGCACCAAAATAAATTCCATCTGAAGTTTTGCCAAACTTGTCAGGCTTCACGCAGTCACAGCTGTAAATCTTGGCTTTCTGGACACTTATCCATTTATTCAAGAACAGGTACTAGCCAAAAAGTCTCCTCATCAAGACATGGTAAGCGTGGGCTCTTCATTTCAGACCAGAATGAAGCCACATCCACAGGCAACCTTTGACCACTGTACTCAGTGGTGGGATTCCAAATTTTTTCCTACTAGTTCTATGAGAGCACGCTTTGCACTCACAGTTGCCTAACGCACGCTTCGCGCATGCGTGCAGCACTCAAAGACCTCCCTCGGTATCAGGGCGGGTGAACTGAGCTGTTTTTTTTAGCTTAGCTGAGACACAGCAATCCACTCTGCCGCGTGAATCAGGTGAGCTAAAAAACAAGGGAATATAGGTAGTAGTGGGATTCAAATAATTTAACAACCGGTTCTCTGCCCTAATGATTTCTTCCAACAACCAGTTCACCAAACTGCTCAGACAGTTAACAACTGGTTCTCCTGAAGTGGTGCGAACTGGCTGAATCCCACCACTGAATACAGGACAGGGAACAACGGAGGTGGGACGGTGGGACCAACCAAAGGTGGTATTTGCTGGTACTCAAAATTCCCGCTACCAGTTCACCTGAACTGGTTCGAATCGGCCGAATATTACCTCTGATTGTATTATGTTGAAGTCAAAGCCTTTATATAGAGCTGTGCTTCTCAGTTTAAATTCTAGGCATTTTCAATGAATATGAGTGTAAGTCAATGAATATTGGCTGTCTCTTGATGATTTTGGGAGGCACCTGATCTATATTGACATAATACTTCTCTGTAGACTTTGAACTGTTGATTCCTTTCTTGCCAGCTTCATTCCTTACACCAATATATTTCCTTTTTTTTTCTCTCCTCTTTCCCCTCTGAATCTGGTGCCAAGAATTTCTGCCCTTCTCTCCATCTGGTTACTAGGTGAGGGAGAAACTGTTTGGAGACAAATGTGTTCCTCTTTCTATTTCTTTTTCAGCTGAAACTGATGACATCTTCCCCTTTTCAGATTTATCTATACTTACCTCTTCCAGAAAAAAAGATAGCTGAAATAGGGGTATCACCACCTCTTTGGTTTTCTTTCATTAAAAAACCCATCTTTCATAAATCTTCAGAGGAGTATATTCTTTTTTCCTCACAAATGTGTTTCCAAACAAATCTTTTTTTTCCCCTTAGCAGCGTGATTGTATGATAAAGTAGTCTGGGATTGTCCTGATATTGCAAATGCAAATGGAGTATGAACATCATCTGGCACAAATATTAAATATAAATTTAATATTTAGCTTAAATGGTTGCATGGAAAAAATGTATGCTAGAAAACTAGGTATGATATCTGAGGTAGTCTATCCAAAGAATCCAATATTTTATTCTTCCCAATCTGTGCTCTAAGATCAAAATAAAATTGTATTTTGAATTCTCCCCCTTCTTTCACCACCCACCCCAATAACACATTGTAGATGTTGATGTGGGACAAAGGTTAAATTAAAAATATTTCAGGACTAGGAAGAAATGGCAACACACACACACACACACACAAACACACACACACACACTTTTTCAGTGTGGCTAGAAATTGCAGATAAAAGATTGCAGGACTCAGAGGTGGTATTTAGCAGGTTCTGACCAGTTCTGGAGAACCGTAGCAAAACTTTTGAATAGTTTGGAGAACCGGTAAATGACATCTCTGGCTGGCCCTGCCCCCATCTATTCTCTGCCTCCTGAGTCTCAGTTGATTGGGAGGAAATGGGGATTTCGCAGTAACCTTCCCCTGGAGTGGGGAGGGAATGGAGATTTTATAGTATCCTTCCCCTGCCACGCCCACCAAGCCATACTACGCCCACAGAACCGGTAGTAAAAAAAATTTGAATCCCACCATTGGTAGAACTGATCTATAGATTTATAGGAAATGGTCCAATCAATTTAATATTTAGCTTAAATGGTTGTATGGAGGGAATGTATGCTAGAAAACTAAGTATGACATCCTGTAATGATGATGAGGGACCACGATAATCAAGAGTACTTTCAGGAAAATTTAGAATGATTCAGAAGAGCAAAATAACAGAGTTGTAAGGGACCTGGGAGGTCTTCTACATTCTGCATTAGAGGAATTGCTCCAAAAGCTTACTTTGAAAAATCACTTGTACTCTCTCACATGTATGTGACTCAGTTTGCAACATTTATATATTGCATCAGCCTTCCCCAACTGTCTTTATATCCGGACAGCATCAGATTGGGGAAAGTTAGTTTAATCTGAATAAAGGGGTTGTTTATATGTTATAGCCTCAGCATGAAAGTAGCTAAAAGTGTTCTGGTACTTAACATTTGGCCTCCTCTAAAACATGAGCCAAGTGCTATGATGCAAGGACTTCACTCATATGTTACTCAGATATGGCAATAGCCAAAAAGTATAGCACTTTAGTAAAGAGGTAAGATTCTGCTTAAATTGGAATTTAGACTTTTTGATCCTCAGCTTCAGCTTTGATGTTTTCAGAATGAATGGACAAGATAGTTGCATGCACCTGATTCATAGAGAGACCATGCTTCAGATTTTTTGATATGGTCAAATTGTTAATTAATATAAAATTCAGTTTGCTTTTCATCCTTAGAGATTGGGAAAAAATTGATTAAATCAGTGTACTTCCTCAGTCCCGTGGAGCTAAGGTTCCTTCTGGACACCATCCATCAAAAGTTCCTTTGATGCTAACTTCTTTCCTGACCCATAAATGCTGTCTTTCCTGTTTCCAGGTGTTCTAATACAAGATTTTCCACTTCTGCCAAAACTATGACTGGCAGCCCTTAATTGAGAAAAAGAAAATATTCCTCATATGTTAGAGATCTTGCTGATAATCCACCAAGATCATAGAAGAGCCCAGAAAGGAAGTTGAACAACTTCCAAATGAAAGTAAGATATCAAGCAATACATTTTTGGCTGCTGAGATGCCTAAACATCCTTGTCTCAGTTCAGTATGATTTTTCCAATAAGATTCCCATCTGGTGAAAGTAATATTAGTATCATTGTAGATAGGTTTTCACAAGCAATTAAAATAAAGGTGATCACATGGAAAGGTGGTAGGCTATCATTGTTTCCAGATAAAAATTTATGGAAAACACATGGCAAAAAGGAAGATTTGGCTGTGTTTTCCTATGTTGCTATTTATTAATTCAATGTATAGCATGTGACCCAGAGCAGTGTACACAATTAAAATGAAGTATTTATCTATCCGCTTATTCCTGGAGCAGGCATGAAATGCTACCGGTTTGGGTCGGTTCACCTGAACTGGTAGTAAAAATGCTTTAAAAAAGTAAAAAAAAAAAGTTCCAACAATCAGCTGTGCTACAATCAGCTGTGCTGCATGATTTATATTTGCTAGCGATTTATATTTGCTAGTGATTTATATTCGCTAGAAATCCTGTTTTCTAGCTAATATAAATCATGCGGCACAGCTGTGTCTCCCCCCACTGTTCTACTTACCTTTGCAGACTCAGAAAAGGCTTCTTAGCGCCTGAGAAGTGCGTGTGCAAAGCAAACTGGTAGCAGACTTCAGAGCATTTCACCCCTGCCCTGGAGGTGATTCAAACAACCAGAACAATCCAATTGATCTTAGGCGAATGAATTCCATGGTGACAGAGAAGGAAGTAAAGATGGGTTGGAAAGTGGAGACCATGAGGAAAAAAACACCTGCATAATTTCCCTTGACCACCAAACAGCTTTTGTAGAAGTGTCATGAAATTACCCATCTTTTGCGAATCAAGCAGCAGTCCCCAAGTCATGTAAGAAGTCACCACTCCCCCATCCCCTAGAAAGCGTGACCCGACAAAAGCGTGCACGACAAAAGCACACTGACAAAACCGCATAGCTAAAACTGCGACATCATCAACACGCCGACAACAGCGCGTCGACAACAGCACGTCGACAGAAGGGCGATTTACAACAGCGCGTCGACAGAAAGGCGATTTAAGTTAAGGTAATGGTTAGGTTTAGGTTTAGGGTTAGGTTTAGGGTTAGGGTTAGGGTTAGGGTTAGGGTTAGGGTTAGGGTTAGGTTTAGGTTTAGGTTTAGGTTTAGGTTTAGGTTTAGGGTTAGGGTTAGGTTTAGGGTTAGGGTTAGGGTTAGCGTTAGCGTTACATTTAGGGTTAGGGTTAGCATTACCTTTAGGGTTAGGGTTAGCGTTAGGATTAGCGTTAGGGTTAGGTTTAGGGTTAGGGTTAGGTTTACAGCGTCCTTCTGTCGGCGCGCTGTTGTCGGCGCGATTCAGTGCTCATTCGTCGGCGCGGTTCAGAACTCGTGGTTTAGTCGGGCGTGCTTTTGTCAGTCGCCCTTTTGTCAGTCAACCCCTAGAAAGAAGGCTTTCCTAGGATCAAATCATTCACTTCTCTCCATTACCAGGAAAACACTTCAGGCAGTCCATCCAACAGTTAAGTTTTATGAATGAGATACTTATATATATCTATTGAGAAAACTGGAGCATTCCATTCAGTATCCATTTACAGAAATCCAGGCCAGCCTATTCGCAAACAAAACACCTTCAACCACAGCTCCCACAGAAGACTGATGGAGCTGATAGAATTAAGAATTTACAACCCACCCATATTCTAAGGACAGGACATGACCTTTAGGACATTATAGGATTTACTCACCACCATTAGAATAGCAAAAGACACAAGGATCACTACATTGCACAACCACTCTGGAGCATCTCAATCACCAAATCCCAGAATCCTATAAAAAAACCCCATCCACTCATTCAGTCATTTTGTCAGTCTCCCCAGAAGCAGGCTGCTGTCATGGAAGTTTCTGGCATCCAAATAAAGAGATCTTCTTTCTAACCAGCCATCCTCCATTTTATTGTAAGCATTTTTCTCCCGGCTTGGAACCGGACCAAATTTTTCTTTTCAGAATTAGAAAGAAATGAAGAAAGGAATCAGGAAAAGAACGTGTTTTGGCATATCCTACCCACCCAGCTAAACTTTGGAAAGAATTGGAAATGTGTGCTGGAATTTGAGGATAAATATGCAGCCTAATTGTGATGCTTAGGTGCATGCATGGGCACACCAGTGACGTGCGGTGAGGTTTATGGCTGGTGAGGCAGTCCTCTCCCCTGACACCCGACTGAATAAAGTGCTTTCTTTCGCCCACCTGAGCTCACGGCAGCCCGCCTGAGTTCTGCCGTGAGCTCAGGCAGGCGAAAGAAAGCACTTTAGTCAGGGGAGAGGAGAGAATGCCTGAGCATTGCATTTATTAAAGAAAAAAGAAAAAAAGGAAATTTGAAGGAAAAGAGGGAGCATGGGGTGTGGGGCTCAGAAACACAGAAAGAGAGGAGGAAGAGTAAGCGCGACGCTGCAGCTTTAAACAGAATGATAGAGTTGAAGCCTCTAAAAAATGCGCCCTCTACTATGAGGCAGGAGAACTGCGTGCCTCAACTACCTCGGGATTTTTTAGGCTTTTAACCCTCGCTTAACTCTGCTCGAGCGCCTAAAAAGTCAGACTAGATGAGGCATGCAGTTCTCCTGCCTCATAGTAGAGGGCGCTTTTTAGAGGCTTTTTAAAACAGGCAGTCATTCACTGTGTGGCAGCAGCTAGCTAGCCTAACCTCAGCACTCGCCTTTTCCTGTTTACATTTTTTTTCCTTTTCATGATTGACAGCGGTGAGGCTGTGCCTCCCCTGCCTCCCCTGACTGCACGTCACTGGCACACACACATATACACATTCACGTAAATAAACAACAGTGGAATGTAAAATAGATATACTTACCTGCCCAAGGGGCCTACTTGGATCAATTTATTCTCAACACATATATCATCAGATTTCGAATGGCATCAGAATCAAGACAGGCTGGCCCTACAGAGTATGTTCAAATATTAATTTGTTTAAGGTTTGACTTAGAAGCAGATTTGTGGGGGCCAAATTAAACAGAAATTAAGGAAATTTGAACAACTTTTGGATGTTTGGCTGAAATGGGAAGATAGTTGGAATAGTAGCATGGAATGGAGGGCTTAATTTCTTTTCACAAAATGTTTGCAATACACCCAGAATAAATCTGGTATCTTTTCAAACAACAGAAATGCTATTTAAAAAAAAATAAAAATAAGGAGAACTTAAATGATACATCTTCTCATATATATGTAATCCCTTCAAGGAGTTTGCCTCTTCAACCTGTTCTCTCCATAGTTGTATTTCCAATCTAACATCCAGGGGAGGTGGGGGCAGATGGGCGGACGGACTATAAACATGTTTGCTTACAAGATCTCAAGGAATCCAGTCATTTTGCCCTAATTTATGAAATTGAAATATTTCTGAATGTGCACATTATTTTCAGCAAGGATCATGTCACTGTAATCTGAATTTCTGTAGCCTAACTCTTAATCCACCAAGATATTCTACAAATATGGCTTGGGAACCACTGTTGCAGTTTCCTCTGAAGGCAATGTATTTGTCCAGGAGGGCTGGAAATTATGAGAGTTCACAGTAGATGGCAGCGTCTAGCCAATCTTGGCCATTTGAACGCTGATCAGGGTGACATCTGGTTAGTGCTTGGATGGAGTCTTCCAGAAAATTTAAGAGCTGAATTCTTTTAACTGGAAAGTTGAAAAAACATGCTAGTGACGAAGGCAATAGAAAACTACTTCTGAATTGTCACCAAGAAAGCAACATAGATGCTCCTTTTTTGTCCTCAGAAGGCTGAGCTCATTTTGCATTAGGAAAGGTCAAGATTGAGGAAAACTGATATAATGGATGTGGCATATTCAAACATATGCGCGTTAGTCCGCAGTGCATATCATAAAAAAGGCATCTGAAATGCAAAATTGTCACTCATGCTTCTCAAACATGAGAGTGAACATTTTCTTTACCAGTAAATTGCATTCTTAGGTTTCAGACCAAGAAAACAGGCCTGGACAAAATCCCCTCTCACTTCTCTTTGTTTTGCCTTTCAGGTAAAAAGAGGAGTTTATCCCCTCTTAAGGATAAACTGGGCTCAGAAAATGACAGATCTGAAAGTACGATCCTTGTGATGTCAGGTGGCAATATTTCTCATCTGAGAATTGTGTGGTTGTGGTGGCTGCTGCTTAGCTAAAATCTCTGAAATTGGAAGGTGGGTGATACACTGAGGTATGCTTCAAAGTTTTTTAGAACCTATTCTGTAGGTGTGGCCTGTTTAGTGTGAGTGGCTCGGCGGCCATGTGACTGGGTGGGAGTGGCTTGGCGGTCATGTGACCAGGTGGGAGTTGCTTGGCACTTATGTGACCAGGTGGGAGTGACCAAGTCGATGTCACTGAATTCTTTGCCCCAATTAATGGTCTACAAAAAAAAAAGATATAAAAAAAGGAAATTTATTATTTTGTGCACTTACTACTTAAATAAGATTAAAATAAGTACACAAAACAATACAAGAGCTATACAGAAGGAAGATGACTGTCCTTGCCAGTCTTCAATATCACTGACCACCTTGCTCCAATGAATGGCCTGCACAAAGAAGAGACACACAAATGAACCCTTCAATTGCATGCACCACATTAGCATGAAACAAGCACACAAAATAATAGAAAAGGAAGATGATTGTCCTTTTGTGAGTCTTCAACATCACCGACTGACCACCTTGCTCCAATGAATGGCCTGCACAAAGAGACACAGAAAGGAAGACTTTAATTGTATGTACTACCACACTAAGGATGAAACTGACTTATGGCTGTTTTTCACAGTTATGATCTTTCTAGCATCCCCATGATCATGTGATCAAAATTCAGAACTGCTTGGCAACTGGTTCATATTCATGACCATTGCTGTGTCCCAAGGTCATATGATCACTTGACTTTTCACAAGCAAAGTCAACAGGAAAGCCAGATCACTTAACAACCAGTTTACTAACTTATCAACTGCAGTGATCCACTTAACAATTGTGGGTATGAAAAGTCATAAAACGGGGGCAAACTCATTTAAGAAATGTCTCATTGAACAACAAAAAATTGGGCTCAACTGTGGTTGTTATACTGATATCAACAAAATGGACTGGGATGATATATTAACTATTTTCATTTTTAATGTTTGGTTATTTACAACAAAATAAATGTGTATAGTTTTGCAGAATTGAATGCTTTTGTTTTTATAGATTAATTTTTAAAATACTGCTGAGATTGGCAATTCTGTTGTTCACTTTTGATGACATAATCCCTGGGAGTTCTGGACTGCAAAAATAGGGCTGGGGGTTTCATAGACCAAACTTTTCTGCTTTAAGCCAATTCTAGCATTGAGCAAAGTTGCCACCTCACTTGAGTACTGTGGAGGACCCAGCCGGTGGTGAAATTCCATTTTTTTTACTACCGGTTCTGTAGGCGTGGCTTGGTGGGCATGGCAGGGGAAGGATACTGCAAAATCTCCATTCCCACCCCACTCTGGGGCCAACCAGAGGTGGCATTTGCCGGTTCTCTGAACTACTCAAAATTTTCACTACCGGTTCTCCAGGACCTGCTGGATTTCACCCTTGGACCCAACCTTATGACTATTGTTGAGCTAACATTCTCTTTCCTGTCTGTTTTAATAGGGGCAACATTTGGCTATTATCTTCAGACAGCAAAATGCCTTAGGTTGGTCCTATGTAGGCAAGAGATTCAAGAAAATCTTCATGTAGTCTGGAGTAGCAAAGCCCAGAATGATGTGCCAGGAATATAAAATGTAAGAATCAAAGCAGCTGCTCTGTTGCATGGACAATGTGGGGAAGCAAAACTGAGAAGGTAGAACAGCTTTATGCCTTCTTTGCATCTGCCAAGGTGGCGCAGTGGTTAGAGTGCAGTACTGCAGGCCACTTCAGCTGACTGTTATCTGCAGTTCAGCGGTTCAAATCTCACCGGCTCAAGATTGACTCAGCCTTCCATCCTTCCGAGGTGGGTGAAATGAGGACTCAGACTGTGGGGGTGATATGCTGACTCTGTAAACCGCTTAGAGGGGGCTGAAAGCCCTATGAAGCGGTATATAAGTCTAACTGTTATTGCTATTGCTATGTTTTCTCTCAGAAGAGGGAGATTTGTGAATGGGATTTATAATGGGATTTGTGAAAAGAGAGGAATGTATCTCAGGATTAATAAAGGTATAATAGAATGCCATCTTATTGTTTGCTGCTTTAAGCAACTGCTCCAGGGTCTTGAGAATAGCCTGCTCTTGGCAATTATAATGAAAAGAAAACAGACTATTAAGTTGCTCCTGTGACTGAGACCTGGCCTTGTGACAGGCCAATACAATTCTTGCCTTGCCTCGACTTTATGCAAGGTGAAAGTTGAATTTTACTCTTAGTTAGTGGCTGACACTTAGTGTATCCTTGTGTTCTGGTCCAAGTGGCACTATTGCTTTAAAAGTGACTTTGAGAAATTGGAACAGATAGAGATAAGAGCTAACAAATCTGGAAATTAACCTTTATGAGGCCATTGAAGTATCTAAGCTGCTTTAGCTTGAAAGAAGGAAGGCTAGACCTCTGTTGGTGCATGAGAAGGCAGACTTGTTCT
This sequence comes from Thamnophis elegans, assembly GCF_009769535.1. Lineage (NCBI taxonomy): Eukaryota > Metazoa > Chordata > Lepidosauria > Squamata > Natricidae > Thamnophis > Thamnophis elegans. Next base: position 18,882,704 of record NC_045544.1, read on the forward strand.
TCCTAAACATGAAAACAAAATAAGAAGCAATGGTTTGAAAACAAAAGGAAGAAGATTCAAATGTATTAGAAGAATGTTTGGTGCCAAGAACTGTTCAACATTGGATAATCTGCCTAGAATGATTTTACTGGAAACGTTCAAATGGGACTGGAGGATGGGTTGATTCCTACATAGAGGCAATGTCTGAACTTGACAATTTAATTTAATGTATTTATTTTGTCAAGCATGTATAAGATAACAGATGTAAGTATAAGCATGATTATAAATACAGGAAATGGATACAATCTGAGAGATTCCTTTCTAATCATATATATTGTGTGACACAGTGATGTGCGGTGAGGTTTATGGCTGGTGAGGCAGTCCTCTCCCCCGACACCCAACTGACTAAAGCATTTTCTTTCACCTGCCTGTGCTCGCGGCAGAGCTCAGGAGGGCTGCCGTGAGCTCAGGTGAGCTGCCGCGAGCTCAGGTGGGCTGCCACGAGCTCAGGCGGGAGAAAGAAAGTGCTTTAGTCAGTGGGGTGTCATGGGAGATGAGAGAATGCCTGAGCATTGCATTTGTTAAAGAAAAAAGAAAAAAAGGAAATTTGAAGGAAAAGAGGGAGCATGGGGTGGGGTGGGGGCATCAGAAACGGAGAAAGAGAGGAGGAAGAGTGAGCGCGATGCTGCAGCTTTAAACAGAATAACAGAGTTGAAGCCTCTAAAAAATGCGCCCTCTACTATGAGGCAGGAGAACTGCGTGCCTCAACTACCTTGGGATTTTTTGGGCTTTTAACCCTCGCTTAACTCTGCTTGAGCGCCTAAAAAGTCAGACTAGATGAGGCATGCAGTTCTCCTGCCTCATAGTAGAGGGTGCTTTTTAGAGGCTTTTTTAAACAGGCAGTCATTCACGGTGTGGCAGCAGCTAGCTAGCCTAACCTCAGCACTCGCCTTTTCCCTTCACATTTTTTTCCTTTTCATGATTGACAGTGGTGAGGCTGTGTCTCCCCTGCCTCCCCTGACTGCACGTCACTGGACTGTGACACTAGATTTCTAAGTAACAAATCTGTTACTTAAACCTAATGGCCATCTTTCTACTTTGTTTTTCCTGTGCACTGCTTTTCCCAAAAATAATTGCCGGAGGAGAATGAATAAGTTATCCTCAGGCCCTGAACTGAACATTGTCATTTTGTTTTAACTATAAGTCAGGTTTCAGTCTTTGTTTCTAAAGACATCATTACTTATCTGCTGTACGGTTTAACTCAATCAGTCCTTTTCGCAGTTTTGGTGCCCAATGGATACTAATGTTATTAGAATGACAACATACCTTTAATAAAAGCAGTAGTCAAAGAAACTTGATGACAGTGGAACAACATGCCTCCAGTAGTGGTGGGTGCTCCAACACAGGAGGTTTTAAAGAAGAGATTGGACAACCATATGCCTGAAATGGTATAGGATTTCCTGCTTAGGTGAAGGGTTGGACTAGAACAGCAGTCACTAAATATTGGTCCACCGGTGATCCATGGTAGTCTGCAAGAAAATTTTGGTGGTCCACAGAAAAAATATATGCATTATTATATTGCACTAAATACTATCTATCTTTTTAAAAATCATATCAGTGGTCCATGGGATTCAAAGTTATGAATTTAGTGATCCCTGAGGTCTGGAAAGTTGGTGATGCCTGGACTAGTATCCCTCCAAGATCTATTATTCTGTTAAACATTTTTCTCCTCATTATATTCTCAGGAGCATGGCTTAAAGTAGCAAAGTGCACCTTGTTCTATATAGTTCAAGACTCCTCCACTTACAATCACAATTGAGCCCAGAATTATGCTCATAAGTCACTCAATGACCACTGATAAACTCAAAAGCTTCAAAATCAGTTTCTTGGCAACCACATTATCCCCTTTTCTTTCCCCAACCAACTTTTACTATACGGGGAACCTGATTACCCAATAATAAGGAGTAAAAGCCTAGGGACTCCCTTACGTGAACAGATGCAAAAGTAAGTGAAAGAAAGAAAGAATAAATAAGGCCAATAAATAAATAAAGGAAAAAGCCACCCCCTAAGCCATCCCGCCATCTCAGGTTACCATCTGTTTCTACTTTCTCTTGAGGTTTTCCTTTTTTTTTTCTTTTCATTTCTTCTACCATGTCTGTGACCAACTAGTATCTCTTTACCTCAGACATGGCTGGGGCAGAACCAGGACCAAAACGTCCCTTTCTCATGACTTTTGGGCCTTTAGATGATCTGCGAGGAAACAAAAGACTCTTGGATAACTCGTATTTGTCATTTCTCCAACCTTTTAATCTCTCACTCAGCACTATTTTGATCTCTCTCTCTCTCTCTTTCTTTTTTCAAAGTAAATTCTTCAATCTGTTGTGGTTCAAGAAAATACACAAGCTCTAGATCTGACAATACATTTACATTTAGTTGGAGAAAGAAAACAATTATAAATGGGAAACAGATTTATTCACATTCAGTGTATTAATGAAAACCTCTTTTAGAAATAAAACAAAAATAAGACTCAAAGAGTCTTAGTATACCATGTGGGGGGAAAAATAACAGCCCACCAGGTCCAGTTTTTATTAACAACTCATCAGTAAGCAGGTTGTGATTCATAACAAAGAATTTACCCCAAGGAATCCCACAGGATTGTGAACTTTTTAGTTGCTTGAGGAAACACATATATTGTTCCACTCAATTTCATTTCCATAAAAATCCACTAGTTAGCACATTATTGTAGAGCTGTTGTGACAAATCAGGTGAAGTAGCTTGGTTACTTAAAATAGAAGCTTTTCAGCTGTAGGTTTTAAGATTGTTTTTAAAGTTAAAAGAAGGTTCTAAATGGTAAGGAAGCCATTATTTTTTTTAAAAAAATCTGCATTTTGCATTTGTTTCCCCCCCCTCCAAAACAACTTCTAACAACAAATATTTTTCTGAGTATTTTTCACCTTAAACCATTGTTGTGCTTTACAGTGTAAATGTGTTTCTAAACTTAGAATTAATTAATACTTTATATAAAAGTATTTTCAGGTAGCAAATGTTTAACAAATTCATGAGCTGTAAAAATGAAGGCATTTATCTCTCAACAAAAGTAATGCAGGTAATCATCAACTTAGAATCACAACTGGGTTCCAAAATTACCTTGCCAAGCAAGGTGGTTTTTAAGTGAGTCATGGCCAATTTTTTTTTTGCCACAGTTGTTAAGTGAATCGTGTTACTCAGAAAATCTGGCTTCCCCATTGCTTGTTGGATTCTGGCTGGGAAGGTGAAAGTCAGTCTGGTTTAATGGTTAAGGCACAAGTTTAGAAACTGGGAGACTGTGAATTCTAGTCCCATATTAGCCATCAGAGCCAGCTGGATGACTTTGGACCAGTCACTCTCTCTCTCTCAGCTCACTTCACAAGGTTGTTGTTGTTGCAAGGAAAATAGGATGAAGGTACGTTGAATATGCTCACCTCCTTGAGTTATTTGTAAAAATAATAAAAATGGGCCACAAACCAAACAACCAATAAATAAACTGGCAAATAATGATCACATGAGCCTGGGGTGTTAAAGTTGTCATGAATACATGCCAGTTGACATATGGCTGAATTTTGATCACATGACCATAGAGGAGTGGTGGGTTCCGGATCCTGGTGCAACCAGGATGGTGCAGCGGGGCCCGTCGGCCATCACATGAACATGTGCAGTATGTGCATGTGTCCTTACCTCCTGTGATGTTCTGCAATGCTCCAGTGTATGCCCTGTGCGCATGCGCAGAAATGCCAAAAAACTCAAATACAGGCAAGGATGATGGTGGGCGGGCCCTCCGGAACACCGTACAAGAATGGTACTGGGGCGTACTGCCTACAACCCATCACTGCCATAGAGATGCTGTGACAATTGTAAATACAAGGACTGGCTGTAAGTCACTTTTTTCAGGGCTGTTATAATTTTAATGGTGATTAAACAAATGGTTCTAAGTCAAAGACTACCTGCATTACCTCATTATTAGGTACCTCATTAAAGAGCCGAGGTGGTGCAGTGGTTAGGGTGCAGTACTGCAGGCCACTTCAGCTGACTGTTATCTGCAGTTCAGCGGTTCTAATCTCACCGGCTCAAGGTTGACTCAGCCTTCCATCCTTCCGAGGTGGGTGAAATGAGGACCCAGACTGTGGGGGTGATATGCTGACTCTGTAAACCGCTTAGAGAGGGCTGAAAGCCCTATGAAGCGGTATATAAGTCTAATTGCTATTGCTATTGCTATTTCAAATCTTCATAAGGAAAAGTATTATTTTAAACTGGGCTAGACATTTTTCTTGCTGATACAAAAGCCATGAGAGAAAATGAATAAGGCAAAAAACAAGCTCCCTTCAAAAAACAAACGAACCCCAAATTGCTAACCTTGTACATACTGCCCTCCACTATGTAAAGATGGAAAACTTGTTGGGGAGGGGGGGTACGTGACACAAATACTCTATTCTCCAATCATTTCTTCCTCTATATTCTCCCCCAACACAATTCATTGCCTCATATGGCTGCTTCATTGCATTTAATGGTAGCAAATGCCTAAAAAATATAGGCCACAATTTAGACCACAGATTTAATTTACATTCCAATTATCCGATATTAAAAAAAAAATAATTTAGAAAAAAATTGATAAATATCCTCAATACAAGGAAGAATGTCATCTTTCAATATAATAATTTTATAACATAAAAAGTGCTGGGAAATCAAGCTACATAAACATTTTTTTTCCATAGTTTGGTGTTGTGACTCAGCAGTTCTGCTGAGAGTTTTTTCGGGATACAAAATTCAGTATGCAGCTGGGGGCTTGTGGGAGGAGGTTTGGGGATAAAAGGACAGATGCTGCCACGCCCCAGTTGCTGGAGTCAATGGCGTTCCTTTGTGTGTTCCGTGTCTGGTACAATATTGCTTGCTTATTAATCGTGATTAAGCCTGTTACACTTGGAAAAGTGCTTTGGTATTTCATGTAAACCTGATCTGTGCAGAGGGTGGAAGAACTGCTGCGTTTGTAAGAGCTTTTGTTTTGAATTCTTATCGGAGAATGATGTTTGTGTTATTTCTGGGCTCGAAGCCAGTTTGAATTGAAAACTGATAAAAAGGAAAGTTCTTTTTAAGTTTGCCTGCCTGTGTTTGTTAACAAGCCGTCAAAGGGGGGGGGGTCAGAACAGTTTGGGATATGTGAATATACTTGTTAATCATTTGTTGTGATACCCTCAACTTTCTGGTCACCATAAGACTTTTAGGAAGTTAAAGAAAACCAAGAAGTCCCACTTACACGATTGTAGACAATGTACTGCAAATTTATTGCTGTGTTACATTTGATATTGTCCTATTGGGGTTTTTTTGTAGCCGTGAATTGGTCTGGAAGTGGTGTGACAGAATGACATGTTCTTAAGGGCAGAAGTTTGAGCAAAAGTTTTCCCCACCCTCCTCAGAGTTCAATTACTGATTCTGTATGAATGAGAAAGCCTACAGGGGAACTTGCTTCACTAGTAATAACAATAACAATAAGATATGAGTTAAAAATGTCTTTTTTTCTTTTTTGCTTTGCTTGCATGTCCTAATCAATAATATATTTTTAAAAAGTTTCAACAATTTGAATTTTTTAGATTACAGCCTTTTCAATAACAAATGATATTTTGAAATGATCTTTCATCATTGGTTATTAGAAATGCATCGAAATTAACACTTCATTTTTATTTTTTTTACTTTTGGACGAAGAAAATGGACTTAAAACAAAAGGCTTACTGTTCAGTACCAGAAAGGCAAACACATGACTCAAAAATTTGATTATTGTAAGTCAGCTATGGATGTCTGCAATGAATTAAGGCATCGATTTATTGTCTCTAAATCCACATCTTGTAAGTTTCTTCTCTTTTACCTTTTTTCTCCCTTTTATAATTTGGTATATGTTTGTTTTTTGCATTCAGTTAATCATAATTTAAAAAAAAAAAACAGTTCAAGCTATCGTTGGTTATCCAGACTTCCCTAATTTGGTGTGGATTGGGCAGCATTTTTATTATGAGGTCTCACCACAATGAATAGGTATCACATTCTGTCCCACAAACTAGCTAATAAACAAGTGTTAGATTGTTGAAAAAAACCCACCCTCTGTAATTAAGATTCAATGTGTTGTTTGAATTAAATAACAACATCATCATGACTCAGCTTATCACATACATGCTTTCTGTTTCAATCCTGCTCCTTAAATGTAATAGATTTTCTGATGGCAATTCTGATAATCAAAAAGACTTTGTATTTGTATATTTGATTGTAAATGTGTTAACAGCAGCCAGAATCGTATTTGCAAAAAACTGGAAAAATGAAACAATACCAAAACAGGAAGAAGTTATCCGAAAAATAATGGACTGTGCTGAAATGAGTAAACTGACACTTGAAATTAGAGAACAAGAGGATGAGCAATTTTATAAGATATGGGATTTGTTTTATCTGTGGCTAGGGGGAAAAAAACTTGGAAATGAAAAATGATATACTTATGCTTTAATTGAAGAAGTTAAATGATGATACTACTATGCTGTGGAATAAACTAACAATGATACAATGAAAAATTAATATATCAATGAATTGAATATTTTAGAATTTTTTGCTTTAAAAAGGATAAGGATAATAATGATTTTATGTATATTTAATAGAGGTCTGGTGATACAATGTGTAATGTTAAGAACGTATTATAATGATATTCTGCTGCTGATAAATAATTTTAATAAGGGAATAATTGAAAACTGGTATATATATGTAGTGACGCTTTGTTGAAAAATGAAGGAATAAGATCTCTGTTTGAAAGTATGAAGTACAAGGATAATAACGAACATAAGTATATTTTCTGGGAAAAAATAATACTAATGGTAACTGAATATATATTGTAGAATGAAAGTGAGGTATTTAGTTATACCAGATGAAAAGTCTGAGATGGTAAATATTATTTGAGGATGTGGATGTTAAAACACCTGTAACCAAATGGCATGCTTTATGTGATCATGGTTTTTTTTCTTTTTGTGTTTTTGTGTGTGTGTGTGTGTGTGTGTGTGTTTTATTATTATTATTGTTGTGTGTATTAAATATATATATAATAGAGAGATACAAAGTGTGTGTGTGGGGGAAATATAGTTAGGAAAGATTAGCACAGGTAAGGGAATAAGAAATGATACTAAATTATAACCTATTAAATGAAATAATAAATGTATAAGAATGATAAATGTTAAAACACCTGTAAGCAAATGACATGCTGTATGTGATGATGGGTTTTTTTCCTTTTTTTGTGTTTTTTTCTTTCTCTTTTGTTTTTGTTTCTCCATTGTTGTGTGTATGTGTTGTCTATGTAACAAAAATAAAAAAAAAATTAAAAAAAGACTGTGTGATGGACAGAAAGACAGTAAGAAAAGTATGCTATATCACAATAATAATGACCGTGCAATATTTTCCAATATGTATATCAAACAACTCAGCCAGAGAATAAAAGGTTGCTGAATTAAGTTTGAATATTGTGTTTGTCTTGAAGTCACCCCTCCCCCCCCCAACAGTAATAGGCAAGTACAGTATGATGGAGCAATAGCCATATTGTAATTTACTCTACCAACCACTGGTGGAACCTCTTCTAACCAGTTCGGTAGATTTGACGAACCGGTTCTACCGAATAGGTGCGAACTGGTAGGAACCCACCTCTGCAAGGTAAGGAGAAAAATATGTAAGTTTTTTTATATCCTGTAAAAAATGTGTTCTCAAACTGAGCTATGAAATTATAATCCAATCACAGACTGTTGCTGCCATTTCAGAATCTCAAGGCTGATCCCTTTTGGCTTATGATGTCAATAGAGGCCTTGATTGAATTAACTTGATTGAGATGATTGAGGGTCCCATATTAGTCACTTGAGATATTGCAACAAAGAATTATTAAATTGCCAAAACATAGAACACTATACTAGTTATAATGACAACAGGATTCCTCGCCTCCTTTTATTTATAACAAGACAGTGGTGTTCCATTTTATATCATATGGAAATAAATCACACGCTTCACATGAAAGAGAGTTGGAATATTTAACTGGATATTAAACTTTTATTTCAAACACATTTCAAATTACTCCTGCAAGAAATGGAACACTTCAAGAGAAATAAAATAAAAGCATGAGTGGCTAATATGCCCATGCAGAGAAGACATTAGAGCAAGATTCATAAGTTAAATAACTAAAGTGTCATTTCTTGATGGACTAAATATGGTTTCTTCCTGGATGACTTTAAATAGCTTACAAATGGAAAGTATTAAAATTATGTAAAATGTATTTACCCCTTCCTCATGATGTGTATTGATGAAAAGTATGCTTCCTGAACCGAATTTATACATTCCAAGTTTGTGAATGCCTTGTTTTTTGAATGGATTAAATCAGTGTTTCTCAGCCTTAGTGATTTTGAGAGGTCCAGACTTCAACTCCCAAAATTCTCCAGCCAGCCTAATGTTTATAAACATACGCCTTAACAGTAACAGAGTTGGAAAGGACCTTGGAGGTCATCTAGTCCAACCCTCTGCTCATGCAGGAGACGTATACTAGTGATTCAAACCGCTCAACTGCCGACCTTTCTGATCAACAAGCTCAGCGTCTTAGTTGCTGAGCCACCAAGCCAGGCTCGCTGGGGAATTCTGGGAGTTGAAGTCTGGACCGCTTAAAGTGGGCAAGCTTGAGAATCACTGGGGTAATCTGTTATTATCACTGTTCCTGGTATGTTCCTTATGCTTCAATGCTAAAGAGCCATATATAATGAAGATGGGTGATATGGAAGATTAACCGAGGTATTTCATCACTTGGTATGTCCTTTCCCCTTTCTCTAATTTTATGAGAGAATTGTGAGGATTAGATGGCTATTTGTAAAAGAAAAAAATCCTTTGTCTGGTGCCTGATTTTCATGGAAGTCTTCAGCAACATGATGAGTTTGTTGATTCAGAGTGAGGGTATGATTAAAATTTTGCGTTGTTAAGCTTGCAAGCTACTGCTCAGTACTGATTGGGCTGTATTGCAACCAAAGATTATGGTTTCCAATAGCTGGACCATTACTATAAAGATGCATTTTCCCTTCTTAGGCTTGTGATGTTCAGGCCTAGCCAACCAACCTCTGAGAACAGTGATTAGAAACAAGAACAGTCTTTGTCAAAGCACAGAAAAAGTAAAAGTTCTCTTCACCTTGAACTGGATCTAAGAAGAAGAGCTTAATTCTTTTAACTCACAGGTGTCAACTCGCCGCATCATGTTGCTGCCACATGACATTTCACAATGTTTTCCCCCTTCATAGAGCTGGGGTGGAAGGGGGCCTGCATGTGATGCATCTGGCCCGCGGGCTACCAGCTCGACACCTATTTTAATCCTTCACCTCTCTTGCCTTGTGGTTAGAAGTACGCCTTGCCAAAGGGACCAAAGCTCTTAGTATGTAAGGCCCAGAGTCGTTATAACACCAACATGAGCCAAAGGAATTCTGCAAACTTCAAACATTTTTTAAAAAGCAAAGGCACATATAAAAGAAATAACCATTGCCAAAACACTTCAGTGACAACTTCACTGTGTTTTCATCCTCTTCAGGTGTTCTTGGGAGATAACCTGGAAAACCATGGAATATACAGTAGGGATTTGTTCTGCTACAAAGCAACAGGTTCCAGTCTTTTGATCAGTGGAAGGCACATGTACACCAAATTTGACAAATGATAGACTTAAAGACCATGCTGCAGAATGAAGCTATAGAGGACGCAGTTCTGATTTAAATTTAAGGTGGGTGGTCTATGACATAGAATTATTTTGTATGTAGCGGCAGGGGTGACCAACACATTTTAGTATTTGTTCTAAAGAAAAAAATGGTGCTAAATGAATGGTCTGCTGCTAGACATTCTAAACATTGCAGCATGATACACTAGAGGTCTCGCTCTTCCATTGTCACTTCTGCAAAATAAAAAATTGATGATAAGCCAAAAAACAAAACAAAAATTAAAAAAATCCTAACCATGCTTATTTTGGTAGCATTTCCATACCTCTTCGGAACCCTTAGAAGATCAGGAGGTTGATTTATGGCCCCTGAATCTTCAAACATTGTCTACCCTTGACTTTTAACACTCATGCATAAACCAAGTTAACATGTAGTAATCTGAGGAAGGGACAACGGGTCTATTTCACGGGCTCATTTCTTACTTATTGAAATTCTGATATGGTACATTTCCTTCTGGGTGTGTATCCAGTGTATGTATCACTTCCTTAAGTTCCTTGCACGCTGCCTTTTTGTATCAAGAGATCAGATTCATTGTGTGTATTTCCCATATTCTGAGCACAGGCAATTAGGGCCATATACTTTATGGGGGAAAATCTTTTGGATTTTTCAGATTCAACAGGTCCTATTTCAGCAGTATTCCCATTCATTTCAGTAGCAAGTTTTATCTTTACTTTTAAATGCACCATTTACAGGATTCAGTTTAAAGCCCTTATGGCCAAAAACATTTGCATTCATTCATGTGAAATGCAACCCAACCACGAAGTCTAACTAATAACAGGCTATGATCCCAGAAATCAAATCTCTCCCATCGAAACCATTTGCACAACCAGTCCAAGGAGTACTTCCAGTATTCTTTCCTTTTCTGGTCCCCTTTGTGGACTGCAAGGGTGGTATTCGTAGAGTCCCAGGATTCTGAGCTCCCTTCCAAGATTTTCAAAGTCTGTAATGATATAGTTCTTTGCGGTATCATTTTTCCCCAGGTGTATTAACAGGATGGAATCATTTTCACTGGACTTAATAAGCCTTGGAAGACTGCCTGTTTTTTTTTTAATCCTCACAGCCAGCACACTTCATGAGCCAGTGGATCCTGTCAGCATATGTGTGTTTCAATTCCTTGCAGATGAATTATGCCGTGACTTTTCTGTTTAACTTCTTACAGGATGCAGTCTCTGCCCTTTAGATAATCTGTTGTTGTTGTTGTTTTTCTCTCTCTCATTCTTCAACGCCCCATTCTGACTGTTCCAAGCCTGTTTCTAATGCAGGCGCTTGAAAACTATTATTGAATTCCAGCAGAACATACAATCTTCTATATCTATTTATTACAGTTGTTGTTGTCATTAATTGGGTTTGGTCCTCTTAGGAAAAGATCTTTCCACCGCCAGTTATTGTTGTATACCTTCCTTTCTTTGGTCAGGCTTTCTTATCAGATGAAGCCTGTTGATTTCTGTTCCAGGGCTTTGATTTCTTATTCAAAGGCTGTTACAGACTTTGATTTCCCACAAATGAGTTCCAGGCTGGAAGACGAGCATGCCATACGCATTGCAAGTCCCCATGAAGGGCTCTTGTCCAGTCATCTTCACTCTTGCTCCTCAAGGCCTATATTTCTTCATTCTCACACTTTCACATTAGCCAAGTAGAAATTCTGCAATATCCCTTAAAACATCGCTCAGTGCTAGCTATCTGATCTGAACCAGATAGAGCAGGTCTCACTGAAGAGCAGGCCACAGGTAGCAGATGCTTAAGAATTCTGCAGAATTCTGCTTCTAAACAGATCATAGCACTACTACAGCAGAACGTTGCTAGAAATCAGCTTTTAAAACTGGTGTTTCCTCCTTCCCATTACTCTGGCCACCAGATGGGTAAGCACCTTATCTGCATTTACACTACCAGTTCTGCTGGCATGTGAAGTCTGGGATGTAATCCTTGGCTCATGTCCGTGCAATCTAAGTAAGTGACCAACCACGTTACTTGGCAGAAGATTATTTCTTCTGAAAACCTAAAAAGCTTTTATAAAAGGAAGGCCTATGAACGACTTAATGTATTTCTTAGTTCAATCTTTTACACAGCCCATTCCCCACCCACCCTCCCTTCACTTTCTCTTTTTTCCTAGAAATGTGAGGAAATGTCATAACTATGTGAGGACTTCAAAATTGGTGTTGGTCTGAAGGGATACTGGGGACCTAGGGGTTTGCACTTGAATATTTCCAGTAATGGCCTTCGAAGTAAATTGTTCTTGGCTTGTGTTACCTGCTGTTCCACCAGCAATTAACTTCTTACAAAGGTCTGGTTGTATAAATGTGAAGTTCCATATTTTTGTCTGTAAGGCAGTGCACAGAGAGCTCACACATCTCACTTCGATTGTATTTATTAAAAGAGGAACCCTAAAGAAAGTGGTGAGAAGCTTAAATTATAATTCTTATCTCTTGTTTAGAAGACTGTTTGGGTGTGTGTGTGTGAAATAATGACTGATCTTCAGGGAAGGAAGAAGAAGGAATGTTCACGGAGCTCATATTTTTGCAAAAGCATAAACTCAGCTCCTGTCAAATCATACTAGTTGAACAGGAGTGCTGGTCTGCTCCAGTGGAAGTTTGTGGATCTGCACAAGGAAACCACAAAATAGGTAAGATGGATTTTCAGCATGCTGAAATGTTTCTCCTAAACTAGTCAAACTTTCCCAATGTTATGATTGCATGTTGCAATGCAGCAAGCAATGTTCCGAATTTTTCAGAGCAAGTCATCCAGCTGAATGTTTAGGAAAGAGGGGAAGGACAGGACTGGATCTGTTTTTTTTCCAAATAGCCAGTCAAAAGAAAAGAAGGGAATATAGCTACAGTAAATTAAATATTAGTGAAATTTTCAACGTTTCCTGGGTTAAAACAGACAGTACCAGCCTTTTGGAAGGGTTAGAAACTGCACTCAAAGTTTTCACTGGGCAACTCTCTCAGATTATCCATTCCTTTATTAAAGCCATAAAATCTGTATTAGTCACAGAATTATTTGGTTATTTTTATTATTAAAAACTGTAAGCTTCTCCTACACTTTTAACCTTTGGTAAGCTGGACTTTCCATAGAAGAGTAATTACTGACTGTCACTGAGAGAGGTATTACTGCAATGCTTCTGACTGAAACAAAACTGGGATTCCCTTCACAATTCTATTATTTTAATTTTGATAGAAATAAAGCATGTTTTCAAAGTGGTAGAAAAGGCCAGACAGAAACTAATGCTAATGCCTCCTCTGAATTCCATCTGCTAGCCAATGTCGACTGTCGACTCCTCGGGAGAGGGCTTTCTCTGTGGCTGCTCCAGCCCTCTGGAACGATCTCCCTGTGGATATCCGGACCCTCACTACCCTTCCAGCTTTCCGCAAAGCCACTAAGACCCGGCTGTTCCGGCAGGCCTGGGGCTGATGAGTTCCCGGGCCCACTTAATCTGATGTGACTATTGCGTTGTTTTTAACTTGCTTGCTTGTCTCTTGTTTGTATTCCCCTTCCCCCCCTGCTTGTTAGCCGCCCTGAGTCCCTCGGGATAGGGCGGCATACAAATATAATAAATGATGAAATGAAATGCCCATTAAAAATATGAAAAAGTAATAGGTGTTTGTAGAAAGAACCCAAATTCATGTTCATAGGTATATGTTCCCTACTTAAATTTCAACTATGTTTTGTGTTTCATAGATTTTTTTAAGTAGGTTTGATATTTTCTGTTTTTTTCCTGGACTCTGAACATGTAGAAGATTGAAAGAATTTGACTCATTAGTATTTCTTAATTGACTCTTCAACACAGGCAGTAGAAATACTATAAAAAAAGATAAATCTGAATTTATAACAACTGCATTCTCAACCAAAGGGAAAAATTGATTAAAAAGTATACACACATTAATATTTTTTGCACCAACTTAGCTAAAACTAATCCTTGAGTTTCTCATTTTTGAGATTTTCAATACTATAGTTAGAAAAAGGAAGGTGACCCTGAATATAAACGTATTTCCAGCGAGGGAAAAATAGATTATACATTTCTAAATATAAAATTATTTCTGTGCTAAATTAGCAAAAACTAACACTTAAGATTGTCATACACACACCAATAAATATGTACATACCAGTATAAGGTCTATACATATACAATTATGTGGAAAGTGCTAAAAGGCTAAAAGTAACGGCTATCTAACTGAATTGAGATGACCACTAGGTGGAAGCAAAGGGATAGTTTTCTCTATCACTTCATTGCCATCTAGTGGCATGATAATTTTGCAGTTTACAGTAATCCTAAAAATATTAAGACCAGGAAAACAAAAAAAATAATATTCAAATTAATCAGTGCTACTTAAAATTAATTCTGTGTAAAATAAGGAATCTTTAAAAAATACTCTCCATCTGCATGCATCAATTATTTACTCCCATAGACAGAAATATATGTGTGTGAAAAATTCCTCTTGAGATTCCTAACTTTCACTGTTGCCTTATTTTAAAGATTTAGCTTTCCTGTCAGGTCCTGGGCTTATTTGAACAGTGGCATCCTTTGGGGTGCTCTTGCTTATGTGGAGATATTGTGATTCTTTGTATCATTATCATCTTTTATTTGTTTTTAATATTGTATACTACACATAGTAGTTTTTTTTTTAATTAAGCAGTCTTACAAATCCAATAAAAAAAATAAAACAGTTGTGGGTGCTCCAACATTGGAGGTTTCTAAGAAGAAGTTGGACAATCATTTTCTGAAATGGTATATAGGGTTTCTTGCTGGAGCAGGGGGTTGGATTAGAAGATGTACTATACTTCCCTTCTTCTGAAAGAAACAACAAAGTAGAAAGAGAAGAACAAATGAAATTGGTGAGAGATTCTGGAAATGAGTAAATACACATGGAAGGGAAGAAGAAGGAGACTCCCCCCAATTCTTCAACATTAGAGATTTAGCAGTCAAACAGACTCTCCCAAATCTTCAGGCTAACCTTTAAATGTGAGAGTTACAGTGATTTGCCTCTCTATTCAGATTTGCCACATATTCCATTATTCTCAGCAGTAAATGTAGAATAATTAGGATATGTAGGATATATACTGAGAATAGTTTTTGGCAGGAGGCAGTGGTGTTCTTCAGTGGTCAAAGCGAGCAAGATGATGATTGCAGCAGTGTGATTGAAGTTCCTTCTTTGGAAGATGCATGTAGCGTGATGTATGTGCAAAAGTAGGGATTAGATTATGTAGCCATAACCATCATCTACCTTATTTTGACATCCCCCCCACAGGTGCCATTACTGGAGGGAAAAGCTCACATTCCCATTAAACAAAAGCATTATATAATAGAATATTGTCTGTGTGTGTGTGTGTGTGTGTGTGTGTGTGTGTGTATGTTTTCGTAGATTTTCACGGGTGTAGGAATGCTGGTCTTGCTGTATTTGGGTCTTTTCCCATGTAAGATTGAGATTGTCTTGGCAACGTTTCAGCGAGGTGTCACTCACCATCTTCAGGCTGGGTTTTGGCTTAAAATGTGATCGGAGCTGCCGTCTTTCTATAAATCTTGGTGAGGGGGCTATGGAGTGCTGGCTTTGTTTCAGTAAGTGGAGTTATTGGTTGTGTGGTTGTATCATGATTGGTAGATTGGTGCTGATTGGTGCTGGCTGTGTGTACATTGTTGTTTCGTGTTGTAACAGCCTGGGTGGTGGGTGGGGCTCAGCCGTTACTCCACTTACTGAAACAAAGCCAGCACTCCATACCCCTCCACCAATATTTATAGAAAGATGGCAGCTCCGATCACACTTTAAGCCCAAAACCCAGCCTGAAGATAGCGAGTGAGACCTCGCTGAAATGTTGCCAAGACAATCTCAATTGTCTTACACGGGAAAAGACCCGAATACAACAATGGCACACTTCTTTTCAAGGGAAGGAGTTCCATGTGAAGACAAAAAAATTAAGTTAAACTCAGGTTAATAACACACGTCAGTATTCAGTACTAAGCCTCATTGTGTTAAATGAGGTTTACTTTCATTGGATTGCAGTTCCACAATAAACATGTTTTACCGATTCATCTTGCATTCTTTACTTTTTAAAGATGCACCAAAATGTAATATTTTGTTTCTCTTTCTTTCCCTCTTCCATGACTGAGATCAGCCTTCACACCTACAATAGAACGAAAGAATGAAAGCTGTTATGATGTCCTCTATCACTTCCATAGAAAAATAATCTAAGATCCAGGTGTTTTGATTTATCTGAACCATGGTTAGGATTTCCCACTTTTTAGACAGATGAGAAATATTATGCTAGGCAATTCTTCAATTAGTAAGAAAGATATTTCAGAACATGGCAGTGAATTAAGGGGGGAAAGGAGCAAACTTTTTTTAAAAAATCAGTTTAAGAAACAGCAGAGTTTGGAATTCCTGAATATCTTTTCATAATCTGTAAATATCTTCATGGTAAATTAAATTGAAGCTCTTAATCAGCTTTGTTGGTCAGAAGTTAAATAAACCAGTTTCTCTAGGCATTAAGCAATACCTATGTGCTTCTTGATGGTTCAAGTAACAGTACACTTCAAGTAGATTCTGGGGGGTAGTTTGTAATGAGCACTCATAATATTCCCTGGTTCCTGGCGTGTAAAATACTGATCTTATTTATCACAGTATATGACACATCTGGTACATGGTTCAGGAAACAACTGCTTTACTTCACTTCTGTCATCACCTTCCAACAGATTTCTATCACATTCCAATTTGGACAAGAAACCTTGGACTTTGTTCCATAAGTTCTCCGTTAGCAGCTTTCCAGCACTGAGTGCTCTTGGTCCCTTCTCCTCCCAAGGCAATTAGTCACTTCAAACTGACTGTTTCAGTTTAATGGCAGAGAATACACACGCATTCATTAATGTCTCTTCAGGACATCCTTGATTTGCTTGTAGAATTGTCGAAGTAACTGCAGACACCAGATCCGTCCGAATGTTGCACCCCGAGGCTTAACAGAAGAATGCGGCCCCTTCCTGCTGAAGCCTTGATCAACTGTTCTGACTTGAGTTGTTGACAGGAGATCTTTTGTTGAGTAGCAAAATGGTTCATTTTGGGCATAAACAACGGCCAACATAACAGACTCCTTGAGGTTTGACTTGGCAAGTTCTGTGAATAGTGACGCACAAAATAAAGCCCAAAAAAAGCTTGAATTACTCTGCAGCCCACAAAAAAGTTTCAAATTAAAAGGCCATATTTACAGCCCCCCTGTGAATTGTGATTTTATTTAATTTAATCCCCTCTCATGGCCAATTAGGTAGGCACCATTCCATATGCCCAGGCCATGGGAGGAATAAAGAAGTATAAACCTAATTTTAAAAGAACACTATATCACTCCTCCACAGGCAGAAATCATTCTACCATCTGGTGCTGAAAATAAAATGGTTTTTGTAAAACTTCCTTTAAAAGCCATTTGGTCCTGCTTGCACCTCAGTTTTCTCCTTGTTTTTGCAACACAGTAAAGTTTTATAAATATGAACTATTTCACCAACATATGCTACAATAAACATTCCATTTTGCTTCTGGAATTAAAATACTTTGCTTAACTCTAGCAACTCAAAAAATCAGGAGAGGTCCTGAAAATAATTTTTACGAATAATAAATATGAAATATATGTTGTCTACATATGTCAATGCTTTACAATATACAGTGTTGGCCATCTTTGTTACATTCTTCTACTGCAAAAACTGGTTAATTTCCAATCACTTCCACATATTCACCTACTGTAAAAACAAATGAGTTTTAAACTCATAGAACCTTGCTCTCTCCCGCTCTAATAATATATTTGTTGTGAAAATGTTGGCAATGAAATCCGGGTTAGCTCTTTTTCTGATGTCTATTGGGAATATATATATAAAAAAGAAACCTTAATAAAAT
Source organism: Thamnophis elegans (assembly GCF_009769535.1). Classification (NCBI taxonomy): domain Eukaryota; kingdom Metazoa; phylum Chordata; class Lepidosauria; order Squamata; family Natricidae; genus Thamnophis; species Thamnophis elegans. The sequence continues at coordinate 18,900,324 of NC_045544.1, forward strand.
CCATATTGGATGTTAAAAAAGCTTCAATGGTAAAAGTTCATCTCCATCTATAAAGCAGAACAGTTGTTTTTGCTATTTAGCCATGCAGTTAGACTAGAGCCTATTGTTTGAATTGTAGATGCATTCGTCCACATCCTCTATTATATACTTCGTGCTAGCACTAAATGCTCTAAAACCACTTACTCCTGGTAAAGGTAAAGGTTCCCTTCACACATATGTGCTAGTCATTCCTGACTCTAGGGGGCAGTGCTCATCTCCACTTCAAAGCCAAAGAGCCAGCGCTGTCTGAAGACTTCTTCGTGGTCATGTGGCTAGCATGACTAAATGCTGAAGGTGCATGGAATGCTGTTAGCTTCCCACCAAAGGTAGTTCCTATTTTTCTATGTGCATTTTTACATCCTTTCGAACTGCTAAGTTGGCAGAAGCTAGGACAAGTAACAGGAGCTCATTCCATTATGTGGCACTAGGGATCCGAACCGCCGAACAGCTGACCTTTCTGATCAACAAGCTCAGTTTCTTAGCCACTGCGGCACCATGTCCCTTGCTCCTGGTAGCTCTCATTAAATAAGAAAACAAGAAACAACTATTTAAAAGTTAAGCCTGGGAATGAAGAATCTTGCTTCTGCTTCAACCAAATGACAAGCAAGGGAGATCTTTCCTTTAGGAAGAGGTGGTGACAGCAAAGCTACCTGTTTGGGGCAGGAAACTTTCTATTTGGGGCAATAACTAAACACAGAACACTGCACTGGGTAGTGGGAAAATAGAGATCCGGGCTATGGGCTTTACAGGTCTCGTTTGTGACATAAACACTTCTGCTAGACTGACGCACATTGATTCTTCCAAGTTGAGTTTTTTATTACTTTCACACAGGGATGGTATTCACTTACCTTCCCTACTGGTTCGCAAATGTGAGCATATGCGCTTTGGCTAAAAAAAGAGCCTAAATGTGATGATATGGAGCCAGGGTGGGTGGGCAGGCGTACCCGCGATTTCCACTACCTGTTCAGGCAAACCAGTCTGAACTGGTCTGAACCAGCAATATACCACCTCTGGTTTCACACCCACAGACAAAATCTTACCAGACTCAGGAGTCTACTCTCTGCATCTACAATACACTCTGTGAACTATTAGGGTGGGACTGCCTTCATCCTCTTCTCTCACACATAACATCTGAACTGACTTTTCTTTTACTTTTCTCCCTCCTGGAAATTCAGCTCCTCATTACATTCCACCACATACACCGGGAGTGTCAAACTCACGTCACAGCGGCGTCACATGACATATCAGGACTCCCCTCCCCCTTCGCTAAGTTGGGCATGGGAATGATCAGTGTGTGGTGCATCCAGCCCGCAGGCCATGAATTTGCCAGCCCTGACATACACTTTCTGGGCTGTTTAGTAGGGAAGAAAGAATACAGACTGATGATTACTCCTATCCCACATAAAAGCTTCTGATTTCAAATGTCTCACAATTGGATTACCCAACTGTTCCATAAACACCTCCATGACCTGCAAGAATGTAGCATTTCATTAGAAGCAAAATGGCCAGTGAATGGACATCTGAATGACATGTGCAGCAACATTAAAATGAAAAGGAAATCGACAATGCTTTACAGTAATCAACCATCTTAAAATGTTCAATGTTAAAGTGAAAAGGAAATTAAGATTCTAAAGGTCTGAAAATTAAAATAGGAACTTTTTAGTTTGGGTTTGATTTATGCAGCAAGTTGGTTTTTTTTTAAAGTGACACAATGATCAGATTCTTCACAAAAGTCAGATTAAAATTTTGATCCTGATATCCATTTCAAAGAGGTTATTACGTTTGCTTGGAGGGGGTCACTGCCTGAGACTCTAGGATAACATCCAAATGAATTGTAAAACAATATCTTCAGTACAAAAATACATGCATATTCATGTCAGTTTTTGATACACCAGATGGAGAAACATCAATGTTGGTGATAGGGCACTGATGAAGGTCCGTTCATGTTGGAGGCATTGTTTAAGGCACTCCTTGGTTGAAAGGATTAGCCAGTGACATCACCATTACCCGGGGGATAATGGGGGATAACTATGAAAGGAGATGCTTTAAAAAAAAAGATGTTTAGAAAATAAAGGTTGGAATTATTTCCAAAATCACCCAGAATGCAGTATAATTACCTTGATTTAAGAAATACTACTGATCTTTTTGGCCATAAGAAATTTTGTATGCCAATTGCGGAAACTTTTTAACCAGTATGTTCAAAATAGAAATTTGATTACGAATGATCTTCTTCTTCTTCTTCTTCTTCTTCTTCTTCTTCTTCTTCTTCTTCTTCTTCTTCTTCTTCTTCTTCTTCTTCTTCTTCTTCTTCTTCTTCTTCTCCTTCTCCTCCTCCTCCTCCTCCTCCTCCTCCTCCTCCTCTTCTTCTTCTTCTTCTTCTTCTTCATCTTCTATCACTACTTCACGCTATTATAATGTTTCAGTTGTTTTGGGGAATCTATTTTTCTACCATCTGAAATAAAATATTTCTCTGGTTATCATTTAGGACTTTATATCCCTCCTCACTTCTTTCTTTTCTTTCTCTACAGTAGGTTAGGGAGAGATAAATGTTGCTTCACCTCGGGGGAAAACAATGTTTCTGTTATAATATTTTGATCTAAACAATTACTAAGACAACACAGAGACAAGCAAAAGCCCATGTGTAAGACGAAACCAGAGATGAACTGCCTGAAGCTAAACACTGAAGGATAAGATTACCAGCAGCTGCTACGTCATCAGTTGTGATTTTTATATGCCAAAAGCAAGATAGAAAGCATGCTTGTGAATACCAGTTTTGGAAAAAATATGATTGAGAGGAAATCAGTACACCCTGTTCTAATCTCAAGGGAGTGATAGAATCATATGTGTAAGGAGATGTTGAGTCAGACTCTGCTCTGTGTAGAAATCAAATTGAAGCATCTCAACACATGGCTGAAACAACCTTTCCTTGAGCATGTAGCCAGAAAAGGAGCTTACCCCTAGTAACTGCTTATATTCTTGAATCTCTCTCAACATATAGGAATTTGTTTTGGAAGATTCAGCTCTGCCTTTCTATAATTTAAGACCATTATTTCATTTCCTGCATAATGGGGCAACAGAGACAGGATAGTCTTCTTTGTGTAAAATACCTTCCAAGCTCTTGAAAAATCCCATTATATCCTCCACCCAGCTTCTTTTCTCGGTGAGAAACACATCCAATTCCCTTAGTCTCTCATTTGTCATGCCCCTGACATGGGAAGAGAAAAAGAAAATAACAATCTACTAGACCTCTGATGCTGAGGGATTGGCCCTCATGCCAAGCTGAGGTAAAAACAGGCCCTGTTCTATATTTTTGCCTATGGAGGCTCAGCCACTGAGCTAAAGTCTGACCCACATCACCTACATGACTACCATAATTGTGTGACTGGCTGCTCTATATGGGAAGAAGTTGGTGTTAGAAGATCTTCTTGAGTACAACTGGGAATTTCCAATATTTAAAAATTCTATCCCTAGCAGGGACGTGCAGTCAGGGGAGGCAGAGGAGGCAGAGCCTCACCACTGTCATCATGAAAAGAAAAAAAATGTAAAAGGAAAAAGGCTGAGCTAGTTGCTGCCAGAATCACCATGCTTAGTGACTTAACTCTTTAAAAAAGCCTCTAAAAATGTGCCCTCTACAGGAGGCGGCAGGAGAATGAGGTGCCTCATCTAGTCTGACTTTATGATCACTCGAGCAGAGCTAAGCAAGGGTTAAAAGGCAAAAAATTCCTGACATAGATGAGGCACGTTGTTCTCCTGCCTCCTGTAGAGGGCGTTTTTTAGAGGCTTTTTAGAGGCTCTGGCAGCAACTAGCTCAGCCTGACCTCAGCTCTTGCCTTTTTCCTTTTACATTTTTTTCTTTTCATGATGGCAGGCAAGAGCAGAGTTGAAATCCTCTCTGAAACAGCTGGAAAAGGTACGTGTGGGTCCGAGGGAGGGGGAGGAATTCAAAAAGTTTGATTGCATGCAGAACCACATTGCCTTTTCAAACACACACACACACACACACACACACACACACACACACAGAGCTGGATAAAAGTATATAAGCCCAGCTTCACTGATTACAAGTTTGAAAAGGCAACGTGGCTCCACCCGCAATCAAAGGCTTGGATCAGAAGGCAGCAGGGGAATGGGGGGGTGTATGGCAGAGGAGCTGCTTTCAAGCCATTGGAAAATATATCCAATCCAACTTCTGTGTTTGTGTTGTTTGAGAGTGAGTGAGTGAGAGAGGGATCCAACTTCTCTGTGTGCGTGTGTCTGTTTGAGAGAGGGGGGAGGGAGGGAGAGAGAGAGGAAGGTGGGGGAGGGAGAAGAAAAAGAATGAAGTAAAACTTTTTCGCAAAGGAGAAATAAATGCTGTCGCTTTAATCGGAACTGAGCATGCCTGGCTGTGGAATTCTGGGAGTTGAAGTCCACAAGTCTAAAAAAATTTGAAACCCCTGTGTCAGTGCCTCACCAGCCATAAACCTCACCGCACGTCACTGATCCCTAGCGTTCAAATCCCTGAACAATTGCAGGAGATCCCAAACTCATATACTTCTTGCCTTCTCTAACAGAAACCTTGATTGCTTTCTAATCCAAACAAAAAGTCTCTGTCTTCTGAATCTCAGTCACCCGTAATAAAATTGGCTTCTCTTGATCCTACAGAACGGTTGACTCTGTGCCTTTAATATCAGCCTTAGGCACAGTCTTATTATACATTTGAGGGCCTGGATATCTGTGAGATGGGGTAGACAATATTTGAAAGATTGGGAGGTCCAAGTGAACCTTTGAACCTCTGGGGAAGCCACAGGATGCCCTAATAATAGTGTGACTTTATCAGAAGGAATGAGGATGACAATTTTAATATTTTAATGTAGAGAATATGAGCAGGAAGTTTATTTTGCTGTCCCACATCTATTCTGTATGGTCTTGCTCTTTGTTCACTTACTCTGTTCTGGCTTTCTTTGCTCCTTAAAAAACCTCAATAAGACAAACCTATTTTTCAGACTTTAAAAGTCTTTTAAAAAAAATTGGCCTTACTCACATGGATAGCAAAAACAGACCAGATTCCTATTGACTAAAAAAAAAGACATAGAACATTTTGTAAAGCAGTTACTTCTGCATTCTCAGACTTTACAAAACTATGCCTTACTTAAAAGTTAAATGAACTTGTACTTCCATCTCCATGAATAAAATTAATGATTTCACTGAGGTTAGAATTGGGCAAGAATTAAACATGCCACTCAGTGGTGGGATTTAATATTTTTTGCTACTGGTTCTGTGGGCATGGCTTGGTGGCCATGGCTTGGTGGGTGTGGCAGGGGAAGGATACTGTAAAATCTCCATTCCCTCCACACTCCAGGGGAAGGTTACTGCAAAATCCCCATTTCCTCCCGATCAGCTGGGACTCAGGAGGTAGAGAATAGATACGGGTGGGACCAGTCAGAGGTGGTATTTACCGGTTCTCTGAACTACTCAAAATTTCCGCTACCAGTTCTCCAGAACTGGTCAGAACCTGCTGAATACCACCTCTGATGCCACTGTTTAATAATTTAATTTACATATCATGACATGTTCTCAAACATTATGGTTCTAGAAAAAAGAGCCAACAAAGTCCAGAGCAAGTTTCCATGGTGCTTCACCTTGCTTGGGGAAGCCTGATCAGATTTTTTGAAATAGGGGGCCTCCCTCCTAGCTCCCTAATTGCTCAACAAATCCCAACTGTTTATGGCTTTATTTGTGGCTCTTGAATAATTTTTAGCACCTTGCTTGCCAATTAGAAAAAAGTCAGCATTAGTTTCTTTAGAATTGTAAATACTTGTAGGCTGCCTCAACCCATTGAGACTCTAGATCAGGGGGGTCAACCTCATGTTGTCACAGCGGCATCATGTGATGTATTTGGACATTTCCCCACTTTGCTGAACAGGGCATGGGCGTGGCCAGTGCTTGACACATCTGGCCCGTGGGCTGCGAGTTTGACAGCCCTGCTCTAGATGGACCACGCAGGAGAAAGAAAAGTAACAATCAGGGAAATCAAGCAAAATCAGACTTGCTACTGTTAGCAACCAATAAATTGTATATAATTATAGATTATCAATGGATGATTATAATGAAATATGGCTAAGTATTCATGGAAATACTTAGGTGAATGTTTATCCAAGATATAAATATACCTTATACATATTTGTTGTTTTGCTGTTTTCTTTCTTTTTCTTTTTTGTATTCAATCGAAAAACTGCATGCTTGCGCATATACACACACAGTGGCACTTGCACACAGAGAAATCATATCACAAAACAAGAATAAAGTCAAAATGTTTATTTTGCCTGCTTATTCGATAACTTACTCTTTTTACGGGGTATTTGATGATGCAATTTGTTTCATTTTCAGCAAAGCGTTGAGTTTGACATTATGGTTATTTCAAAATGTTTTAAGAATCAATTACCACCTGAAACTTGGAAAGCAATGGAAGTTTTTAAAACCCCATGCCTGTGCATGAGAATTTAAAAGAGGGTTGGAAAAAGGATTCGCTCTTTTATTCGTCAAGTGTGGTAATCCTGATATGGATTGGTCCTCTATGAATTTAGAGTAAAGAAATGCAGGTAAATGGTGTTGTTTGATACAGTTCTGTTTGATTGTTTGGTTTGATTATTTTTTTAAATATCTTTATTGAACCTAGGATTCTTTCATTGAGGGAGTCAATATGAAGTGCTTGAGATAAGAAATATGGGTTTTGATGATTTTAAAAACGTTTTTTTAAAATTTGGGTTTTTTTTTTTAAAAAAAATCCCAAATTGAAGCTTAGATTTCAAAGTGTGTGAAAGAGAAGAAGAAAGAATAAGCTATATACTATAATATAATAAGTGATAGAATGCCTTTCTCTCTAAATTTACCTTGGATTCTGCCTTGAGTAATCCATCTCACCTAGAGTGGCCATTAAATTTTTTTCTAGGAAAAGAGGATGAGAGAAACAAAGAGAAGTGATGATGGGGAGTGTTTACAAATTGTGTTTGTGTATGTGTGTATTTTTAGGGGATGCGATGGCTCAGTGGCTAAGACACTGAGCTTGTCGATTATAAAAGTTGGCAGTTCGGCGGTTTGAATCCCTAGTGCCACGGAATGGAGTGAGCTCCCATTATTTGTCCCAGCTTCTGCCAACCTAGCAGTTCGAAAGCAGGTAAAATTCAAGTAGAAAAAGAGCAAACACCTTTGGTGGGAAGGTAACAGTGTTTTGCGTGCCTTCGGTATCTAATCATGCCAGCCACATGACCATGGAGACGTCTTCGGACAGCACTGGTTCTTCGGCTTTGAAACGGAGATGAGCACCACCCCCTAGAGTCAGGAATGACTAGTATATATGTGCGAGGGGAACTTTTATGTGTGTATTTAACAAACAGAGGTCCCTCCAACTAAGTCTATTTTGTGCACTTCCTCCAAGTCTCACTTATTCAGATGTTGGGAGAATAGTTCTAATATGAATGAAATGCAAAGGTCCAGACCCCAGCTAGATGGTAGCAAAATGTTAGGGAAACTATTAACTCCATGCTACCATTACTTTTCCTGCCCAAATATGTTAACCCTAATAGAGGCCAGACACAGCATGCACAAGAAAGATGAACAATGGTTGTTCTCTCCAGAGGGGGGAGGTAGAGAGCAAACTTTTAAAAACAACACAACCCCTTTTTATCTTTGCCCTATCTTCACATTGACTGCTACTGCCCTTTTTTGCCAATTATTGCACAGAAGTAATACCTAGGAATCTTTTGGAATTGTAATACACACAGTATGTGCACCTCTGTAAATCTTTCTGAAGGATTAAGGTGCGTCTTTCTCACTGATCTACTCTTTCCCCATCCAGATTTTAGCTTCAGTGGCTGCTTTGCATAAAAGGAGTATTTTTCTTCTCTGTATGTATATAGAAATAAATATATACACATACATTCCAGGGGTACCTGTTAGTCATTGAACTTGTTGGTTATTAAAAATTTGTGATTTGGCAAAAGCACAGCCTTTTGGCTCAAAAAATAGGATTTTAAAAAAATGTATGTGGAGCAGAGAAGTAACAATAACACAAAGGCAGAATCTCAAGGCAGGAGGAAACTCTCAATATCATATTAATGTTTAGAATCAAGGTTGTTAAACAAGTGTTCTCAGAGGAGGGTTATAGATCAGCACATCAGCTGGATATTATGTGCAAATCCAATGATTTTCATACCAGGGCAGAATTTTACAGATGCACATTTGCTACCTGAGATTGATGTGTTCCAGAATTTATTGATACAGAGAGGAAGGCCAAGTTGACGAGTTGGCAAAACCAAGACCGAAGAGAACAAATGGCTGTCCAGAATTCTGTCTACAGAAGGGCAAACCATCAAGGAAACAGGGAGAAGAAAATGAGCAAAGTCCAGTCAAAGGACTTCTTCATACCTGACATTGAACATTTATCATATTTTTCTGAGTATAAGACGCACCCTTTTCCCTCAAAAAAGAGTGTGAAAATGTGGGTGCGTCTTATACACTGAATACTGCATTTATGGCCTCCCAAATCTCCGCCCTTTACAAAAATGGCCATGCATAGCCTTTAGGAGGCTTCCAGAGTGCTCCTGGGGGCTGGGGAGGGCAGAAATGAGCAAACAATAGCCTGGTTTCTTTGCTCATTTTTGCCCTCCCCAGCCCCTGGAGCACTCTACAAGCCTCCTAAGGCTATGCATGCCCCCCCTTTATTTTTTTACAAAAAACGGGCCCATTTTTGGCAGGTCTGCAGACTGCAAAAACTTTTTTTAAAAATTTGCTTCTTTAAAATCTTGGTGCATCTTATAACTCCGGTGTGTCTTATACTCCGAAAAATAAAGTAATGCATTCTTATACACACACACACGGATGGATTCAGAGAATCTACTGGTAAACCTGCCCACTATTTTTAAAATATTTTTTTAATTTCATTTTAAGAAATCTGGGCTTGAAGAGAGTTCTGACTTGTTTATGACAGGATACAAAAGGATACCAGACTCTTTAAAACACATACATGTGCCGGGAGGCAGGGACCAGGAACCAGTTCTATGGAAACATTTTTTTCCATGGACTGGAGGGAGCATGGTTTTGCATGCTGTTGCATCTACATTAGTAAACAAACATATGTGTCATAATTATTATTTTTAATTATAAAACCTGTCAAGAATCTGTGACAGACTAAGATAAGAAAATTAACAAAACGAAGCAGGAAATGCTGCTTTGTTCACACACACACACACACACACACACACACACACACACACACACATCACAAATGACAGAAACCACAGATCTGAAGAAGCATATTTTAGCAAACTTTTTTCTCTGTTGGCAAGAAAAATAACATACAAACAATGTGTGTCACAGTTCAGAGATGATAGATGTATTAAGACAATCAGTACATAAGTACATAAGTAACAAGTACATTGACTTTCCTGCCAAATTGGCAGTTCCACTTTTTTCTTCTTTAATTCTGGGAATCACTGATTTTTTACACAATATTTCCATGACTTTTATGCAGGAGAAATATATGCCTTTTGAGTGAACTTCGCCCCATGCTTCTTCAACTATTTCTAGCACTCCTATCAGTTTTCTCTTAGCATTACAAAACCATCATGTTCCCTGTCGTGGACAAAAAAAATATTTCTACTTTTGTTAGTGCTGTATCCTGCCTTTCCCTCCCCCCCATAGGAGATCAAGGAAATAAACTAATGTGCTCTATAGCAACCTCAAGAGATTAATTGTTAACTAAGGACTGCCTGTATCAATAATAATGCTCTCTAAGAGGCTTCAAGATCACCACAGATGGTGATTGTAGTCAAGAAATTAAAAGACGCTTGCTCCTGGGGAGGAAAGCTATGACAAATCTAGACAACATACTAAAAAGCAGAGACATCACCCTACTAAAAAAAGTGTGTGTACGCAAGGCTATGGTTTTCCTAGTTGCAATGTATGACTGTGAAAATTGGACCATAAGAAAGGCTGAGCGCCAAAGCATTGGTGCTGGAGAAGACTCCTGCGAGTCCCTTGGACTGCAAGGCGATCAAACCGGTTAGTCCTAGAGGAGATCAACCCTGACTGCTCTTTAGAAGGCCACATCCTGAAGATGAAACTCAAATATTTTGGCCACCTAATGAGAAGGAAGGACTCACTGAAGAAGAGCCTAATGCTGGGAAAGATTGAGGGCAAAAGAAGAAGGGGACCTCAGAGAATGAGGTGGCTGGATAGAGTCACCGAAGCAGTCGGTGTGAGCTTAAATGGATTCCAGAGGATGGTAGATGACAGGAAGGCCTGGAGGAACATTGTCCACAGGGTCGTGATGAGTTGGACATGACTTTGCAACTAACAACAACAAAAGAGGCTGAGTTAGCTAACTGCTGTTTTGAATGGAGATACAGTACTTAGTTTGCTACCATAGGACCAGGGCAGTGGTGGGTTTCAAATTTTTTTGGAACCTACTCTGTGGGTGTGGCCTCCTTTGTGGGAGTGGCTTGCCGGCCATGTGACCTTTTGGGAGTGGCTTGCCGGCCATGTGTTCTCTCTCTCTCTCTCTCTCTCTCTCTCTCTCTCTCTCTCTCTGTTTTTCCTTCCTTTTGTCTCTCTGTCCCTTTTTTCTTTTTTTCTTTCATCTCTCTCTCTCTCTCACTCTTTTTCTTTTTTTCTTTATTTCTTTCTTTCTTTCTTTCTCTTTCTCTCTCTCTCTCTGTGCCTGTGCCTGTGTGTGTGTGTGTGTGTGTGTGTGTGTGTGTGTGTGTGTGGCAATGGTGGGTTTCAAAATTTTTGGGAACATCTTCTGTAGGTGTGGCCTGCTTTCCGGGTCCACTGGTGGAACCTCTTCTAACCAGTTCGGTAGATTTGATGAACCGGTTCTACCGAATAGGTGCAAACTGGTAGAAACCCACCTCTGGATCAGGGCCAGTATTGCTCATCACAGGAGCCCACAGTTCCCTTTTTATGGGGTGCCTTGCAGAGTGCTCATCTTTGTCTCTCCATGTGGCAAGCCCTTGAATTGGGTAGAAGTGTCAGCTCACCTTTGGAAACCAACGTCAACTGCTCCCGATGGTTGCTGGATAGCCCCAACTTTGGCTGACCTCAGGTCTTCAAACAGTGGTTCATCAGGTAACTCCAGAGTAGGCTGTTTGTCTCCTCATTTGAGCTCACCATAACACAACTCAATGAACCAACATCCCCCCTCCTTTCCCTGATCCCAGGGAAGTTTAAAGACAATGTACAATTCTCACCTAGTGCAAGATTAAACCGTAACTCCAGCCAAAGAATTTGGAAGGGATCTGAGAACACAAGTTTAAGTAAGTCATTTAGAACATGCTTGCCACCACTTTCTGTGTAAATTAACCTGAGCTACGCTGATGCCATTACATAGTAAACATTGTGGCTGTTGTCTCTGAAAATACAGGGGGAAAGAGCCGTAGTCTAATTTAGTTGATTGGTGTTTAGGTAATGTTGGCCTCCGTAAATGGGAGTGGTTTATTTCATGAAATTATTATGTGACATTGGAGCTGTCAGTTGTGGGGCATTAATTGACATCTTGTATCAGGTTAGGTTAATAATCTCCAGCTTGGTTCTGCTTGAGCGGACCTCCATGCCTGCAAGTAGAGATCAATAATGAAAACATAGCCTCCAGGGGAGCACAATTAAGTTCTGCATGACCAATAGATGTGTAGGGCTATCTGTCTCACCATAAGCAGAACTAGTTCTTGTGTCTTCTGACTGAACTAACTTTGGCAAGTTGTGTTCCTGGGAAGCAAGGCTGCAAACCCAACCCAACGTCTTGAAGATGCCTGCAGCCATAAAAGAGACTCCAGATGTCAGCCTCATCAATCATACAAATCAGAAAAAGGTATTATCGGGCACGGAGAAAAACCACAAAGATCTACACATACCTGCTTGTTTCAGGAAACTCTCCCAAGAAGAGCCTAAGAAGACTTTTCCACACACGAAACAAGTTGGGAATTACCTAGTAGGCAAAGTGATCAACAAGGGCTCTTTTGCCAAAGTGATGGAGGGACTGCACATTCTCACTGGGGAGAAGGTAATCTGAGCATGATTAGATGAACCTGATTAGCAACTGCATTCATCTCACATTAGCATGTGATAATTCATGAATTCTCCCCTCTTTTCTTGTTTGCTCATAGCTTTATAATAACTCAATTATGGTAGTGATGCACAAGTGACAAGTATAAAAGTAATTCACTGACTTACTTTTCTCAAGTTCCTAAATAGCTTTGGAAGATAAGGGCATATTTCATACAAAATATGCTCTATAGGTTTGACTGTACTGTGAGTTTCCCCCAACTGGGTGATTCTGCTGATGTTTGAGTATCTCTAGAGCATTTCAAGGGAAATTAAATAATCTGTGAGTGCAGTAATAGCAGACTTGTTCAGTCCCCCGTGGAAATATCTGCACTCAAGTTATCTATAAGAAATGTACAGAATGATATCTGAACATGTACCTACAAAGATGTTTGCTAAAACACTTACCTATGCCTCAAACATTACCATAGAATTGCTTATTAATTCAAATAATGGCCTAATTTCATCGCTGGTTTTAAGAATTATACATTTTTCTTTTAGTAGTCCGGATCTAATATCTGAATGCCATCCGTAGCGATAATCAGCCATTGTTGAGCTTGCTTATTTATATTTGCAAAATGTTGCCAAATTACGGTGGGAATTACCTGTATCATGAAGGATTCATTCATTTCTGTGGTTTAGGTAGCCATAAAAGTTATCGACAAGAAAAAGGCTAAGCAAGACTCATACGTTTTAAAAAATATGAAGCGGGAGTCTGGGATACATCAGATGATTATGCACCCTAACATAGTTCAGCTGTATGAAACTTTGGAGACGGAGAACTCGTATTACATGGTGATGGAGCTGTGCCTTGGGGGGGACCTCATGGACCGAATATGTGAGAAAAAGTGGTTAGATGAAGAAGAAGTAAAGGAATATACGAGGCACATCATGGCTGCTGTTGACTATCTTCATCACCATGGCATTGTCCACAGGTATGATGCTACTGTTTCTTTTTAAAGTCCCGGTGGGAGGATAACATATTTTAGAGGGAGTTCTTGACTTATGGCCACAATTGAACCCAACATTTCTGTTGCTAAGCGAAATGTTTGTTAAGTGAATTTTGCCCCATTTTATGACTTTTCTTGCCACAGTTGTTACGTGAATCACTGTACTTGTTAAATACCACTTTATAATGCCTTGGTAAGGCTACACGTGGAATACTGCATTCAGTTTTGGTCACCACGATGTAGAAAAGATGTGGAGACTCTGGAAAGAGTGCAGAGAAGAGCAACAAAGATGATTAGGGAACTGGAGACTAAAACATATGAAGAACAGTTGCAGGAACTGGGTATGTCTAGTTGAATGAAAAGAAGGACTAGGGGAGACAGGATAGCAGTGTTCCACTATCTCAGGGGCTGCCACAAAGAAGAGGGAGTCAAACTATTCTCCAAGGCACCTGAAGGTAGAACAAGAAGCAATGGGTGGAAACTAATCAAGGAGAGAAGCAACTTAGAATGGAGGAGAAATTTCCTGACAGGTACTCCTCACCTTACAACCACAATCGAGCCCAAAACGTCTGTTCTTTGTTATGTGAGTTTTGCCCCATTTTATGATCTTTCTTTCCACAATTGTTAAGTGAAGATTGTATGAAGCGATCACGTGACTGTAGGACGTTGCAATCGTCATAAATATGAACCAGTTGCCAAGCATCCGAATTGAGATCACGTGACCATGGGGATGCAGCAGGTGTGAAAAATGCTAATGTCACCGTTTTCAGTGCCAATATAATTTTGAATGGTGAAGAAATGAACTGTTTTAAGTTGACAACTACCTGTACATTGCTGGAAAAAATTAACATTGCCACACTGTCTTGTGAAAAGCTTGCATGCAATCAGTAAGATTTTCAGGAAGAAAAATATATACAGTATGCCTGTACTATTACATTTGAATCTATTTGAAGTATTATAAAGAATAATGAATATTATACATATTTTGAAGCAGAATTTCTGACTCATACTAAAATATTAAATAAATCAGAGGCATAAATTGAAATAATTTTTCAAGATTAAGAGAGAGAAGGAGAGAGAAGTAAAATAGATTGTGCCTTAAAGCTCTTACTTTAACAATAAGAGTTCCTCAAGGCATTGTGGACCAATTGTTATTTTTTTAGCCTAATGTGTCTCCTGGTCACTGTTGTGAGATCCCCGGGAAGAGCTATTTGCTTCCAGAACTCAAGCAGATATAAAGGCCATGTGTGTGATGTATGTGTGAGATGCAATAAATTAGAGACCTATCAACTATATTCCTATTAATATCACTAAGCAGGAATATTGTGAAAAACCTCAGTTATTGATGTTTGCAGCGCAAATCTTACGTTTCAAGACTGCGTATTTACTTTCAGTTCTTCCTTCTTTAGAGATCTGAAGATAGAAAATTTTCTTCTGGATGAAAACAACAGCATTAAAATTGTTGGTAGGTACTGTAGATATGAAGCTCCTGTTGATCATTTCAGCAGCAATGTGTCCTGTAAAGTATTTGTAACATATAGATTTATGTCTTCAGTTAATTGGGGAATTTGGATGGTTTTGTGCACTCCTGAGTGGGTTTTGATCAGCCCTAACCCTTGGTGCAAGTTGATGGGCCTGCTCATATTGTTGTTGCAAATGAAAGATAACTTCATGGCTTCTCCACCATTCCCTGAGTCCTTCCTACCTCTTAATTATTATACGCACAACTTCTGGCAGAGAATATCTGCCACAGATGCTGTTTCATATTAACTGAGGAGATTGAGCTGAAATTCAAGGTTCATTTTCCCTCAGATATGATGAACAATATCTGCAGAAACTCTCTAGATCAATGGTAGTCAACCTGGTCCCTACCACCCACTAGTGGGCGTTCCAGCTTTCATGGTGGGTGGTGGTGGGTTTGCTGTAACTCTGCTTTGTAAATTTTATAAAGTAAAGTTACTTCCCTACTTTATAAATCACCATTACTGTGGAACCAGTGGGCGGTTAGAAAATTTTACTACTAACAGTGAGACAAAAGTGGGCGGTAGGTATAAAAAGGTTGACTACCCCTGCTCTAGATGATGTGCTAAAACTTCTTTTTCAAAATATTGGATGTGCTGGAAAGAGGAAAGTACATAAGGGCCATACCGCTTATTCTTGGTCTTTCCATTTTTCTCTTCTTCCTTTTGTTAGGAAGAAAAAAATGTTTACTACTTTATACATTACAGTACTTTTCCTCATTTTTGCATGAGTTTGGATGGGTGAAATGCAGACATATGTTTCCTTTTAAAATGTCATCACCTGCACAATCTAAGAAGGGTCTATGACAACTTGCCATGGCCAACTCTCTGTGGCCAACTCATCACAGCCAACTTGTTGCAGCCAATGCGCAATGTCCAATTCACTATGGGACAACTTGCTTTGGGAAAGAGTCATGTCTGCTTCTAAATTGTTCAATTCTATCTGCTTTTTTAAAGGAATGCATTAATCTGAATTATGAATTCCAGACCTATCTGTCTAAAATCTTTATTTAAATGCTTTACTATGAATATTGTAGGGATGTTATCTTGTTCTTCTACCACTGGAATAGACATTAAATAAAACAAGTATGTGAACTGGACTAAAGTAAGGATTGTTGACATGAGAATTTAAGCAATCTACAGGCATAGATTGACTTTAATGTTATTTTTTTTATTTATTAAATTTATATAGCCGCCCATTGTACAAAAAGTAGAATTGTACATTTTAAAAAATCCTTATACTTTAATGTAGCACATCCTTTTTGCTAAACCTTTCACCATCAAGCCTTCCTTTAGTGTAATCTTAATGTACATACCTCTCCTAAAAATCTAAACACTGGAATGAACATGTCTACAGAAATACTCAGTCATTCGGGTCATGGTTGAGCTTCAGAGCTGAAGAAGCTTCTTGGATGAGAAGTGAAACAGCTTCAAAGCAAAACTGGAATGAACACAAATGAACAATGAAAGTAATACACTGAAACTTTTGGGGAAGGGGATTTATTATAATGACGTGACTAAAAAGTTCTTCACACTTCTTCTGGATTCTGTTTACATCTTCCCAAAGCTCACAATTTGGGAAGCCTTGTTTTAGAGCATTGTTTAAATCTATTTTCTGTATGATTAAAGCTGCTAGAGTTTGTCCTGCAGATCTTTAAATTGTTTTCTTTCTTTTTTTTTGGCCTATTTGTTTCTTCAGATTTTGGACTGAGCAATATCATAAAGTTTCAGGGCCTTTCCCAAGAACTGTTAAACACCCAGTGTGGGAGTCCAGCTTATGCAGCCCCAGAACTCTTAGCTCATAAGCAATATGGGCCAAAAGTGGATGTCTGGTCCATGTAAGTAGATTACGAATATTTCTATCTCTCCTTCAGCACTTTTAGGGAGACAAAGTGCTGTATAATGTCAGTGGCATTATAACTATGCATAATGGGAACTGTTTTCTCTCTGTTACATCACCTAAAAGTCTAATTTACCAGGAGTGAGAAGATGAGCTAGAATAATAAAATACAAGGAAAATAAGCATGCTACTCCAAGATGTTGTTATAAAAAAAGTCAAACTTGGACAACATAAACACCTATCCGACCAATTGTTTTTATTTAAAGAGAGGGCTTAATGCAAATCAGTGTAATATGTCAGTATGTTTACTTTGGGGATCTAAAGAGCTCTTGATAATCCTTGCCAACACTGAGATCATGAAGTCATTTAAAAATGTACAGAGACCTTAAATACTACTGTGGAAATAATATTGTAAGAAATATTAAATAATGCTATGAAAACTGAAGCCGATAAAATGTATAACGTATCCAGAACTTCTACAAGGCTATGCTATAGACCAGTGTTTCTCAACCTTGGCAACTTGAAGATGTCCGGACTTCAACTCCCAGAATTCCCCAGCCAGCATTCGCTGGCTGGGGAATTCTGGGAGTTGAAGTCTGGACATCTTCAAGTTGCCAAGGTTGAGAAACACTGCTATAGACATTGAATCAAAAAAGAGGAATACCCTGAAAGGGTTAATGCCATCGTACCCAGGGGTGAAATGCTACTGGTTCTGACCGGTTGGGTGGAACCGGTAGCAAAAAATGCTAAGGTTTGCCCCAACCGGTAGTAAAAAAAAAAAACTTTAAAAAGTGGGAAAAAAGGTTCCATGACCACACAATCGTCGGCAACTTTCCCCCCACTTTTTAAAACATTTTTTTACTATAGGTTCCAGAAAATAGGTAGTAAAAAATGCTTTAAAAACTGAAAAAAG
Organism: Thamnophis elegans; assembly: GCF_009769535.1. Taxonomy (NCBI): domain Eukaryota; kingdom Metazoa; phylum Chordata; class Lepidosauria; order Squamata; family Natricidae; genus Thamnophis; species Thamnophis elegans. Next base: position 18,917,667 of record NC_045544.1, read on the forward strand.
CTTCCGACGATTGTGCAGTACAGCTGATTGTCGCGGAACTTTTTTATTCACTTTTTAAAGCATTTTTTTTACTACAGGTTCCGGTCGCGCATATCAGCTGTGAGCCGCACGATCATCAGAATCTTTTTTTCACCCATTTTTTAAAGCATTTTTTCCTGCCGGTTCGGATGAATAGACAGGAAAAAATGCTTTAAAAAGTGAGGAAAAAAGGTTCTGATGATCGTGCGGATCAGCTGTGAGCTGCCCTATTTAAAGCATTTTTTCCTGCCTATTCACCTGAACCAGCAGGGAAAAAATGCCTTAAAAAGTAAAAAAAGGTTGGCCATGTTGGCTGCCCAGTCACATGACCCTTCCACCAAGCCATGCCCACAGAACTGATAGCAAATAGAAATTAGATTTCACCAATGATCATGCCCAGGTTTTATTTTTATATGAAGGAATGGAGAAGAGAGAAAACTGTCTTTTCTATATTTGGTTTTGACTTTTCTTGTTTTATTGATGTGTGTAATAAATCATGACCCGACAAATGCGTGCCCGACAACGGCGCGCCGACAAAACCGCGGCGATAAAACCGCGATGTCAACAGCGCACCCACAAAGGCGCGCCGACAAAAGAGCAGCGACAGAAGCGCGATTACGGTTAAGGTAAGGTTTAGGATAAGGGTAAGAGTTAGGGTTAGGTTCAGGGTTAGGTTTAGGTTTAGGTTTAGGTTTAGGTTTAGGGTTAGGGTTAGGGTTAGGGTTAGGGTTAGGGTTAGGTTCAGGGTTAGGTTCAGGGTTAGGCTTAGGGTTAGGCTTAGGTTTAGGGTTAGATTTAGGGTTACCTTTAGGGTTAGGTTTAGAGTGCGCTTCTGTCGGTGCGCTGTTGTTGGCGTGCTTCTGCGCTCATTCGTCGGCGCGATTTTGAACTCATGGTTTTTTCCCCACAGTTTTGTTGGTGGGCTTTTGTCCAGCGCGCATTTGTCGGTGAACCGTAATAAATGGCTACAGCAAGGATCCCATGGACTGGCACTGGTCCATGGCATGCCAGCAATCGAACCATGTAAACAAACAAAGTCCTATCTGTGGGTGCAGGCAGCATGCAAAACCACATCCCCTCCAGTCCATGGAAAAACCTTTCTCCATGGAACTGGTCCCTGGTGCCCAAAATATTGGGGGCCACTGGGCTACAGTATATAAAAGCAGAAATATAAATTGTTGCTTTTTGTAGGAAATAACTCATCCATTTTTGCTTGGTATAGCAAGTCCCAGTGATGAACAGGTTTGATGCACAAAGGGAGGGGCGAATGAATAGAGTCATCTCCATAGCCATTCTGTTTTGTCTTCTCCTTGGACAGAGGAATCAGCACATTTGCCATGCTGACTGGCACTCTGCCTTTCACCGTGGAGCCATTTAATATCAAGCAACTTCATCTCAAGATGGTTAATGGAGAAATGAATCCCATCTCTCCCAACATTTCCTCTGGTAAGGGATGGTCTATTTTATATTTTAATATAAAATATGGCAAATATAAAACTTGCTGTTTTAGATTATAGCCAGCGTGGCCATTGGCCAGGCTGGTTCGAATTCTGGAAGTTGTAATCAAGACACATCTGGAAGAGACCAAGTTAAGACAGGCTTGCAGTATATTGCTGCAATTTCTGTGTAACATATCAAGAACATCCATTTGGCACAGCTCTTCCTCAGGACAATGACTGACTGATTGAATTTCTACCCTGTCCTTTCTCTGAGAGTTCTAAATAACCTGCACAGAAGACTTTTTATCCACATAATAACAGTCAAACCTGGCTGACAAAGAGTGAGGAACTCAAAGTCACCAGTGAATTCTGTAATTTGAACATGGTCATTGTAGTGCAGGGACAGTATAGGAAGCACTGGATAATCCCGATAGTCCAGCTTCTGTCACCAGCTGAAATAGCTGATGAATCTCTTCTGGATTGGCTTATTATTCACAATAATGAGCATTACATTCATCCTATAAATAACAAATCAATAAATGACAAAATAATCAAATGGTTTAAATGGAAGTGGCCCACGGCCTGGGAAAATAGAATAGATTTGAATGTAGTCCATTTTTTCCCCTTTTCTTTTCCAAAACGTTAACTTTTTTCAAGTAGTGTTGGCTTTTTGCCTAAGTTTAAGCAAAGAATAAAATGCTGTGATTCCTCAGTATTTGAACTGGCTCATTTGTCCATGATAATATTGAAGAATGGCTGTGGGATTTCTGGAAAGATGAGTAGACAAAAGTGCATTAGTGAGAAGGTATGTTTTGCCTCTGTATGAAAGCCAATTACAAGAATAGGTCTATTAAAAGAATATCATTGGAAGTGAATAGCTTGCCCCTCAGAATTTAAATTCAGCAGTGATTTCTCTGATGTCAGAAATGTTGACTTTGGTTATTTTTCTTCCATGATGTTATTGTCAGGAAAAGTGCTTCATTAATTCTCCCTATTTGTTGTTTGAGGACTCTGTAGGCTGTTTCAAAAAAGCAATGCCACCTAATAAATTTGCTATAACAACTCTGGGTTTTTTAAATTTGTTCACAGGAGCTGTTCATTTTATGCACTCTTTGCTTCAACCTGATCCCACAAGGCGGCCTACTGTTAAAGAGGCAATGCAAGACAAATGGTTAAATGATAGTAATATCAGCAAACCACCAAATGCATTCATATATAGAAATAGGTAATTATTGCAAGTTTGTCATACTTTATTTCTTCATTTTCAACAATAATGAATTTGCTTGAAAAGGCTCTTTGGCCATGTGGTGAAAGTGGCTTCTGACCATACCTTTCAGGTCCCATCATCCTGCCACACTTGAAGTATTCTGTTTATGGGCGGCAGAGGTGGGTTCCTACCAGTTCGCACCTATTTGGTAGAACCGGTTTGTCAAATCTACCGGACCGGTTAGAAGAGGTTCCACCAGTGGAACCTCTTTCCACCAGGAAAGCAGGCCACACCTACAGAAGAGGTTCCAAAAATTTTTGAAACCCACCACTGCTAAAGGGTTAGGGGTGCAAGGATCTTGTAACTTGACAGCTTTAAGACTTGTATGCTTCAATGCCAGAGTTCTTGAGCCAATGTGACTGGAGGAGGAATTCTGGGAGTTGAAGTCCACAAGTCTTAAAGCTGTCAGGTTTGAAGACCCCTAGTTTTTTTTCTAAAGGGTTACGGGTGCAAAGATCTTGTAACTTGAGAGCTTTAAGACTTGCATGCTTCAATGCCAGAGTTTCTGAATAGCTACTTGGACCGACCTGAATACTAATTCATAATTTCATATCCGGTTACATGGGCTGCAAGCCACTCCCATCTGGTCACATGGGTGGCAAGCCACTCCCACAAAGGAGGCCACACCCACAGAGTAGGTTTGAACAATTTTTGAAACCCACCACTGATGGGCTGTGTAGTATTTCCTGTTGCGTCATCCACTTTCCTGAAGAAAGGCGATGTCTTGCCCTGATTTCTCCCTTTTAAGAACAACTTGTGAAAGAGATGAGCCTTTTACAATCTGGGCATACTTTTATTTATTCATTTATTTAGATTGAAAAGCATATCTAATTTCAAATAACTCCAAGCTCTGCACCTAATAAAAATCAGAACAATAAGAGAAGCAGGTCATAAGCATCCAAAAAACCCATTACTCCAGTTCTACTTTCTTTGGGAGAGGGGGTGGGGGTGTTACAGCCAAAGAACAGCAATTATATCTCCTTCTGAGGAGATAAAACAGAAATACAATTAATGATTTAAAAAAAAAACAATTTAAGAGAGAATAAAACTTCTCCAGAATAATGATAACTAGCTGGAATAAGACATTTGGCTCTCAAAAAATTATAAATAGTTCTTCAAACATCTTTCTAACCTATAACACTATGTGGAGATTCAGGCACAGTTATATACAGATGAGGTCTGAGGCTCAAAAAATTTGGATGATGCAAAACTTTAAATTCTGCACAAAGATGCAAACATTACTAGGAACAATTGCCAGAATCAAGCAAGTTCAGCACCCAGAAAATAAAGCAGAACATCTGGATTAAGAGATCTAGTTTACTGATCAGTGATTTAACACTTACTCTAAACTCTGTTAAGTGTTCAACTCTTGTTTCTTTCAGATTCCCAGTTATTTATTAGAGACTTAGGAACATTTCACCATGTACTTGGATCATCCTTGGGCTGACATGACCATTTGAGTTGGGATGAGGTGGGATCCTACTGGTTTAACAACCAGTTTGCTGAATGCACGCTGTGCACATGTGCACAGTTTTACAGAAAACTCACCTTCCACATTACTGTTGGCGAGGAAAACAGCTGAGGCGTGGCAATGTACACTGCCACGCAGATCAGCTGGGCTTGGAAAAGGAAATTGAGATGAGATTGAGATTGAGATGCTTTATTTGTATGCCGCCCTTTTCCCTGGGGGGACTCAGGGCGGCTCACAACTCAAGGGGAGGGAGGACAAACAAGGTCACAAACATGAGAAAACAATACATCATTAAAAACACAACAGTCATACAATTCGAGTGGGTTAAAATCTTCAGCCCCAGGCCTGTCGGACAGCCAGGACTTAAGGGCTACGCGGAAGGCCTGGAGGTGGTGAGGGTACGAATCTCCACGGGGAGTTCGTTCCAGAGGGTCGGAGCAGCCACCGAGAAGGCTCTCCTCCAGGTAGTTGCCAGCCGACATTGGCCGGCTGATGGAATTCGGAGGAGGCCTAATCTATGGGATCGTATCGGCCTAGTGGAGGTAATTGGCAGTAGGCGGTCTCTCAGTACCCAGATCCAATACCATGCAGGGCTTTGTAGGTGACAAGTAGCACCTTGAAGCGCACTCGGAGATCAACAGGCAGCCAGTGCAGCTCGCGGAGGATAGGTGTTACGTGGGTGAAACGAGGTGCACCCACGATCGCTCGCGCGGCCTGCATTCTGGACCAGCTGAAGTCGCCAAATACTCTTCAGGGAAGCCCCATGTAGAGCACATTGCAGTATTCCAGCCTAGAGGTCACAAGGGACGAGTGACTGTTGTGAGAGCCTCCCGGTTCAGGTAGGGCCGCAACTGGTGCACCAGGCGAACCTGGGCAAATGCCCCCCTGGTCACAGCCGACAAATGGTGTTCAAAAGTCAGCTGTGGGTCCAGGAGGACTCCCAAGTTGCGGACCCTATCTGAGGGGCGTAATATTTGACCCCCAGCCTGAGAGAGGAACACTTGACCAATTAGTGGGAGGGAAGCACAGCAGCCACTTGGTTTTATCTGGATTGAGTACAAGCTTGTTAACCCCCATCCAGTCTCTAACGGCTTCAAGGCCCTGGGCTAATCACGTCCATCGCTTCATTGAGTTGGCACGGGGTGGACAGATACAACTGTGTATCGTCTGCATATTGATGGTATAGGTGAGGTAAAGCACAGGGGCGGGCAGACAGGCCCACTTCAAGTTGGAGCAAACAGTTCACTCCCAGCTGATAGTCGGAGCTACCCGTTCGCCCGAACTGGTCCAAACCGGTAGAATCCCATCTCTGTTCTCATCTCTATTGTCCAGGCAAACCAAATGAGAAACCTTTGGTTCCCATTCCTGAATAATAGAACATTGACTACTATCCGGTATTCTACTTTCTTTTATCTGAGAAGACCAATATGGTCTTCTGGGTGCTGTTTTAGCCATCCATCTCTGGCACTGCCATCTCTTCCTCTGAGAAACAATAAAAGATTGGTCCCCCTTTCTCACATCTCAGAGCCCTGGTGGTGCAGTGATTAAGTGCAGTATTGCAGGCAACCTCACAGCCAGGAGTTCAATCCTGATAGGGCTGAAGGTTGACTCAGCTTTTCATCCAAGGTCAGGAAAATGGAGGATCCAGATTGATGGCAGCAATATGCAAATAATGCTTCTGCATTGCAAATCGTCCATAGAGTGATGTAAAGTGCTATAGGGCATATATAAGCCTAAATATATAAGATGAAGACTCAAATACTTTGGCCACCTAATGAGAAGGAAGGACTCACTGGAGAAGAGCCTAATGCTGGGAAAGACTGAGGGCAAAGAAGAAGTGGACGACCAGAGAATGAGGTGGCTGGATGGAGTCACTGAAGCAGTCGGCGTGAGCTTAAATGGACTCCGTGGTGTGTGGTGGTGGTAGAGGGCAGGAAGGACTGGAGGAACATTGTTCCATGGGGTCACAATGGGTCGGAAACGACTTTGCAACTAATAACAACAACATAAGCCTGAATGCTATTGCTACTGCTGCTCCGCTTAATTCTTCCCCTCACATGTGCCTCATTCTCTCTCTCTCTCCAAAAGACAAGATGGGGCTGGAAAATTTCTTCCTGTTTTGCTCAAATCATATGGCTATTCTTATTCCCTCCTTCTAAAAAGGCAATGTTTTTGTTCTCTTTAGCGCAAAGGAAGAGCCTATGGCCATCTCCCATAGATGTGCTTGCATTTGAAGTCAATATGAATTTTCCTGCCTGCCTGTTGTGTGACATCTCTCATGTATTGGAGATACCTGAGGGCTTGAAGCAGGGGTGGGTTTCTCGCCCCGTTCCAACCGGTTCGGTTGGAACGGAGCTGGCGGCGTCCTCGTGCAAGCATGCGGTGCACACAATGCGTAATAGCATCTGTGCGATGCTCCAGCTGCTCCTGGAGGATCGCGCAGGCGCTGTATGCGTCCTGCGCATGCGTGGAAGCGCAGACTCGTCAAAACCGGGTGTAAGGAGCGCGGGCAGGCAGCTGGGCCCTTCGCTGTTCCCGGACGTTACTTACTTCCGGGTTCGCCGACCAACCGGTTCCCAGGGACCGCCGCAAACCGATTGAAACCACCCCTGGCTTGAAGGATGTGTATGAAGGCAGGAGCGCTCTGCTTTAATAGCAGTGACACAAAATATAGTCTAAGTTCAATGATAAAAAACGTTCTTAGAAAGAAAAATAGAAACTATTTGGGATGAACCTTGTGAGTAAGGTTAAGATGACCTTGATAAAAATATGTGAGAACTGTTTCCTAGGTGAACCGGGAATGAAATATTTTTAAACTCCAGAATAATGAGGAAAGCCTCCCTGAAGTATAAAAAGAAGGGAAGGGATAGCACAATCAAACTTGCAAGTTCTGTTATTCTAACTAATCCCAATAAAAGTAGTTTAGTCTTCATGTGGAATTAATTTCCTGGCCTGGCCTATCTAGCGGGACAGACCTTAACAGCTCATTTAGCAGTTCTATTATGACAATGAGTCATGAAATGTTTTCCACAGTGCTAAAAATCCACTTTACGCATTCAAAACTCACGTCGAAACGTTGTAACTTCGAGAAACTGAGAGATTTCACCCTGAAGTCCTTGGTGAATCCTTGTTGTTCAGTGGCGGCTGCAATATTCTTACTACCGGTTCAGGCGCACTCCTGCGCGTACTCGCACACAACACTTCTGGTTCATGTGCAAAAGCGTCCAGGCGGGTGGGCGGAGATCCCACCATCGTTGCTACCAGTTCGGCCGAACCAGGCTGAACCGGGAGCAACCTACCTCTGCTTGTGTTGCCGCTGTGAGGGTTTGCCCCAGGACACCAGATACAATTGTGTATTGTTGGGGTGGGGGAATTGGTTGGAAAACCTGGTGAACTCAGGGAGGATTTTTCAGACTAAATTTTGACCAGAATTATAGCACAATTTTTTCTGCTGTAGAAGACTATAGGCTCAGTTTATTGCGGCAACTTGAGGTCAAAGAGATTGTGCCTATCCCATAACCTCTTCTTTTCAGGCTTCGCCCAAATGATGAATCCTGTGGTCTTGAGTTACATGACAGAAATAATGGAGTCCAACCTTTCAGATGTTGTGACTGTCTTGATTAAAAACAAGCCATCTTCCATCATGGCTACATATTACTTATTGCTGAAGAAATTAATTAGGTATCAGAGAGACCCAGGACTGAAAAGGTAAGATATGACTTCATGGCATCTTAAATTAATTAAGGAACACAGTTTGCTTATATCTGTCGATAGTCTGTTTAATTATTTATACAATATAATTTATATTATATAATATATTATTTATATTGTATATTTATTGCATAAGTTATATTATATAATATATTATATTACATATAATATAAATAGGTTATATTTGTATCATATCTAATTAATTAATTAATTATATAAATATTCCACTGTTATGAAATGTAGGGCTAGCAGGGCTGATCATCTGGAGAACCTGAAATTGTCAAAAGAAATGAGTAACCTGACTGAAGTGGATTAAACCAACTGGGTAGGCCTAGCAACTCAATCTGTTGTTTAAGGTGATATCTGAAAAGGGATTTGCTTCTTTTCATATCGCCATGCCTGAGGTCAAGCCTGTGTTATGTACAATCCTGTCCAGATTATCCATGGGGTGGACATGGCTCAGAGGTTCTTTCCTAAGAAACATAGAGTGGTGCAGTCTTTGGAAATGCAAGGTGCTTCAGTTGCATTTGAGATTATCTTAGAGAAAGCTGATAGAATTTCCAGGAAGCAAACCTTAAGATATTCTCATTGGCCAAGAATGGATACAAGTGACAATCTGGTTCCGATTTGTCTATATTAGCATCCTTCTGTTGGATTACCAATGAAGATATACCTGAATTCAATCCTGATCATTAAAACCATAATTACAGACATGTAGGTTTTTTTTTTAAGCAACCAAGATGGGTCATCAATGGCTTCTTCCAGAATGATTTAATCTACAGCCTTGCTCTTGTTGGAAGAAATATCCATCTGGTTCATTCCAAGCTAGGAAAAAGGCACTAGAGATAAAATGCGGCTGGAGGCTGATTAGAAAGATGATTTAATGGGTGAAACAGAACTACATGGATGGTCTTCAGCAGCTGACCACACGGAGTTGAGAGTGGGGTTTTTTTTATACATTCTCTTGGGCTTTGAACTTGAACTTTCTGTCCTGTGCAAGAACATGTATTCTATCGGCTGTTGTTAGATTCCTATGGGGTCATGTTTGACTGAGCTCCCAGGCTTGGCTGAAGTTTGCTGGGTGATGCAATGTCCTTAGGAGATTGTGCCATGTGGTGAGCTCTGCTGCTAAATGTGTTAATCCTATCATGTCCTGGAGAGTCATGTATTATCCCATCACCGCAGAGCTGGAGGTCTTGTCTTGTAGATAGGCTGGCCCAGTCTTCTTAATGGGCACCAAATATCTGCTTTCTGTCTTTAAAACGTTTTTTCTTCTTTAGGGACATATAATAGTCTGGCGTTTTAATATTTCTTAAATATTTCATTCTTCTAGGTGGGGTGTAGCTTCCCACAATATATTTCAATACACCATGATTGAACTTCCAAACAAGCTTGCCAATTATAATGCCCCTAGTACTTGGAGTGTGGTCATGTCGGAGCCGAGGTGGCGCAGTGGTTAGGCTGCAGTACTGCAGGCCAGTTCAGCTGACTGTTATCTGCAGTTCAGCAGTTCTAATCTCACCGGCTCAAGGTTGACTCAGCCTTCCATCCTTCCGAGGTGGGTGAAATGAGGACCCAGACTGTGGGGGTGATATGCTGACTCTGTAAAACGCTTAGAGAGGGCTGAAAGCCCTATGAAGCGGTATATAAGTCTAACTGCTATTGCTATTGCTATGTCTAGATTATGGGAAATATGGCCCTAATACCTCTAAAAACACGAGGTTTGAAGAAGGTTCTAATAGATTATTCTTGGATCTTTTCTTTAAAATAATTATTCTGCTCTCACCCATCTTCAAAAAGACAAGCTGTTGATAAACAAGAGCAAAGCAGGCCTATTTGTACACATGTGAATTTAATATGGGTTTTCTGTGGCAGTATTTATAGAAAATCATTTTTTTAATTTCTATTTTTTTAAAAAAATATCCAAAAATACTGCCTTATGATAAGGAAATAGCTACCTTATTACACATATGAAGATTAAGTTCTTGTTACTTAAGGGTAATGGGAAAAAAAAGCCAAAGCATCCTTCAAATCATGCTCAATACTTAGAGGTTTTATGAAATGTGTTTACATAATTTACTTGGTGGCATTATGATATCATTGCTACTGCTTTTGTCTATGATGTTTTTCAAATTTCTAATCTAACATATGACTTAAATCCCCAGCAACTTCAGGAAAATTTTATAACCACTACGCAACTGAGAAACTATTGTAAGATAGCTGTAACTGACACTAACTCACTGCCGCCAGCTTGTCACCACCAAGTCAATTCTGTCAAATATTAGAATGCTGCTATCATGTTCCCCCTAGTCCTTTCTTTTCTCTACACTAGCCAGACACAATTCCTTCTAACCGGTCTTCATATGTTTTAGCCTCCAAACCTTTAATTGCCTTAGTTGCTCTTCTTTGCACTTTTCCAAAGTCTCAACACTTTTTCATAGTGTGTGGGCAGCAGGCTATAATAAACTACTCCCTGAATCTTATAAAGAAAATCACATGAATAGAAATAGAAATAACTTGTAAAGTACTTTCTCATCCCTTTTATCCTTCTCACACATACTGAACATATTCATAGCATTTATTTTCTGGCATGGATAGGAGATCCGCAAACTCCTGTTGGGGTTGTAAAATAAAATATGATATGAAGCACATTTATATTCAAGTATAGAATCCCTGACTGTCTTAGAGGTAGAAATGAAAGTGGAAACTTAGATGTTCAGAACTGAAATTGTCTATATCTTTCCATTATTCATATGATTACTGTTGTGACTCAGCAGAAGTTTGCTGTGAGTTGAGTTGGGATGCAAGATTAACAATGCAGCTGGGGCCATTAGTGGCGTCTTCTGGTGATAAAAGAACGGATGGTGCCACGCCCTGATTGCAGGAGTCAACGTTCAATGTTCATTGATCATTGATCGTGGTTTGTTTGTGAGAGACACTTGGAGAAGTGATTTGTTTTGTAAGAGTTTTGTTTTGCATTCTGTATCTTGTTAGAGACTTTATTTATGTTTATTTTTGGGCTTGTAGCCAGTTTGAGCCAAGGACTGATAAAGTTCTTTCCTTTAAGTTTGTCTGCCTGTCGTCTGTTAACGAGCGAAGGAGGAGGGACAGAACAGATTACCATTACTGATCTATTTCCCATAGTCCATATTATGTCATCAAGAACCGACATAATAAAAATTCAGGAATGATTTCTCCTCCATTTGTGAATAATCCATTCAACGCCTCTCCATCTTATACTCCTCTCAATATTAATTGTAGACATTTCCTTGTGAATCTATTGCCAATTTGCACTTTTTTTAACATTGTCATAAATATTTTGTTACTTAAATTTACGCCCTTTGTGAAAGCTGGGTAACTGAATTTATTTTCTCCTGACATTTGTTTATGTTATTACTGTTAGCAGTTAATTCATATTATCAAGTTGTCAGAAGAGAAATAACCTTATACATTCATCTTGATTGTTCAAGGAGCTGCATTAATGAAATGGTTATCACTGAAAATATTCCCTAGAGCGAGGCGGATTTTTCTTAGCCCTTTGAATCAATACAGATAGAATCATATTCAACCACTCATTCAGGACAGTTAAAAATATTTAAGTTCTATAGCCCATAAACTTATTTCAATACACTAATGCTGGATGTAACACATAATCTCTTGGTTTCAAATGTTCAAACATACTTTTAATTGAAGCATAGAACTGTAAGTCATAATGGCTATCGAATTCAACTTTCTGCTCAGTACAAAATAAATGTAACACCATCTTTACCATCACTATGGACAATTAACTTACTTATTCCCTTACTCTTTGAGTAGAATCTATCTTCCTGCTGACCTGGCTTCCTCTTCTTTTTCATTGTACTTGAAGAATGCTATCATATCCCTCCTCCCATTATCCTTCCTTTCTCAAAGGAGTACCACCAAACTGGTCTTAGGTCTTACTCTCAAGCCCCAACTTACTCCCCCATCAATCTCATTTTCTTGAATTTGCTCTAGGTTCTCTGAATCTTTAAAAACATGTTATTCAAATCTGGTTTTAGTACTTGAGATGGTTCTGACCAATCACTGCAGAGCAATGACTTCAGTCTATTGGAATATAACATCCATCAGTGGAACAGATTTGTTTTGTCACTCCATCTGGCTCTCAAATCCACTCCAGAATGTGATGACACCTTTTATCATAAAGGTGGGTTCAGGAGAAGAACAATTTAATCAGAACTCTGCCTCTGTAAGGCCAGCTGTTTACACAAGAGTGTCATCTGTGCATATGAATGTCCATATCACTTTTTTTTGCTTAGTTCCAAAGAACTGTAGTATGAGTGTTGAGGAAATGTAATTTCTCACACTAGATCTGGGAAAGGATATCTGATTCTCCTTCATCATCTAAGTGTTGTGCTATGTTCTGCTTGTCCAATAAAACTCTCCTCTGGAAAAACCCTGAAGGTTTAATATACTAAAGTTATATCTCACTCTTTATAATCTTGACTGCAAACAGCTGGTCATAAAAGTGTCCATGGAGATTCTTAGTCATCCAGGTCATGTTTGTCCCCAAAGTGCTTTTTCAAGAGGCAACTGGACTTTCTTGCACTGAAAGAAAGTCTAGTCCAGTTGCCTGTTGAAAAAGCACATTTGGGTCTCATCACAAAAGATTTTGTTTTAGGCATGACTTTTGATGAGAAAAACCTACTGTAAATTTGGCTCTGAAAAGACTATAAACAACACAGAGGTGTTTTTTTTTCCCATGACCATGTTTGAACCATTAATTATACATATAAAAGAAGGGCCTGTTCTGTTACACACTGTGATTTCTCCAAGCAACTTGCATTTTATGACATTTGTTTTAGAAAGAACAGTCTAATGCCATCCAAAACCATCTAGATCAGTTTTGCAGAAAAGTTCTTGCCAAAGAACTTCCTATCCAGATGCTTAACCAATTAGTTCTTATGAATCCAGTTCAGATGGACAGTAAATAAAGTGACTGTAAAAATCTTAAGATGAACCTTGGATTTCTTAGGTAGGAGTGTATAAATTCTGAGATAGTCTTTGACTAGTTGGCTAGAACGCTTACGTTATCTCATATTCACCTCCAGCCCTGATGTAGTAGAGATGGAGCAGTGCATTTTTTTTTTCAAATGTTACAAAAATTGTTGAAGCAATTTGTTGGGGGAAAAAAACCCCAGTTTTGATACGGAAAAATTTCTAATTCTAGGTAGCTCTCTTCTTTCCTGAAGTCACAAAATGCACTCAAAAATGCATATGCCTATACATATTGTATAGAATGCATATATATTATATATGCAAGTACATACAAGTGTGTATACCGTATATTTAATTAGTTTTAGTTAGGTTGTTGAAGTGCAATGGGCATTGAAGTTAGTACTACAAAAGCCAGCTGTCAGGTCAAATTAATTACCCTGTTTCCCCGAAAATAAGATCTCCTCAGATAATAAGCCCAAATCGGACTTTTGAGCGCATGTGCTAAAATAAGCCATTTCCTGAAAATAAGCTCTCCCCCAAAATATTGCAGCAGCCATGAGGTGACCATGCTCGATGCCTCCTGCACATCAAAAATAATAAGACCTCCCCGAAAATAAGGCCAGCACTTATTTTGGGGGTCAAACAAAAATAGACGCTGTCTTATTTTTGGGAAAATATGCTATGTAAATATGCCTAAATTATAAATCTGCCTCAGCCTCTGAATGTAGAAATATCAAGTATGCCTGAAAAGGATAGACAGTTTATTCTCAACCTTAGAAACTTAAGATGTATGTCTGTGGAGATTCTCAATCATCCAGGTCATGGTTATTGCAAAGGTGTTTTTTCAAGAGGCAATGGATTTCCTTTGTTTTTCCTTGAAGATGTTTTGTTTCTCATCCAAGAAGCTTCTTCACTTAAATCCTTCTATCCTCCACCATTCAGTCAGAACAGAAGAAGCTTCTTGAGTGAGAAGCGAAATGCCTTCAACAAAAACAATGAATGTTCAGTTGCTTCTTGAAAAAGCACCTTTGAGGTTAAGATATATGGACATCAACTTCCAGAATTCCCCAGCATGCTGGGAGTTGGTCCATATATCTTACAGTTGCTAAGAACACTGGTCTATAGTAGAAGCAAGTCACCAGTTTTCCAATTCTGGGAAACGAGATTGAGAAGTGCCTGGGGAATATAATCTAAATCCATTAGGTAGGGAGGGTTATCTGAGAAATGGTGTTGAGATTATTTTATCCACCTTGATCTATTAAATTTTGTAATTTTTTGTGTATCAATGTAAGCTATAATCTGTCTTGTGAGGAAACAGAAAGCTAGCCTATTCAGTTAGATAGAAATAACAATAATCTATTACTTCCAATACTAGTTTTCATAGAATTAAAAAAAAGATGCCTGAATTAACTTATCACTTTTCATCTTCTTCTTTTTACTTCCCTTTATACTGAGAAGCAATTTGGGGTAATGGTTAAATCATCAGATTTAGAAACTAGGAGACTGTGAGTTCTAGACCTGCTTTAGGCCAAAGCCACCCAAGTTGGGTGACCTTTGACTAATCCCTTTCTCTCAGTTCTAGGAAAGAGGCAATGGCAAATCACTTCTGAAAAAGTCATGCCAAAAAAAGCTGCAAGAACCTGTCCAGGAAGTCTTGAAAACCAGACCTGATTGAATGAAAGAAAACAAAAATAATATTACTGTGTCTGATGTGTCTACAGAAAGAACCTGAACCAGAAAAGCTTCACGTGAGCATCCTGAAAACGTAAGTCAAGATGCAGATGTTCCAGTTTTACAGAAGACAAAAATGGTTGCAACAGAAAAATGGAAAAGTGGCAACAATAAAGCATTTCATTCCACCCTCGGCTCAAAAATGCCATATGTTACCAAGGAGGATGGACATTGCAGTTATTCTTGAAAATCAAGAAATCTTACCACAAGGTAATGTGTACTGCTCTTTTTGATAGCTTGGGGATATTATAATGTATAACAGTGGCATGGAACAAGACTTCTAACAAAAGACAGAAAATTAACATTTTACACTTGTCAAAATATTTTCTGATTAAGGGTGAGGAAAAAATTAAAAAACAGTAAATGTTTTAATGCTTGAAATTAATATTTTGAGTATGTGTCTAACTAGGTTTTGTAATGTATGAGACCCTGATAAAATGTGAAAGGGACTTGCATGTAGAAGTTAATGACAAGGATCCTAACCTCAGTTGAATGTGCTGTTTAATGCTTCTGTTATCTCATATTCACCTCCAGCCCTGATGTAGTAGAGATGGAGCAGTGCATTTTTTTTTCAAATGTTACAAAAATTGTTGAAGCAATTGTTGGGGGAAAAAACCCCAGTTTTGATACAGATGGGCTCATCAGAAAAGTTTCTTATTCTAGGTAGCTCTCTTCTTTCCTGAAGTCACAAAATGCACTCAAAAATGTATATGCTATACATATTGTATAGAATGCATATATTATATATGCAAGTGCATACAAGTGTGTATACCGTATATTTAATTAGTTTTAGTTAGGTTGTTGAAGTGCAATGGGCATTGAAGTTTAGTACTACAAAATCCAGCTGTCAGGTCAAATTAATTACCCTGTTTCCCTGAAATAAGATCTCCTCAGATAATAAGCCCAATCAGACTTTTGAGCGCATGCGCTAAAATAAGCCATTCCCTGAAATGGAGCCCATTATTTCATTCATAGTTGCTTTGTACTGATAGCAATAAAGGGCAGTTGTTTGTTTGTCTAAAGGTTAAGCTAAAGACTTTCATAAGAGACAAAAACACAGAAAAATAATGTAAACAATGTTATTGGAGCATTACAGTAGCATTATTTGAAATTTGTTGTTGCTATTGTTTTTGCAGTCTTGAATTGCTTGATAAATCTCCATGATTCTCCGAAACTTGCCAGTTTTGTAATATGAAAAGGACATTAGAAACATTGGGTTGGATCCAAATGTTTATTCCATGATGGGAACTTCTGGAATAGTTAAATTTTTTCAGCAGTCTACATTGTTTCTTTTCATTTATGAAATCACTTCAGTGTTTGAAGTGACTTATGCAATTTCAGCAATGGATTACATTATTCTCTACTTAGTGAAAACATTTTTTCAGTGGATCAAATGCTTTCAACTACGGGAAGGATGATTTTTATACCTGGGAATACTTCGCTGGATCCAATCTATGGTTTATGGGAAACACAGTGTACTCTGAGGATAGACAGAGTCTTTAGATTTATAATCCTCCATTCAGAATTAGAAACAACCAAAAAATATTTCTTCACTTTTCACTCCAAAGAACCTAGAAAACTTTTCCTTCCGGGCGTGGCTTGGTGGTGGTCAAGTGACTGGGTGGGCATGGCTATGTAGTCAAGTGACTGGGGGAGTGTCAAAAACAGAAACTCACTTTAACAATGTCTTGATGGAGCAGGGGGTTGGACTAGATGACCTCCAGGTCCCTTCTAGCCCCGGATTGCTGTGCTCTTTTCAAAGTATCCTCTGACGTTGCATCTAGTGCCAGGTCTTTCCTCCTTCTCCCTTTTTTCTTCCCTCCCTCCCTCCCTCTCTCTCTCTCTCTCTCTCTCTCTCTCTCTCTCTCTCTTTCTTTCTCCCTTCACTCCCTTTTTTCTCCTCTTTCTTTCTTTCTTTCTTTCTTTCTTTCTTTCTTTCTTTCTTTCTTTCTTTCTTTCTTTCTTTCTCCCCACCCCCTGTTTTTGGCCTAGCAGGCCTCAGAAAACCCTCCTGGGAGCAAAAACAGACCCCAAATGCTAAAAAAAGTTTTAAAAAGTTCCTACCATCGCGCAGCACAGCTGATTGTCATCACTTTTTTAACTTTGTTAAGCATTTTTTTACTACTGTTCAGATGGCCAGTAGCAGAGGTGGGTTCCTACCAGTTCGCACCTATTCGGTAGAACCGGTTTGTCAAATCTACTGAACCGGTTAGAAGAGAGAGAGAGAGAGAGAGAAAAAACACATGGCCTGCAAGCCATTCCCACAAAGGAGGTCACACCCACAGAGTAGGTTCGAAATTTTTTTTGAAACCCACCACTGACCAGTAGCATTTTTTACCACAGGTCAGGCAAACCGGTCCGAATCACTAGCATATCACCGAGGGGTGGGTTCTGGCAGAGATTACTGCTGGTTCGCTGAGGGGCGCACCACGTGCTTGATGCACACTATGTGCGCAGCACAGTACAACTTAAATTGTTTTGCAAAAAAACAAGATGGCACCACTGTAGGTGCCACCAGGAGAACTGGTTTGGGACGTGGTAGGCCTCGATCAATGCCAGTTCCAGCAACCCAGGCCGCCAAGCTACTAAATCGGTCTAAACCGGTAGGAACCCGCCACTGATTTCACCCCTGCCTAGAAGGTTTTATGAACAATGTAAAGAGAAAAAAAACACCCCACAGTTCAGTTATTGGTTTGTTTTAACAAAACCTTCAAAATTCCTAAGACAGGACAACAAAACTGCAGCAATATTAAACTCATTGTGGATTCATAGCATCATGTTGAGTATAGCAATTAAAAAAAAAGCTACACCTGGCATATCTACCAATCAATCCAGGATTTTATAGTCTTGTTAAAACCCTCATTGACACATATTCTTTCAGTTGACATTCTGAATAATGTTCAAAGGCAGTATGGAATAAAGAAAAAAAAACCTTTAAGATAGACAAAAGCCCGTAAAGGTGCAATTGTCACAGTCAATTATACTGAGAACAAGGCAAACATTTTTGGTCAGAATTGCAGCTGTAGCATGGTGGGTTCCGAATCCCAGTGCAACTCATATGGTGCAACAGAGCCGGGCGTCCACATGGAATGTGCGAAGTGCACACATGTGTACTTACCGCCCGTGACCTCTGCGATGCCTCTGTGATGCTCCAGCTGCTCGGCGGAGCACCGCACAGGCACCATATGCTCCGTGTGCATGCGCGGAATCCCCCAAAAGCTCAAATACTGGGTGGGCCCTCCGGAGCACCATACTGGAACAGTACCTGATGCTCCCAGCAGGCACCAGTACGCCTGTACCGGGGCGTACCGGTCACAGGTGAGCTGTAGGTTCAGAAATACTTCCATTCTATGAACTTGTTCTTCTTTGAGGAAGTGCTGTTCTGTCCAAAACTGATTCTACACACAGATTCCATCATTGATTAGAGGGAATTAATTAGTGTTTTTCTTGCCGGGATTAAAAGAGCCAGAAGATAATAGACAAAATGACAAATTAACTTAAAAGGACAAACAATTTATAGAGCTTCTTCGAGGGTTAAATGTCTGCCTGATGTGACAATTGCAAAAAAATTAGTTACTCAGCACAATGCAGCAAATTAGTTTCTCTCATGCTCTTACAACATTCCTTTAGTGGGAAAGGGAAATAGAATTAAACACCCTTTTCTTAACTCCACAGCCATGCTAGTTCTGAGGAGATGACAAGGTATCACCACACAACTGATTAATCAACAGATTTCTTCAGAATTTATTTGTTATCACTCTAATCCTACTCCTTGAAGTAGCAGCTCCTGAAATATAATGCATTGTTTAATAGAATAGAGCAGGGGTCAGAACCCGCGGCTCTGGAGCTGCATGTGGCTTCTTCATCCCTCTGCTGTGGCTCCCTGTCGCCAGTCGGCTCCACAATTGATAGAGTTAGAGTTAGGGCTTTTGGTTAGGACAGGTTGAGGAAAAGGGATGCCGTGCTAGGAGGAGACTATGGGGGGGGAACCGGACTTCCTGTTGTCAGAGGAAAAGATGCTGTGCTAGGAGGAGACTCTATTGTGCGGGAACTGGACTTCCAGTTGGCTCCAGAATTGAATGGGGGGCTTTTGGTTAGGACCTTGTAACTCTTTGAGTGTTTAACGTTGCTGACCCCTGAATAGATAATGAAAAAAAATCCTGACATGAGGCTAAATAATCATCCTCAATGCTTTGTTAAACAAAGCAAATTCTTTATAGCACTCTCTGAGCAGTTTACAGAGTCAGCATATTACTCCCAACAATTTGGCTCCTCATTTTTACTGACCTCGGAAGGATGGAAGTCTGAGTCAAACTTGAGCCTGTCAGGATCGAACTCCTGGCTGTGAGCAGAGTTAGTCTGCAACGCTGCATTCTAACCACTCCACCACCATGGCTATGATCAACAGAGGCAAAGCAGATATTCTTATTTTGATGTTTATAGACTTTAAATTTTCATTACCTGATTTCATGTATTCTGTGTTTTTTTTAGCTTCCAAGTTCGCAGGCAGAGAATCTTCATGTGGGCCATTCAATAAGACACAACGTGAACCACAGGAAATGGAGAAGATGTTAAAGATTGGCCAGAAGTAAGAAAATTGTATTTATTAGAAAAGCCACCTTCTCCTCTAAAAAATAACCCAAGATATGCTATGAATCACGAGACTGAAAAGTCTTCCATGTCATATATATGTAGACTAACACCAAGATCAACAAATGAAAACAGAATTGTAGATTCAAGATCCTATGGTTTTTCCTAACACAAAAGTCAAACATCTCTTGAAAGCAATGAATGAGAACCTTCTAGTTCCAAAGTGGCAACATCAAGAAAGAAAGAGTTCTGCTTTTCTGGTTATGGAAACACCTCAACTCTCACCTTTACCAAGATTGAAACCAGGTGCTACAAAGGATCATATTATAAAAAAGATCTCCTGGGTGGGATCATCACAACAGGAACCCATTGGCTCACCTTTTTTTGTTAGTGTTTCAAGACCACCAGTTTTCCCAGTAACACACGAACCATACTTTCATGGTAAAAAGTTTGAGGAATCTAAAGAAAAGGCCAATGACTTTTTTAAAAACGATAAAATAAAAAGAAACATTCAACTCAAATACACAACTAAGAATGCAGACTTAAATCTTCCCACAATATCTCCACCATATCAACATCAGGAAAAAAAGTCTGAGATTTTAAGGCTAGATTTTGCATAAACAAAATAATTACCAAAAAAAAAAATAAGCATACTGATTGGAAAACAATGTACAAGTTCAGTAAAGAAACTGAGAACTTGTTGATTGGAAAAAGGGAAATAATTAGTTCACTGATTGTACAATAGATGCATCTCAGGTAATGAATAAAAGGTTTGCACTTTATGACAAAGAAAAGAAAAGAAATAAGAAATTCATCCTTTGAAGAAGGTCAATGGTAAAAAAAAGAATAATATATTTGTCTGGTAGATTCTGTTTCTGTCCTTTTATCACACACAAAGAATGTGCCAAATAACTGATTATTTGATTATCAAATGATTATTTGTTGATTATTTTTTTTTTAAATGTTGTACCAATTGTACTTAATGCAGTTAATTTATGAATTTACTGCTATAGGAAGTTATATTCATAATGATATAGTGTATTCAGTGGTGGTTCAAAAATTGTTTCGAACCTACTCTGTGGGTGTGGCCTTCTTTGTGGGAGTGGCTTGCTGCCCATGTGACCGGATAGAAGATGCTGACGATGCTTGTCAGAACCACCTTAAATTACCTCACACACAGCACTGGCATGCATAAGAATATGATGTAAACTTGTTTTTTAAAAGGCATCTTGGTTTGCGTTAAAACAACTTCAACACATGCAATGTTCTGATTGCACCACAATGCAGTAGTCATCCTTACCTTTCACAGAGGCACTGAGTTTTATAAATATGAGCATGATAGTGTAGAATAATCATATCCAAGGACCAGTGGTGGGTTTCAAAAATTTTTGGAACCTCTTCTGTAGGTGTGGCCTGCTTTCTGGGTCCACTGGTGGAACCTCTTCTACCGGTTCGGTAGTTTGACGAACCGGTTCTACCAAATAGGTGCAAACTGGTAGGAACCCACCTCTGAGTGTATTCTAAAGGTTAAATATTGGCAACACATTGTAAACTTGAGTATGTGACATACTCAATCTCTACATATCAGTGGAAAATACAGAATACATACAGAATCTCCACATATGAGTAAGGTTTCCAGTCTTGAACTAAGAGACCCCTGTGTAAATACCTAGTTAGAATTCACAGTTAAACCTACACAGTGAATTACATTTAAAAGGAATTTGTTACCATCCAAGTCTCTTCAATCAAGTTCAATACATAATTAAAGATTGATACAGTTTAGTATAGTTTAATACACGTTTGATGTGAGTTAGAATTAAAATCAGATGTCATGCAAAAGCTTTAGAGTACAGCCATTAATTGGGAATCCATATTGTTAAGATCGTTCAACCTCAAATGTACATTGTAGAACAGAATTAACAGTAGCATCTCCCCAGCCTTCCAGAGGTGTAGAAAGGATTCCTGCAGGTTTCTCAAGGATCTTAAAATACACAAGCACCTTCTCAGAAGGCTGCTGGCATTTCAGCTCCTCCTGTGCGACCTCATGGACTTGTGTACCTTAGCTGAAGTTAGTTGTACAGCTGACACCAGGGGAATTGGCTTCTAATGTCACTGAGGGAAGGAGGAGAACAACTTGAAACTAGAGGCTAAGAAACTCTGCAGTGCAGGAATGTTCCATAATGCTATGAATTCTCTCCAGTTGAATTGCAGAGGGGCGAGAGAAAGAAGATGTCAGGCAAACTATCTTTGCAGGTAATAGGTATCACATTAAGCCACATCTTTCTGACAGTTTGTTCTGGTCGCTGAAGAGAATTCTATGAGAGCGCACAAGGGATTTGCCTTTTCTTTCAAAATCCAAAGGAAGCTCATTTGGAACTTCAAGGTTGACCCAGAGGACCCAAATTGTTGGGGGCAATAGGCTGACTCTGTAAAACTGCTTAGAGAGGGCTGTAAAGCGGTGCATATGTCTACATGCTTTTGCTATTTGTCCTGACCAAAAAAAAGATAGACAAAAGTGTACATTTATTTACAATAACATTTAAATGAATAAATGTTAATCTTTTTTTTCGTGTGAAAAAGGTTTTTATTTCCATTTTTTCATTTTCATACACTCACATATATACTGTGCATAGCCGGAGCCATACAACATTAAACAATAATCACAGCAATTCCTCTTATCTACAATACCACAAAAAATAGAAATCCAATATACCTCTTCCACTCTCCGTACACCTCTTTCTTCCACCCCCCTCCAACTTTCTATCTTCCCTCCATCATCCCCTTCTACCCCACTTCCCCTCCCCCTCTACCACTCCTCTCTCCCAATCCACTCCCACCCTTCCTTCTCACCTTCCCCCATCCTCTCTCCCACCCTCTCTACCCATCTTTCTTCTATCCCACTCCTCCTCCCCTTGGTGTATTAATAAATGTTAATCTTAAATGGGACCAAAGAGTATGTTGCTTTGAATAAAAGTCTGTGGATGTTGTTGTCACTGAGCAATTTTATTTAATAAAAATAAATAATATGAATATTTCAGGGAGTGTTTCCTTAAAAATGTCATACCTGGAAAAAGAGCCGCCTCTCTATCAGATATATTATGAAATAAACAAGGAAAATATTTGAACTCTCAACCTCTTTGTTCCATCAAAGAGAGCAACTACAGAAGAGCAAATTGAATAAGACTGCTGTAAAGAATTCAGACAAAAATGACTCCATTTATCAACAGGTCTTTTTCTTGAACATAAGATAAAAAGGGAGAATTAACCGAGGAACTTCTAGCTAGGGGTGATCTGTTGTTGTTTGTAACACATGCCTAGCCATGCCATTCTTTTTGTCATAAAAATACACTTTCCTTAATAATTTAACAGTCAAGGAAATTTTGTTTAGCTTCTAAATAGCCTTTGAATAATTGAGAAGGCATTTGACACTGGATAGCTTTTTCATTGACATCCACCTTGTGTGAATGGTGATGAAGATTGAAATAAGTGACCTGTCTCCTGAAGGTCTCATTTTACAGTCTACGGACAGACTCTCCAAATCAGAAACCAATCAACCATGGCTTCAAAGAGAACCACTTAGAAGCCCTCTAGAAACAACTTAAGAATATGGAATATTTTAAAAGCATGGGAAAAGGATAAACAAGGAGCTATCAGTACAGCTTTGGATTCAAACATACAAGAAACAGAGCAAAGTAGTTAAAAACAAGGTAGAGCCCTAATATACAAGATCTCAGAATATACTTCTTTTTATTTGTGAAATCTATTCTCTTACTTTGCATTTTCTGTCTGTGAGGTCTTCTACAAACGTGTGGACATGCATACATCAATGAAGTGATAGAAGAGAAATTAATTTCTGAGTGCAGAGTTACATACTGTACCTAACTTTTTATTTTTGACCAGTATTTATTTATTTAGCATATGGTGATGTTACATTAGGCAGGAGACTACAATGCTAACGCAGAGTAGTTATTTTTCTGCCTAAGATTGTTAGCTTGTTCAATTCACACTCAAGCACTATCCATGGTGCACCACAGGCATTGAGCTAGCTCTGCACCAATTCTGATATAGATAGATAGATAGATAGATAGATAGATAGGTAGGTAGGTAGGTAGGTAGGTAGGTAGGTAGGTAGGTAGGTAGGCAGGCAGGCAGGCAGGCAGGCAGGCAGGCAGGCA
The DNA here is from genome assembly GCF_009769535.1 of Thamnophis elegans. Lineage (NCBI taxonomy): Eukaryota > Metazoa > Chordata > Lepidosauria > Squamata > Natricidae > Thamnophis > Thamnophis elegans. Next base: position 18,941,046 of record NC_045544.1, read on the forward strand.
GGCAGGCAGGCAGGCAGGCAGGCAGACATCACCATTGGATTTGGAGCCTGACGGGATGGTTAGGAGGGAGCACGCCTATTGAGCCGGCCTTATGTAGAGTTCCTGGCAAAATATATGGGGAAATGCCTTTGGGGAAAATTCCACGTAGGGTTAGGTGAGCTCTCCATGAATTCACAGAGCAAAACGGACATCACCATTGGATTCAGAGCACATGGTTAGGAAGGGGGATGCCTTTTGATCTGGCCTTATGTACATTTCCTGGGAAATACTAATGGGGAAAATCCATTTAGGGTTAGGGTTAGCTCCTCGTGAATTTGCAGAGGAAATGGATATCGCCATTGGATCCGGAGCCCGTGAGTATTATTAGGAGGGAGCACGCCTTTTGAGTTGTCCTTATATACATTTCCAGGCAAAATACATGGGGAAAGCCATTGGGGAAAATTCCACTTAGGGTTACGGTTAGATCTCCATGAATTCGCAGGTCAAAATGGACATCGCCATTGGATTCGGAGCCTGTCAGTACGGTTAGGAGGGAGCACACCTTTTGAGCCGAACTTATTTAGATTTCCTGGCAAAATACATGGGGAAAGCCATTGGGGAAAATTCCACTTAGGGTTACAGTTAGATCTCCATGAATTCGCAGGTCAAAATAGACATCGCCATTGGATTCAGAGCCTGTCAGTACGGTTAGGAGGGAGCACACCTTTTGAGCCGAACTTATTTAGATTTCCTGGCAAAATACATGGGGAAAGCAATTGGGGAAAATTCCACATAAAGTTAGTGATAGCTCTCCATGAATTTGCAGAGCAAAACAGACATCACCATTGATTCAGGGCCCGTCAGTATGGTGAGGAGGGAGCATGCCTGTTGAGACAGCCTTATGTAAATTTCCTGGCAAAATATTTGGAAAATCCCATTCGGAAACATTCCACTTAGGGTTAGGGTTAGCTCTCCATGAATTCGCAGAGCAAAACGGAGATCACCATTGGATTCGGAACCCGTCAGTATGGTAAGGAAGGAGCACACCTTTTGAGCTGGCTTTATGTACTTTTCCTGGCAAAATACATGGGGAAATGCCTTTGGGGAAAATCCATTTAGGGTTAGGGTTAGCTCTATAGGAATTTACAGAGCAAAACGGACATCGTCATTGAATTCAGAGCCCATTGGTATGGTTAGGAAGGGGGAGACCTTTTGTGCCAACCTTATGTACATTTCCTGGCAAAATACATGGGGAAATGCCTTTGGGGGAAATTCCACTTAGGGTTAGTGATAGTTCTCCATGAATTTGCAGAGCAAAACGGACATCGCTATTGGATTCAGAGCCCGTCAGTATGGTGTGGAGGGAGCATGCCTGTTGAGCCATCCTTATGTACATTATCCTGGCAAAATACATGGGGAAATGCCATTGGAACTGGTAGTGTCTTGCCTCTATGAGAACTCATCCTCTCATTCTTATATTTATTTATCATGGGACAAAATATGTTGATCCTGTCAAGTGATCTCACCAAATGATGAACTTTGACCATTTAGATTATCAGGTTCAGCTATAGCCTGTCACTCATCAAATGGTGCTCATCCCTCCTCTAGAGTTTCTACTTCAGGGTGGATCCAAGTAGTGGTGGGATTCAACATTTTTTACTATTGGTTCTGTGGGAATGGCTTGGTGGGCATAGCGTAGCTTGGTGAGTGTGGCAGGAGAAGGTTACAGCTTTCCAGCTTCGTTCTCCTGTTCAGGGAAGCAAAAGAAGATCAGCTGGGAGGCTGGGAAGCAGGTGGCAGGGCTGGTCTATTTGCTAGTTCTCTGAACTACTCAAAATCCGCTACGGGTTCTCCAGAACCTGTCAGAACTGGCTGAATATCACCTCTGGATCCAAGTGAGAAAAATTGCGTAGGGTTTTTCCTGTGTCAGGCAAATAAGTCACATGTTTCATGAATCAAGTTCATTCAAAGTTGTGGTTAATACTATCCACCAGCCTTATATTCAGCACAACAATCTGCTTTTCTTTTTTTACCTAAAATGGTTTGTTTTCTTCCTCTCCCTTCGTGAAAGATAATTCACCACATCTGTATTTTCATCCCACTGTGCCTATCACTGAACTAGAGTTGGGTGGGGTGGGATCTCCAATGTTTCTAACTAAAAGAAAATTTCCTTCAAATGTTTTAGCATGGTAGGAAATTTCTTTAAAAACCTTCAGCTGGCTTATTTTTAATGATGTGTTTAAAATAAACATTCCCAGATGGGATATATCACGGGCAAATCATGTCCTTCTATTCAAGTACCTTGTTTACTTTAAAATTTGAAATTAGCTACAAATGTAGAACCGATTTTATTTTAAGCCACCTGTAAAAAAATTATCAAATTTTTAGTTGTGTATCCTAATGAGAACAAAAACAGTGTGAATTCTTAAGCTGCTAGGTCTACTGTTAAAACTGATTCCCAAGTAAGCTTTTTGCGAGATTTTAACTCCATTTCAAAACACATAAACACACAAACATATACAAACATGATTATTAGAGGCACATTTCGGTTTGTAAACATGGCATGTCTTCAATAATGTCTCAGATCCTTTTTGGCATTTCAGATGAGCGATCTTCCTAAATAAGTTGATTTATTATTCATTTTTACAAGAAACACACCATTAAGGAATTAACTATTTCACTGGAGACAGAGATCTTTGCAATTGCTGAACGTTGGTTGATCTATTTTTGAAACATCTTGGCTGTTAAGCTGCACACAATTAGTCATTTAAGTTCCATTAATTAAATCAGATGTATGTGGCCTGGATATACAGGATTACAGCCCTAAAAGTTTTAAAGATATTGTGATTTGGAGACTACTATTTTTTACAATACAGACATTTAATAAGACTTAATCCAAAGCATATGTCAATAGGATTGTACTTTATTGTACCTAAAATTAAATACTGTATGTTTAAAAGGTTTCTATTTCCTAATAGGAAAGTATTAGGCATGACATTTAGCCATAGAGATGTTAGATAATTGCTCTATGTAGTTTCCTTCCATCCCATGGAGATTAGTAATATAGATATATTACATTTTTATCGTATTCATAAACCTCTTGGATAAAAAAAAAAATTCCAACAGATTTAGAAAGATAAACAAAATTGGTTCCAAATAAAATACGTAAATCTCAACTTTTTTTCCATAACTTTGTCAGGGTCGTCATTCAAGATTGCCTGAGTGGGCTCTTGTCCCTGTAGGGCAGGCAGAGGTGTCAAACTATCAGGCTGCAGGCTGGATGTGTCACACACACTCCCAGCTCTGCGAAAGAAAAAAATGTCATGAAACCAGGGGTGGGTTCCTACCGGTTCGCACCGGTTCTTGCGATCCGGTTCGTCAGTGAACCCGGAAGTAATTAACTTCCGGGTTCCTAGCTCCTAGCCCCTGTCGCTGGGTGCCTGCAGGGTTTTTCTTTTTAAAAAACGCCTCTCCGGAGAGGAAGCCCTGTCAAAGCGCACCTTTCCCGCCTCGGCGGCTGCAGGGACCACCCCACCGCTTTACCTTCCTCCTCCTCCTCCTCCCCTTCCGCCCGCAGCAGCAGCAATGGTAGCCGAGCCGGGAAAGGAGCGCTTTGGCAGGGCTGTCAAAGCGCACCTTTCCCGCGTCGGCGGCTGCAGGGACCATCCCGCCGCTTTATTTTCTTCCTCCTCCTCCTCCCCTTCCGCCCGCAGCAGCAGCAATGGCAGCCGAGCCGGGAAAGGAGCGCTTTGGCAGGGCTGTCAAAGCGCACCTTTCCTGCGTCGGCGGCTGCAGGGACCATCCCGCCGCTTTATTTTCTTCCTCCTCCTCCTCTCCTTCCGCCCGCAGCAGCAGCAATGGCAGCCGAGCCGGGAAAGGAGCGCTTTGGCAGGGCTGTCAAAGCGCACCTTTCCCGCGTCGGCGGCTGCAGGGACCATCCCGCCGCTTATTTTCTTCCTCCTCCTCCTCCCCTTCCGCCCGCAGCAGCAGCAATGGCAGCCGAGCCGGGAAAGGAGTGCTTTGGCAGGGCTGTCAAAGCGCACCTTTCCCGCGTTGGCGGCTGCAGGGACCATCCCGCCGCTTTATTTTCTTCCTCCTCTCCTTCCGCCCGCAGCAGCAGCAATGGCAGCCGAGCCGGGAAAGGAGCGCTTTGGCAGGGCTGTCAAAGCGCACCTTTCCCGCGTCGGCGGCTGCAGGGACCATCCCGCCGCTTTATTTTCTTCCTCCTCCTCCTCTCCTTCCGCCCGCAGCAGCAGCAATGGTAGCCGAGCCGGGAAAGGAGCACTTTTGCAGGGCTTCCGCCGCGCCCCCAAGGACCGCTGACCTCGCGCTGCCGTTTCTTCTTCTTCCCCGGCCTTCCCAGTTAGCTTGCTTGAAGCTCCGAGGAGGCGGGAGGAGGGTCGCAGGAGTGGAAGTGGGGGGAGGTCTTCCCGGCCGGGAAGAGCTGAGAGGCTGCCGGCCCCTTTCGCAGGAAAGTTAACTTTTCTTGGCGAAATCCTGCCCCCCCCCCCGCGTGGGTGAGCTGTCCTCTTCCCGTAAGCCGCCCAGAGTTACCTGTGTGTGAGGTGGGCTGCCCTATGCATTTGCGTGTATGCGCTGGAAAGAGAGTGAAAAAGAGAGGGAGAAATAATTATATTAATTAGATAGATCAGTCTTTCTCCACCTTGGAGACTTGAAAGTGTGTGGACTTCAACTCCCAGAAAGGGAGTTGGGAGAAAGGGAGAAAGGAGGAGAGAATGAAAGGAAGATGGGGGAAAGAAGAAAGAGGTAAGGAGAGGAGGATGGAAAGGAGAGAAAGAGGGGGAGAGAGGGTAGAAAGGGGAAGAGGAAGAGCAGGAGTAGGAGAAAGGTAAGGGAAGAAGGAAGGGGAAGGAGAGGAAGAAGGAGGAAAGTAGAGAAGGGAGGGAGAAAAGAAAGGGAAAATAAGGTGGTGTTATAACAGGAGGAAGGGATGGTAAACAAAGCAACCCAAACTGTATATTATAACCTATTAAATGAAATAATAAATGTATAAGAATGATAAATGTTAAAACACTTGTAACCAAACGACATGCTATATGTGATGATGGGTTTTTTTCTTTTTGTTTTGTTTTGTTTTTATTGTTGTGGGCATGTGTCGTCTGTAACAAAAAAAATTAAAAAAATATTTTTATAAAAAGGTGGAGAAACACTGAGATAGATGATAATGAGGGAGGGAGAGGGAGAGAGAGAGAGAGAGACCATAACTAGATAGACAGATAGGCAGGCAGATAGACGGATGGATAGAGAGAAAGAGAGAGAGATAGGTAGGCAAGCAGATAGATGGATGGAGAAAGAGAGGGGGAAAGAGGGAGAGGGATACCATAACTAGATAGGCAGGCAGTTAGACAGATGGATGGATGGATAGAGAGAGAGAGGATGTATATAATTAAGGTGACCAGACGTCCCTAGCGAGGTCGCGGGCTGGCAGTAACTGCCGCGGCCTAGCTCCCCCCCCCTCCGGTCAATGGTGTCCCTCTTTATCAATCTGAAAATCTGGTCACCTTACTTGTTTAGGTAATTCTGAGGTGGTTGATGGTTCTGTGAGTGCCTGTCCCTTATAATTTTCCACATTGCCTTGATGGTTTTTATTCCAGTGACTTTGTCTTTCCTGTTCTTAGGCTTAGGAAAAAAAAAAACTGGTTTCATTGGCAGTCTTTTTTTTGGGGGGGGGGGATTTTTATTTTTTTGGTGTTTTCCTAGCACTGTCATAGTTTGTGGGTGTGGGTGGGTGTGTAATGTCCCACAGTTATCTATGCATTAATAATGATCTAGTAATATTAATAATATCTAGTAATTAGTAATATCTAGTAATAACATCGTCTTGGACACTCCCATCCGGTCACATGGGCGGCAAGCCACTCCCATCCGGTCACATGGGCGGCAAGCCACTCCCATCCGGTCACATGGGCGACAAGCCACTCCCATCCGGTCACATGGGTGGCAAGCCACTCCCATCCGGTCACATGGGCGGCAAGACACTCCCACAAAGGAGGCCACGCCCACAGAGGTGGTTCGAACAATTTTTGAAACCCACCCCTGCATGAAACGTCATGTGGCGGCAAACAATTTTGACACTGGTGGGAGCCAACGCCTTCAGAATTCTCTTCAATGCATTCAGAGAATCTGTTTCTTTAAAAACAAAATGCTATATGAATCTGTATGAGTTGTGAGAATATTTGTTTGTTATATTTGTTGATACACTATTTAATATATTGATATTTTTAGTAAGTGGGCAGCCTTTAAAAAATTGAGATCATCATCATTGTCATTATCATCCCCATGAATGGTGTAAGTAATGCCATTATAGAATTGCAAAAAAAAATATGTGAATTTATGTAGAAAGTTTGGTTTTATTGTTCACAAAAACTACTGGGACAACACATACAACAAAGGGAATATGAGGAGGGAAAGACTTTGTGGGATCTTCAACTACAATCAGTAGATACCTGAAACACAACATAACCACATTATTGGTAACCACATAACCACATTATTGTCACTGAAAAGAAGTGTGGTTCATTGGGGTAGCAATACTATAGCTGAATTGATGGAAACCAATGGAAAAATATTGGGATTTACAAATTGAATTTGAAAGACACACACACACACCTACCTACCTACCTATCTACCTACCTACCTACCTTGTGTGGAACTTCCTACATATTACAGCACTGTCTTCCAATTAAAATCCAAATAATCAGGAGCACTGTAATATCTGTAAGATTCATCATCATCACCATCATCTTTCATCTTGTGACGATATCTGTAACAGTATCAAGCACACACATCTGTCTATCCCAGATCCTTGGTAAGGACTCAATAGGTAGACAAAAATGCCAAACCCAGTCTGAACACCTGGCTGACTGTGTGAAGAAGAATAACAACAACAACAACAATAACAACAACAACAATAATACAGACTGATTGTCATTTGGAACACAACATGCCATATATCACAGTTGTACAGGGCCAAAACATACAATTTATTGACATCATGGTACCAGGAGATGCCAGAGTTGAAGAAAAGAACTGGAAAAAAATCAGGAAATACTGCGACCTGGCCATTGAAACTATCTGATTATGGATGAAACATGTAACAGTGATACCCATTGTCATCGGAGCACTTGATACCATGTCCTAGAATTGTATAAGATACATCATCAAATTGCAGCTTCCTGCAATAACACCAGCAAAACTGCAAAAAACTGTGGTACTCGGAACATCATATATTTTAAGAAGGTACTTGGTTGATACCTAGGACGCTGGCAGCAACCCGTATCAACCATTAACACTAGTCAATAGTATTTGTGATACATTTTTGAATGTTCAGTTGACTGAGTTACATGTTTAATGAATAAAGTATAATAATACTAATAATAATATTTTAGGGCAATGTTTTCTTATTTCACATGCTCAATAATATGGACAAAACTTTCAGTCTGTGAGCCAAAGGTGCACTGCTATTCAAAAAAAACAAAAACTGAAGGAAAAGTTGGTAGTTTAGACAAAGATGGGGTTAAGGTTAGGCTTAGGGCTGAAACATATTAGTTTGGATCAAAAGTCCTAGAGCATCATATTTAGTTTGCTTTTTTTCCCCTTAAGGTAAAGGTTCCTTTTGCACATATGTGCTAGTCGTTCCCGACTCCACTGGGTGGTGCTCATCTCTGTTTCGAAGCCGAAGAGGCAGCGCTGTCCGAAGACGTCTCCATGGTCATGTGGCTGGCATGACTAAACGCTGAAGGCGCATAGAACGCTGTTACCTTCCCACCAAGGTGGTCCCTATTTTGATACTTGTATTTTTACATGCTTTCAAATTGTTAGGTTGGCAGAAGCTGGGACAAGTAACGGGAGCTCACTCCATTATGTGGCGCTAGGGTTTCAAACCGCCGAACTGCCGACCTTTCTGATTGACAAGCTCAACGTCTTAACCACTGAGCCACAGCGTCCCTTTTTTCCCCCCTTATACTAAGTCTAGATACAGTCTTGCTAACAGTGGACTCCTGAGTTACAAGATGGATTGATTTTGTCCAGCAGTAAAAGGCAATGAGGCAGAAAGATCACCAGAGAATGAAAGCATATTTTTAAAGCCAGGGATGTTCGGATTACCAATGCCATTAGCTAATAATTATATTCTCCAAGTGCAAGTCAGAACATGACAGGGCTAAACGCATCAAGGACCTTGTCAGCTAGTGGTGTCTCTGGCCCTTCTGAAATATGATTGAATAAGGCACATCCTAAATGGCCTTTTCAATTTTTCTTTTCAATTTTGTGAATATGATACCAGAGCATATTTTCTATTGCAGGCTATTTTAGCAAACCATAAATCAACAAAAGATGTATGTTTTGAAAAGCTGAATTTAGGGGTTTTACTTTTAAGGCAAAAAGCCAAATAATCTTCAGAAAATGCCAGTGATGGAAAAGAAACACGCAAAAAAGAGGGAGGCTTTTGCAAATGCAGGAACAGTGTGTCCTGGGAGACTCAACGGGCAGGAAGCAAAACAAAGTTTATTGCACTCAGGACAGGGGCAGGGAAGCCATAGGAAATCCTTCCTTCCCTTCCCCACCATACAAATCAGTCTAGCGCTACCTGGTGGTAGAGTCTTAGTATGTCAGGAGAACCCACACCAATGATGATTCCAAAGGCTTTCTTTTTTGAAAATTTTTTTATTTATTTTAATTGAACAAAAACACAAAAAAAGAATCATCCTTTATTACAGCTTGTAGAAAGAGTGTCAATTGGTTACAGATAACTTTCGTGAATTTCTTCCACAGTCATTATTTATAGTTCATATTAGATTATACACTATAACTCAAAAATCTTTGTATATCTTACTATTAATGTACCCAAAGGCTTTCTAATGCAAAAGCTGTTACCAATTTTGGACCTTAATACAAATTAATTAAGTAATGCAAGTAAATAGCCCAGATATTTCTCAGATACTAGAGGTTAGCTTTTAACCCTTAAAATGTAGACAAACATTCAGTTCAGCAAGTAAATTTGTCCAGAACTAAATCAGCATGAGTCAAAATTAGGAAATTTGATTCCCTTGCCAAAATATTTCAATGGTCTGAATCAAATGTATTGCTAACAAGCAGTAGTTTCGCAATGGAATCTTTTATTTATATTTCTTATTTGATCGTCTCAGGCTTTTCTACTCTGCTTATGTTCTAAATCAGGGGTGTCAAATTCATGCGGCGGCTGGATCCAGCCCGCAGGGTACTTAGATATGACCTGTAGGGCCACCCTGGAAACAGTCCATTTTCGCTGGCAAAGTTCTCGGGCCACCACAGGCACCCCTGACATGAGTGACATATAGCTGGCCACCTCAGGGGTGGGTTGCTAATCCCGTTCCAACCGGTTCGGTTGGAACGGTGCCGGTGGCATCCTCGTGCACGTGTGCAGTTCACGCATGCATCTTAGCGCCTGGCGATGCTCCAGCTCCTCGCAGAGACTCGCGCAGGCGCTGTATGTGCCATGCGCCTGCGTGGAAGCGCAGAAGCCTTCAAAGACCGGTAAGGAGCGCGGGCGAGCGGGTGGGCCTTTCGCCGTTCCTGGAAGTTACTTACTTCCGGGTTTGCCGACCAACCGGTTCGCGGGGACCGCCGCGAACCGGTTGAAACCCACCCCTGGGCCACCTCCACCCGCCTCCAGAGGTCAAATACAACACTGATGTGGCCCTCAATGAAATCGAATTTGACACCCCTGTTCTAAATGATATACTGGATTGAATTTAGAGACTCCGTCATATAAATCTGCTCTGCACCTCACTGCAACAGGCATTAACCTGAAGGCTATCTTTTTTTAGAGGCCTGAGGCGAGGAAGAGCATCATGTAGAGGAAACTTACTCTAAACCAAGGGTGTCAAACTCGATTTCATTGAGGGCCGCATCAAGGTTGTGTTTGACCTCGGGGGCTGGGGTGGGCGTGGCTGGAGTAAATGTGGCCAGCTCGATATCACTTGTGTTGGGGGCGCCATTGTGATGGTGTTCTGCCATTGAAAATGGGCTCCTGAGCTCTTTTGTTGGCTGTGAAGACCTCCTGGAACCTTCCCGAGCTCTATTTTCATGGGCAGAAGCACCATGTGCCGGTCCTTTGCTGTTTCTCAGGTGGCCCCATAGGATAAGTCTAAGCAGGCTGCATCTGGCCTGTAGGTCTTGAGTTTGATATCCCTGCTTCTAAACCTATAGTTAATAGCATAACATATTTTTTGGAGTATAAGACGCACCAGAGTATAAGATGCACCAAGTTTTTGAAGAGGCATTTTTTTAAAAAGCTTTTTACACTCTGCGGCTGAGTTTCACCACTGGATGAAATGCCTTGATGACTCAGAGGGAAACTTCAGACCATAGGCACTTTGCAATTTCCTTTTTGAAGCAGGGATTGCACATTCACAACACATAAATAGGTGACATGCGTTGGTGCCCAGACTGATCCCTCTGCCTTTCTGACTGTCAGGTTCCAGCAAAGTGCAATAGTGAAGGGCTGGGGCTGGCGGGAATTGAATGAACTGACCTTCAAATGGAAGAGATCAGTTTTACCTTCTTGAATGAAATATTAGCTCTGCTGACTTTGGCTGAGGCTTTATTGTTACTCGCTGTCGTGAAGAAACGCTAAAACCGGTGACAATTTGTTCAAGCAATTTAGAATCTATTATTGAGTATTCAGCTGCAGTGAGAGCTTTTTTTGTTGCTGTTATAATGATCAGCAGATGTGCTGCTGCCCGAATTCATTTTCTTTGGAGAAGAACACGGCTCAGTCCACTCCTGAATCCTTAACTCTCCCTGTGTCTGAAAACCCCACAGCTAATTTGGGCTTTGCTCCCTTGTGAGTCATTCTGAACAAGACTGGACAGCTTCAGTTGTGTTTGCTTTGATCCGGCATCACTCAGAACCAACTGTGGCTCTTCTCATCCTTTCATTTGTCTTGTGTACATCAAATACCCAGGACTAATAACAGTGAAGTCAGTTACCGTATTTTTCAGAGTATAAGACGCAACTTTTTTCCTCAAAAAAGAGGCTGAAAATCTGGGTGAGTCTTATACACCGAATACAGCATTTTTTGCCTCCTGAAACCTCGCCCCCTACACCAAAATAGCTATGCATACCCTTATGGAGGCTTTCAGAGAGCTTCTGGGGGCTGGGGAGGGCAGAAATGAGCAAAATAACAGGCCGTTTTTTGCCCCCCAGCAGCACTCTATAAGGCTATACATTCGGTTTTTTGCTCATTTCCCCCCCCCTCCAGGAGCACTCTGCAAGCCCCCCCCCCCCGGCTATTCATGCCTTTTTGGAGGGAGAAACGGGTCCATTTTCGTGAAATACGACCATTTTGGGGAGGTTTGCAGAGTGCAAAAACTTTTTTTTCCTTTTGGAAAGCTCTTTAACTGATTGATGAGAATTACATTGATCAAGTGCTGTGCCGGCAGAAACAAAGTCTTAGGTGCTGCAGATTGTCAGCGATTTCCTTCTCCACCACATGGATAAATACACCTGGAAATATCTACCTACCTACCTACTCTCTCTCCCTACCTACCTACTGTATTTCTATCTATCATCCATCTATCTATCTATCTATCTATCTATCTATCTATCTATCTATCTATCTATCATCTATCTATCTATCTAACTATCTATCTATCATCTATCTATCTATCTATCTATCTATCTATCTATCTATCTATCTATCTATCTATCTATCTATCTATCTAATCTATTTAGCTAGCTATCATCTACTGTATTTCTCTCTTTCTCTCCCCTCTATCTACCTATCTACCTATTCTCTCTCTCCCTACCTATCTACTGTATTTCTCTCTCTTTCTCTCTCTCTATCCCTCTACCTACCATCCTACCTCTCTCTCTCTCTCTCTCTCCCTACCTATCTACTGTATTTCTCTTTCTATCTCTCCCTCTCTATCCCTCTGTCTACCTACCTACTTTTTTAAAATTTGCCTCTTGAAAAGAGTCTTCTACTCCAGTGTGTCTCATACTCCGAAAATCATTGGCTCAATTAATCTGAAAATTAAAATAAAACTTTGATTCTTCCAGCAGTTCTGACCTGTTTTCATGGTGTCTGGAAGGAAAGCAGATATTCATACTCCGTGGGTTACATTGGAGATCCTTGTTCAGGAGGTAGTGAAGAAATGGAAAGACAAGATAGTTTCAGGGTAAATCCTTTTCCTAAATTAACTGGATTGTTGTTTTTCCTGGATTGCCAATGTGTGGGTGGGTAGGGGGATGGAGGCTTGAACAAATGCTGTCTGCTACTGAGGTAACACTTTATCATTTGAATAGTGCTCTAAATGGCTCCCAACTTATTATATATTGAAGTTTTAAGATGATATATTCTCAAATGCACAAGCAGCCACATAATGTTACTGGAATAAGGGCGTAGCTATAACTTTCTCCACTGGTTCCCTAATAGGACTGAAGTCAAATGGGGCCAGTGTGAGAGAAATAGGAAGTTTGCCCGGGTCACTTGTCCTCAGATATATTATTTATAAATTTTATTTGCTGCCTATCTTGTATCCAATAACTCTGGGTATACATATAAGGGGGCTTATAAGGGCATTGTCTAAACCAGGCCCTAGGATTCAATCATTGCTCTTCAAACAGTGGAGACAGAGACCCATGTTTATAATCAGGTTCAACAATGCCATCACCACCACCCCCCACACACAGAGAAAGTCCAAAAGAACAAGTTTAATCCCAAAGCTACCATGGCCCAGATCCAGAAGGCACTTCTTCCCCTCTACATACACACAGAGAGAGAGAGAGAGAGAGAGAGAGAGAGAGAGAGGGAGGGAGGGAGGGAGGGAGAGAGGGATGGAGGGAGGGAGGGACGGACGGACAGAGAGAGAGAGATCAATGTCCCCTAACATATATTAAAGGTATACATCTTTTGTCCTTAAAAGTGACTTTTACAAGTATTTGACTGCACTCTAAAAAAATCAACAGTGATTAAATTGCCCATATAACAGCTAGAAATGATCACAACATTTAGAAAGGAGGAGGACTTGATAATTACTCCATCCAGAAGGGTTTATAAGTTGAGTTTGGCCTAAGCCTTTCCATTGACTTTGAGTTGCAAGGAATCCCCAGGTGCAGCACTTTCTATATAAAAGGGGAAAGCTTTCATTTTCTTGCCTTTGTGAAGAGTGAGAGAGAGAGAGAGAGAGCTATAGTGCCTATCTTCAGGCCTTGGACAAGCCTCGAGAGAATAGCTTAAGAGGGTTTCTTAGCAACAGTAAGGCACCATGGAATCGAAGATTCAATTTCAAGAATCAAGCCTGGTGACAACTAGATCTCCACGTACTACCTCAGATCTTAATCAGTTCTCCCTCCACATCAGGAATTTGCACAGCTTCTCATCCTCCAATGTTCTATAGTGTCATTCTTATCTGCATCCTCATTTTTTTGGGCAAGGCCTTCTGCTGTTGGAGAAACCAGTCTCAGCCATTTCAGTCACTGACTTTAGCCAGTCATTAATAGTGAGAGATGGAGGGAAGAGAAATACTAAGAGATTTAAGATACAGTGATAGCCCTACAGATCCAGTTTGATCTCCTATGGCTTAAAATGAAACATCTGTTGTGGATGACCATTGTTGACTTAAATATGTACGGTTCCTTTTCTGCCCCTGAATTTTATTTCCCTTTCTGTTTATCCCCCATTTCTCCTCTTTAAAAAAAATTAATTTGATTTTTATCTCATCTTTATTTTTGGTCCACTGAAGGTGCTGTAACTAATGTTTCTGTCTCTGGGTGGAATGAAATAGATTTAGGCTCAACCCAAGCAAGGCCAACTGTTATAGCAGGGGTGTCAAACCTGCCATTATCACATTGTTGTCACCAGACATATCATGACTTTTCTCCAGGGGTGGGTTGCTGACGGCATTACTGCTGGTTCAGCTTGCAAATGGTCTCCACACTCATGTGCATATGTAGCTAAAAAGTCTGTGCATGCACAAAACATTAGAAAAGGGGGGGGGGAATTACATTTCTGAAGTGAAAATTGTTCTGGGCATGCGCAGAACCGAAAATCAAGATGGCAGCACCATAGGAGAACCAGTTTGGGGGCATGGCAGGCCTGGGTCACTGCCGGTTCCAGTGACCCAGGCCACCAAGTTACTACCGGTTCGGCCAAACTAGGCTGAACCGGTAGGAACCCACCTCTGCTTTTCTCCCTTCGCTAAAATTGGGGAGGGGGGGCAGCACGTGATGCATCCCGCCTGCGGGCTGCAGGTTTGACACCCCTGGTCTATAGGTTTTAGGGTTCTGTAGTTCTGAGGACTTTCCACCCTTGGTAATGTGAGAGGTTGCATTGCCTGAGATAAAACTGGTGTAGAGTCTATTTGAACTGTTGGGTCTTGCTCAAACAACAGGTACAAATCATGGCCAGAGAGTTCTTTGCACAACTATATTTTGTGTACCTGTCCATTCTGGATCAGGAGACCCTATCCAAGGCCACTCACACCTTAATCATGTCCTCTTTCGATCGTTCTACTATACTCAACATGGGGCTGCCCTTGAAGACTGGAAAGTGTAAGGCACATTAGTTATGAGAGCACCTTAGTATTCCAATGTGACACTACTGCTGTATGATCTGGAGTGCCTGTCCATAGATTTCTGGGCACTATAAAGTCCTTGATGCTGTTATCTAAGAAATGGCTTGTTTCCAACACTTCTGCCAATCAAATAAGATCTGAAACAGTGGGAAAACTCAAGACTGATTTCAGCTCATATAATTTTGGAAGCATGTCATCTCTGTTGTTGCAGTTGCCTTGTAGAACAGCATACCCATCTGGCCCCCAACTCCAGTTCAGAGGACCCTTGACACTCTATTGTAAACTATTATAAATTTGGCTTTCCCCTTGGTCACTGGGTTAGGATATTTAATGCATCTGGCTTTTAGGACATTGTGGATGTGGATATATGCATTGCTCCAGGCATGATGTGTTTTCAAGAGATGATGTGATGATAATATGCTTGTCATTAATTTAAATTCTTTACCTTTGAGGGTCATAAATCACGTGAGTATCAATACACGATTATTGATAATGTTTCAGAATTGGTCGTCAATCTCTAAATTTATATGCAGAATCTGTTAAAAATTAGTTGGAGTGAGCAGAAAAACCTCCATGATCTTGATTTCTGAGTCAAGCTTTGGATACCTTTAAATGTTCATTCATTTTTCAGTCTGAGAAGCTGAAGAGAAATAAAGTTCTTGAATGCCTACTTATGCATGACCATACGTCAGTGGTGGGATTCAACCGGTGTAACAACCGGTTCGCTGAGCATGCGCTTTGCTCGCGCACACAGCAAACATGCACTCCACGTGCGCACAGTGCATTTGAAAACTTACCTTCTACTGCAGCCCCGGTGCAATCCACTCTGCCACACCTATCAGCTGGGCTTCAGAAAAGAGAATATAGGTCAGCATAGTGCAGGGGCGGGCATAGCGCAGGGGCGAGCGGGCCCCAGCTGATCATCGGAAAGAACCGGTTCACTCCCAGCTGATCGTTGGAGCTAACGGTTTTCCTGGAACCAGTCCGAACTGGTAGAATCCCACCGCTGCCATAGGTGTATTCAGAAGAGATCACCTGATTGAAAATGGTTCCGTGAAGCTTCCCCATTTCTTTAGAGTAAAAAAAGAACTAGCTTAGAAGAATTTTTTTAAAAAATTTTCTCAGTATACATGACAGAAACCTTGCCAATCAGCTTGCGTACCTAACAAAGGGTGGAACCTGTGAAGCAAGAATCTTATTTTGTTCTGAAGAGTTTAAGAGAACATTGGAACATCATGTACTCATAACAAGTAAAAAGTGGACTAAAATTAACAGACTCCAAATGTTTTCTTAACCACATATTTGTTTCCAATTATATGTTTTTAATCTTAAAAAATTGCTTTCACAACTTCAAAGAATGTGTGACATGTATCTTCATGCTCTTTTAATGATTTGTTGATGCTGGTTGTCAACACATAGAAAAGCCTGCCATATTGCTGGCTTGAAATCTTCCAAAGCCAGTGGACCCCTGGGAATGCTTCCCCATCCCCCATCCCCCTTTGGTGGGTTCGTATCCAGGATGGTACTTAAGGGCAATCCTAAATGGCATTCCCCTAACTAGCTACCCCTGGTTTCTCTTATATTCCTCCTGAAGCTGCTGCTAGAGACAGGGAAGAAATTCAATTACACATTTTAATGAGATCATATTTCAAATTTTCACATACCCAAAACTAGAGGTGATATTCAGCCACTTCTGACAGGTTCTGGAGAACCAGTAGCAGAAATTTTGAGTAGTTCAGAGAACCGGCAAATAGGCTGGCCCTGCCCCTTCTGTCTCCCAGCCTCCCAGCTGATCTTCTTTTGTTGTCCTGAACTGGAGAACAGAGCTGGAAAGCAGGTTAGTGGGGATGGGGAAGGAATGGGGATTTTGCAGTATCCTTCCCCTGCCATGCCCACAAAGCCACGCCCACAAAGCCACGCCCACAGAACTGGTAGTAAACATTTTTGAATCCCAACACTACCCAAAACACAATTCAATGATGTTTCAAAATCTGCATTTCTCTGAATGCTGCAGTACCAGTCATAAAAGCAGTAGTAGAATAGAGAATAATGTGGAAGTACACAAAGTGCACACATATATAAAGGAAATGTGCAGATGAGCATTTAAATTTGGGAAAGTTGTTTGGAAAAAAAATATGTATGATAGGCAAAATTATAAGCAAAACTATGTTTGGACATTCTGTACAATAATACATAAGCATTCTAGTGCAAGTTTTAAAAATTTGTTCAAATCAATTCAGGAAGTGGAGGAACTGATCATCAAAATATGTAAGTATTGTAGTGCAAACTCTAAAAATTCGCTAAAAAATAATGCATGGGGGAAATGAATGAATAAATGAAAAAAAAATTGAGAGAAACGGAAGATAAGAGACTTAGAAAGGGAAACTTTCTAACTGACCTGGCATAATTATCTATCCTTACCTGCTGTACCTGCAACTCATATCCCAGGTATTTTTTAGATATCCTCCAGCTTTGAGTAAAGTATGGAAAGAAAACACAAGGCACAGCAGTGATAAGAGAGTCACAATACTCACATTTATACACCCAACATTTGTAAGTACTTTTTTTTTTTTTTACAAAAACTAGGGGTAGAAGCAGAGGTGGGTTCCTACCAGTTCGCACCTATTCGGTAGAACCGGTTCGTCAAATCTACCGAACCGGTTAGAAGAGGTTCCACCAGTGGACCCAGAAAGCAGGCCACACCTACAGAAGAGGTTCCAACATTTTTTGAAACCCACCACTGGTCCTTGGATATGATTATTCTACACTATCATGCTCATATTTATAAAACTCAGTGCGTCTGTGAAAGGTAAGGATGACTACTGCGTTTGTGGTGCAATCGGAACATTGCGTGTGTTGAAGTTGTTTTAACGCAAACCAAAGATGCCTTTTGAAAAACAAGTTTACATCCTATTCTTATGCATGCCAGTGCTGTGTGTGAGGCAATTTAAGGTGGTTCTGACAAGTGTCGTCGGCATCTTCATATCCGGTCACATGGGCGGCAAGCCACTCCCACAAAAGAGGCCACACCCACAGAGTAAGTGTGAACAATTTTTGAAACCCACCACTGGGTAGAAGATAATAGAGACATACCTATTGCAGATATCTACATGTAATTATATATTCCATGCAGTTCAGGGGGAATGACAATGATACATAAAGTCTGAATGTCCCATCTGATACACAGAATTATTGGGAATTCCATTGAATTGGCCTACAATAACCTCAGTTTTCTGCCAAGCCATTGGTCCAGTGGTGGGATTCAGCCAGTTCGCACCACTTCGGGAGAACCGCTTGTTAACTTTCTGAGCAGTTTGGTGAACTGGTTGTTTGAAGAAATAATTAGGGCAGAGAACCGGTTGTTAAATTATTTGAATCCCGCCACTGCATTGGTCCCACTGTAATGGAATGTGTGGATAGCCTTGGGGGAGAAATGCTGCCCAGGAAACAATCAGAGAAGAGAGGCAAGAGTGGCTATCCCCCCTTAATAGTCAGAGAAAGAAGCTCAGGAAGGACTCTCCTTAACTGATCGAGCTGTTAAAAGTGGTGGAGGGAAGTATCTTCAGACTTGCAAGATTCTGTTAATGTAGCTTTATCCAATCAAGTTTCATGTCTAGATTACTCGGGACGGTTGACCCAAGCCATTGGCCCCACTGACTTATTTTTCTGGCTGCCTGGTTTATGGAATACAATTCCATTCATATACTTTCAGAGGCCAAGGGTGCCTTGACTGCAAATGGTGTAGATGAGACAATTCTTAGGTTCCTAGTAGGGGACCAAAGACAGGAAATGAGAATTCATTATATTACAGATGAATTCATGGAAAGGATTAAAACATTGGATGGGAACCGAAAGGTTATTTTCCTCTGGCATTCTGTCAGATAATTCTACTTTTGAAGAAAGTGAGCCTTACTTAAAAAAATGAAATAAACCAAACATATGACATGATCCAGGAAAGACTCAGCAGACACAACTGCTGAATTAAAAGTGGCCTTAAGCACAGTGTCTAATAAATTGAATTGCTGTGAACATCACATTGGTAGAAGTAAGTGCACCACATTGTATCCCTAACTATAGTTGATCCAATTAAACAAAATTAGGAAAGTTAAGACCTTCAGATGCTGCTGGATTCCAGCTCATGTCAGCCTCAACATAATCAATGGATATAGATACTGGAAACTACTTATCTATCAGCTCAGGGGTGAAATACTACCAGTTAGGACCGGTTCACCCAAACTGGCAGTAAAAAAAATGCTACCAGTTCAGCTGAACCGGTATTTCTGACAATCAGCTGTGATGCTCAATTTATATTAGCTAGAAAGCAGGATTTCCTGCTTTCTAGCTAATCTAAATCATGTGGACCAGCAGATTCCCCCCTCTCACTGTTCTACTTACCATTCAGGCACACTCAGAAGCAGGCTCTGCCCACCCACCCAGATGTCATCACATCCTTTTTTGATATTCTGCGCATACGCGGAAAGTCCTGCACATGCACAGAGATGGTGTCTGAAAGCGGAGCGTGAACACGCCCGCTCACATTTGCGAACCGGTAGTGAAGGTAAGTAGATTTCACCCCTGCATCAGCTACTTAATTCATATTTTCGCCCAATAAAGTAATTTTTCAATGGTTCTAAGTTAAGAATAAACCTCCCCAATCAAAATAAATAAAAGATATAAATGGATTTTTTTTCTATCCAGACAGACTTTGTCCTTG
This sequence comes from Thamnophis elegans, assembly GCF_009769535.1. Lineage (NCBI taxonomy): Eukaryota > Metazoa > Chordata > Lepidosauria > Squamata > Natricidae > Thamnophis > Thamnophis elegans. Next base: position 18,960,318 of record NC_045544.1, read on the forward strand.
GGCAGAACAAAGGGGGGTTCTTTAGTTCAGCATTTCTTAAAAATTTCAAGATTATGAACCACCAAAATCAATATATAACTGTTTCTTTTTTAAAGGATGAAAGTGACAGTAATGTAGCAGTGAAAACACATTATTCTTTATTTTTCCCTTACATTAATTTAAGACATACATCTTAAAGGGGTGAATGATTTACATATGGTAGTATATTTCATCAATATATGAAGAAAAAATTGTTAAAGAAAGTCTTAGTGTTGACTAATACTCAAACTATTTCAATATTTGTTCTTGACTGTAGTTAAGTGCTGAAAATCCACTCTCACAAAGGTGTGTTAAAGCTGCTCTATCTCCAATATTTTTTCACTTAAAAGCTCATAATCTCTGTGAACTTATATATATATATAATTTTTCAGTTGTATTAATGAGATTTCTGGCCACAGATCTGCTAACATCTCTTCTTCATTTATTGATATGGTATTTTTTTGGCAAGTGAAATTGAATTGAATCCAAATCTATAATAAATCTTCTCTGGAATCTTGGGACCAACTCTCAGAACATTTGAAGTTGTTTGGGGGAACATTTGCATTTTGCAAAATGTAATTTAAGACAAACTGTTCTTCTCAACTTTTAGTCAAAGTATACAGTATATATTGCCTCCAGCTCACATATATAGTTATTAACTTAACTTATAGTTAAGTTTTTCGAATTGGTATTAAAAAAAAATTTGTTTGAATTTCCAAATGTTACAAAAGTTCTGCATTTAGAAAAATTAAGACAGGCCTTTCTTTAAGTGAAATTTCTCTGTATGATTCTGCTATTTTTTCCTAATGAAATGCTGGGATTTCATATCCATTTTTGAGCCAACAATATCAGTTACATAGTACATACCATTTTGAATGACTATTGAACTAAATAATTGCAAAATTTCCATATGATAAATTTCTTATGTGGGTATATTAGGTGGTATAATCAAATACAACTTTTTCAATGGAGATATGTACCATGAAGTGTCAACTACCAATCAATTCCCATATTAAGATTATATAGCTGAGCATTCATCCAACATGGCAGCAAGGTATTCCAGTGTTTTATATATATAGAAGTAATAACCCCATGCAAAATTAATCCTGTCCTAAAAAGTCCTCACTTATTTTTTTTAAAAACGGATTATGCTTCAAAGTTTAAATGCGCAAAGCCAAATTCATAATTTAGACTATATTTTGGCTGACAACGTTTGGATTGAAGATAGCTCAAAAGAAACCAGATGTATTCACAGCTAGAAGTTTATTCTGACAATTTCAATATTGACATAGCAGATCTGGCTCTTGCAATGCTTTAATAATGTCTTTCTGGTAAATTTGCATATCAAGGTCATTAACCGCTGCAAAGAAAGATGGTGGACAGATGCTGTTGACTGAACATCTCCCTGGGGTTGCCAGTCCTCTAAGAACACTGCCATGTCAACCAGTTTATGAGATTTGTAATCCCAGCTGATACAGTTACAAAGCACTTCCAGGGGATTTTTTGAAGATTTTTTTAAATCCTGCTTTTATTATTTTTATAAATAACTTCAAACAGTGAACATACTTAATAACATTCCTTCCTCTTCCTATTTTCCCCCTAACAACCCTGTGAAATGAGTGGGCTAAGAGAACAGGACTGGTCCAAGTCACCAAGCCAGATATAATGCTTAAAGCAGGGCTAGAACTCACAGTCTCCTGGTTTCTAGCCTAGCGCTTTAATCCCTAGGCCAAACTGACCTTCGATATGACGTTGATGGAAACCAACATTCTTGAACTCCATGAAATATATAGGAAGATATTCAGCAGGGGTGTCAAACTCAAGGTCCGGGCCATGGAATGCTTAGATCTGATCTGCGGGGCTGTTCTGGAAACAGCGAAGCACTGGTCCATGGTGCCTCTGCCAGTGAAAACGGAGCTCTGTTGAGGGTGCTTGAGGCTCCACAGATGCTCTTGACACGAGTGATGTCGAGCTGGCCATGCCCATCCTGGCCACACCCACCTGCCCCCCCTCCAGATCGAACACAACCCTGATGTGACCTTCAATGAATTCAACACCCCTGATCTACAGCAACACAAGAGGTTGCTGTCCCTGCCAGATACATTGGAGGCAGTCACAGTTTTGTTTACTCGAGCTGTGATGGCTGTTTTCGCAAATGTAAAATTCCCATTTGCAAGCAGTGAATGTTGCAATAAAAGCAACTGAGTTTCCCTTTGATCTCAGGGACTGGTCAATAGCTGAATTGGCTGAGATGTATCTACTTACCAATTAACCAGAAAAGGTACATTCTCTACACAACCTATTAGTTTGCTGCATAGATATCTTGATAATTTTAATAGCCCAAATAATCGGCTCAAGCCCTACTCTGTTTCAAATGTAAAATTAAAAGAGTTGGGTAGTGAAAAGCCTCATACTCTGGAAATGAAATCTTTTGAAAAGAGAAAAGGTTATCCGGATGGGGATTGAAGCCTTTGAAGTACATTGCATAAATTTTAAAATTTTAAATTTTGGATGCAAGGGAGCATCCAAGAGAGTTTAATATCTTTGGCTCCACAAAATCAAAATGTTCACATATTCCCCAGGGATATATTATCAATTGACTATGAATGTCTCATTCAAATAGCAGTAAGTAAATAATAGGATCACACCAGAGGTGGTATTCAGCAGGTGCTAACCAGTTCTGGAGAACCGGTAGCGTAAATTTTAAGTAGTTTGGAGAACCAGTAAATACCACTATTGACTGGCCCTGCCCCCATCTATTTTCTGCTTCCAAAGTCCCAAATGATCGGAAGAAATTGGGATTTTGCAGTAAACTTCCCCTGGAGTAGGGTGGGAATGGAGATTTTACAGTATCCTTCCCCTGCCATGCCCACCAAGCCATGCCATGCCCACATAACCGGTAGTAAAAAAAAATTGAATCCCACCACTGGATCATACTTATCTACAACAAAATCTATTAACAGAATTTGATCATCATGTTTAACATACATAATACTTTTGTTTCTTCCCAAAGTAGTTTTTGTGGCTGAGAGCTGAAGACTGTAGTCTCTTTTACTGTACATTTTAGAAAATCTAACTAACACTACAGCAGTGAGCTGGTGGTGAAAACAGGAAGACACTAAATGCATTTGCCTCTACAATACTTTGAATCTACTTCTTGGTTGCTGAAAATGAGACAAGCAGCTTGAAGTGAGTTTCAGTTTTTCTCTTCAATTGGTCATTCCGGTTTAATGCTAATTATGTCAGAATTAGAATAGAATGTATAGAATGTATAACAATAGATATTACTAATTTAAAACTCTTTTTTTCAGAATTGATATATGTTTTGCATATGCGAGGTGGCGCAGTGGTTAGAGTGCAGTACTGCAGGCCACTTCAGCTGACTGCTATCTGCAGTTTGGCGGTTCAAATCTCACCGGCTCGAGGTTGACTCAGCCTTCCATCCTTCCGAGGTGGGTGAAATGAGGACCCAGACTGTGGGGGCGATATGCTGACTCTGTAAACCGCTTAGAGAGGGCTAAAAGCCCTATGAAGCAGTATATAAGTCGAACTGCTATTGCTATATTGCTACTGCTATTGCTATTGCTACTTTACTTTTTCATTCGTTTTCGAATGGCCCACATATCAAAATGTATGTATTATTTCAAATTACATATGGAACTCATATTTAATCATTCATCTTATTTTTTAAAAATAAAATACATATTAATCCATGGTGGCAATATACTTCTGAGAAAATATATGTGCCTGTTCCTCCCAGAGCCTTGATAAAGGTTGGGCACCCCTAATGAAAAACTTGAGATGTTTGTGAAGTATGAAGATATTTATATTCTAACAGAGATGGAGCAAAGATGGTCATCAAGTTTAATACCGCAAGGCCCAGGAGGGGAGGCACATCTGCTCGTGGGATGCTTAGATCTGGCTTGCGGGGCTTCCCTGGAAACAGCAAAAGGCCAGCCCGCAGTGCCTCTGCCAGCAAAAATGGAGCTTTGGAGGACTGCATGCAGCCCTCCTTAGCTCTATTTTCACTGGCGGAGCGTTGCAGGAGGCTGTCACAGCCGAAACGGAGCTTGAGAGTCCGTTTTCACTGGCAGAGTATATATATATATGTACAGTATATACCAGTGGTTAATTCCTACCAGTTCGTCCCGGTTCAGCTGAACCCATAGTAGTTTGGTGGCCTGGGGCTCTGGAACCGGCAGTGACCCAGACCTGCCAGGCCACCTGAACCGGTTCTCCATGTGGAGCCATAGGCACCACTATCTTGCTTTTTTGCTTCTGTGCATGCACAGAACAATTTTTATTGCACTGCGCATCAAGCGTGCATGCATGCGTGCCCATGAGCAAACCAGCAGTAGTGCCTGCCGGAACCCACCCCTGGCACATACATACATATGTGTTCTGACCTCCCTCATCCTACACCAAAGCACGCTGAGACAAAGATACTGCAACGATTTATTATCACACAGACAGGACTTTGGTAGCAATCCAGCACAGACAAGATGTTGGCAGCAAGCCAGTACAGACAAGACGTTGGCAGCAAGCCAACACAGACTAACCTTGGCAGCAATACAGCCTGCCAAGTTAGCCACGAAAGTTCTCCAGCTTTAGTGAATACGTTGACTCCTGTAAAGGGGCGTGTGCACAATCATTCCTTTTATAGTCTTGAGAGGAGCCTAACTATCACCAGCTGAGTGCAATTATCTCCTGTAACTGTTCCTTCCGCCTATTAGCTCTTCGTTGCCGGGCATCCAGGAACAACTCCCTTAGCTCCCCCCTACTGCTCCAATGCATGACGTCACAATCACACTCCCTTGTCTCCTCCCCACTGGTCCAAGGCTCAGGCACCTCCTGGTCGCCAATCAGCCTCTCTGTGCCCTGCTTGGAGTCGGAACCCTGTCCAGGGTCCTCCACATCCTCCAGAGCCGACTCATAGGGCCCCTCACTGTCGGAGTCTGGTGGCAGCTCCAATGGCTCCTGCTGGACCACAACACATATGACAGAATATTTTACATTATTATTCAACGATTTAAATCAGTTCAGTATTATCATTTTTTGGTATACTCCTATTTATTTTTGCCTTGCTTGCTTGTCAAAGTTTTTTTGATGTTCATCTTCAGGCAATATTGTCAATTCAGGGACTACACTCATGCACTCCTCCCAAAGGACAGAAAAGGCACTCATTTGTGTGAGAGTTCATCATCCAACTCTGGATCCCACATCTGCTTTCAAGCATGTATTTAGCTGGATCTGTGATGTATTCCTTGGTATCATTTGATAGAATGATGAACAATCAAGCTTCCCTGATGTTCCTTTAGGCATCTCTAAGTGTGCGAATAATAAAGAGGCCAAGAAACTATTTCAACTTTAACTGTAGAAGCAGCCGGGAATGAAAAGGAAAACAACCTACTTAATTTGAAAATATGAATTCTATTGCCTTCTCCAACAGAAGCCACTAAGTGGTTAAAGGAATGGGAGTAAGAAGAGAAGAAAAGTCAGTCTAGACAACAATCAAATTTGGCAAAAGGATTTCACTCCAGAGCTCTTTCAGAACTGAAATAGCTTGGAATAATGCCTGAAAGTGTATGGACAGATGAACCACATCAGTTTTCAGTCCTGTTTCCGATCAATCTGCAAATTACAAGTGGTAGGTTTTTTGCATATGTGAAATCACAGATTTTAAGTGCCTGCTTCTGCGACATGCTGAAAAATCACACAAAGCTTTAAATACCATGGAACCGAACTTGCTTCACAATGTGGTAAAGGCCATGTTGTACAGTATTCCAGGAACTGCATTTTGGCCGAGTAAGACCAATAGATGTAGGGTTCCTTGCAGAAGCATCGGGAAATGCTAGTGAATTGGTAGTAGAAATAAATTTAACGTGGGACAGAGTCTTAGCTGTGACATACTATGCCTTGCTATAATTGACCACATTTCATCTGAAAAGGGAAAGAAAACATGCAGAGAGCTTCAAAGAAGGCACAATAAAAGTATCGGCAATGATTAATGAATTAACATTGTCAGAATAATGAGCTATTCTGATGCGCAGACACTGCTATGGGAGAGATTCCAGATCCCTCTGTCGTTTGGTCTGGAGCTAATTGACTGCAAGGACTCCACAGTTGAAGAATTGTTTTAGTACTTCAGGACTGTCAACTTTACAACAGATTTTTCGCCCAAAGTGCTATTATTGATTTCAGATGGGAATCCATTCTTAGCTGTCAGGAACTTCCATATGCCTGCTATGCTTCCTTTCCTTTCCTTTCCTCTCCTCTCCTCTCCTCTGGATTGTGATTCTGCAAATGAATTTATCCTTTACATCCTTGCGATCTTCTTTACCTCTCCAGCTCCTGAAGAGTAATTCTGTTCAAAATGTTTAAGGCAATCCATCCCTCCATCTACCAATCAGAATAGAGCTGGAAGGGCCCTTGGAGGTCTTCTAGTCTCACCACCTGCTCAAGCAGGAGACCCTTCACTATTTCAGGCAAGTAGCTGTCCAGTCCCTTCTTAAAAGCCTCCACAATTGCTGAAAGTTAATTGTTCTCATAATTAGGTAGGTTCTCCTTAATTCCAGATTGCTTCTCTCTAGTTTTCCTCCATTGTTTCTTGTCTTGCTTTCTCGTGCTCTGAAAAATAAGTTGACCCCCTCTCCTTCGTAGCAGCCCCTCAAATACTGGAATAACAGCTATCATGTCACCCCTAGTCCTTCTTTTCTCTAGAGTAGCCATACAAATTCCTGCAACCAATCTTCTTTTGGTGACCCGTCAAATGCGCGCCAACAAATGCACGCCGATGAACCGCGCCGACAAAACCAAGCCTGCCATCAACAAACAAACATAGTGGGATGCGAAAATAACGTTATAAAGGGTTAGGGTTATAATGTTGTTTTTGCGTCCCATTATGTTGTTTGTTGATGGTGGGCGTGGTTTTGTCAGTGCGGTTTCATCAGCGCGCATTTGTTGAGCGCGCATTTATCGGTGAACCCTTCTTTTAGTTTCCAGGCCTTTAATCATCTTAGTTGCTCTTGTCTGCACTTTTTCCAAAGTCTCAACATCTTTTTTGTCATGTGGTAAGCAAAACTGGATACAATATTTCAGGTGTGGTCTTACTAAAGGTTATCTTAGAGTAACTAAGATTATTAAAGACCTGGAGATTAAACATATTTTAGCAAATTTTAGCTGCAACAAATGCTGATGACATCTTTGAACATTTGTTTCAAGCAGTGGTAACATATGAAGGAATTTGGGGAAAAAATGAAGAATACTAGAATGATCCATCAAGAATAATAATAATGGACATGGCAGTACTGGAGACAGCAGAAACAGAAAAGAAAGAACTGGAGAAGGTAACAAAATACAAAGATCTGCAAAAGTAGTATCAATAGTAAAAGGCACCTTGGGTGCAATCCCAAAACTGGAGAATCACTTGAACCCCATCGGCATTGACAAATTCAACATCAGTCAATTGCAAAAGGCAGCTTTACTCAGAAGAACTTACATCCTGCGACAATAACTCTAACACCACCAAATATCAACATTTTATTCTGGGGTCCTTGGGAAAGACTTAATAGAATAGGGCTGAATAAAAATGCCAAAGCCAGCGTGAACATCTGGCTGATTGTGTGGAAAAACAACAACAACAACAACAGGGGATTTTAGAGGCTTCTGACTTAATGCATAATAAAGTCAAGGAATTAACAGCCAAGTACATTCAACGAATTCACAAGATATTAAAGTCTAAACAGAGTGGAGGAAACATCATAAAAGCCATAAATACCTGGGCTATACCTGTAATTCAATATTCTGTAGGAATAATTGACTGGACCTAGATGGAGTTGGACAATTTGGACAGAAAAGCAAGGAAGTTTATGACAATGAATCATGCTTTGCAACCTAAAAGTGATGTTGACCGATTATATCTACCAAGAGCAGAGGGTGGTCCAGGACTCCTACAAGTAAAGCAGACTGTGGAAGAAGAAATACACAGCTTGAAAGATTACATCCAGAAAAGTGAAGAACCAATGATTAAGGAAGTAAATAAAGGAAGACAACTAAGTCAAAAGCTGAATATAAGAAAGAAGTAATTGAGAAGTGAGCTGAAAAGTGGAAAAGCAAAGCTATGCACAGCCAATACTTGAAAAGTATTGAAAGCAAAGCTGACCAAAAGCTAACTTGGAACTGGTTAAGATCAGGAGCATTGAAAAAAAGAACAGAAGGCTTTATTTTGGCAGCTCAAGAACAAGCCTTAGCCACAAACTGCATGAAGGCAAAAATTACCACCAACAGCAAATGTCGCCTCTGTAATGAGAAAGACAAGACAGTCGACCACTTGATCAGGTTATGCTTCCTTGTCTTTCATAGCCAGCTCGTTTCTAATTGCGGTGGGATCCATGGAGAGGGATGGAAAAAATCAATTCTTCCCCCCTCCCCCAATTGGAAATGAGCTGGCTGTGAAAGAAAAGGGAGCACAACCCGCACAGCTTGTTCAAACAGCAAAAGAAGGGACAGGAGAGGAGTTCGGGCTGTTTGAAAAGCCCCGCTTGGAACTCCTCTCCTGTTCCTTCTTTTGCTGTTTCTACAATGCCAAGCGGGTCGCACTGCCTTGTTGGCAAGGGTGCTTTACAGCGACAGGGGCCAGGAGTGGTACCGGCGTTCCCGGATGTTAATTACTTCTGGGTTCACCGACCAACCGGAGTGCGCGAACCGGGGCAATCTGGGAGGAACCCACCCCTGGTGGACAGTGAACAAACTTGGTTATGGTTAACAACAGGTACATTAAAGAAAGAAACAGAGTCACTAATCCTGGCTGCGCAAGAACAAGCTATCCGCACAAATGCCATTAAGGCCAAAATCGAAAAAATCCTCTGATGATGCCAAATGCAGACTTTGCAAAGAAGCTGATGAAACTGTTGATCACATACTCAGCTGCTGTAAAAAAATTGCCCAGACTGATTATAAATTATGGCACAATTCAGTAGCACAAATGTTCCATTGGAATTTGTGCAAAAATTATAATATTAAAACAGCAACAAACTGGTGGGAACATCAGCCTGAAAAAGTAACCGAAAATCAGATGTCAAGATCTTGTGGGATTTTCGCATACAAACAGACAAAATACTGGCGCATAATACACCAGACATCACACTGGTTGAGAAAAATAAGGTCACAATCATAGACATCGCAATACCAGGTGATAGCAGGGTAGCTGAGAAGGAACATGAAAAAATTGCAAAATACCAGGACTTAAAAATTGAAATTCAACGACTATGGCAGGGAAGCTGATAGGACACTGTTATCCTCCCAATATTTTCAATTGGTCAATTGTAGGTTTTCTTGCAAGATGTGTGTGAGTAGATGTCACATGCTTTGGTTCAGTGTCTTTTGAAGTGTCTGTGGTGAAATGAAAATAAAGGAGGAAGAAATTTGCAGGGCAGCTGGTAGCGTTCCCATATTTTGTTTACCATATTATGGACTTAATTAATGTTTTCATCTCTTGCACAAAGAAAAACTGAACCTTTTGGGTGCTGAGAATAATCTGACATAAGTCTACATCCATCCATAGCCAACTGGGAGGGTCTGCATTTCTTCTGAAGGCCAAATTGGAACAAACAGCTGTTGTGTGAAGGGACAAGCAAGCTTGCTCATTTTGGCAGCCTGGACCCCCTGCCACTACGAATCCATTTTTCATCTCTTTATGCTCACATAAATTGGTTTGGCTCTAATTTAATAAAGAACTCTTGGGAAGACTTTAAGGAAAGGGGTTCCTGCTGTGATGAAAGGCTATCATTTAGGGTTAGGGAAAATATAGATGATACAGAAAAGCAAAAGGCAACCACAGTAATGATAACAATATTTTTTGCCAGAGAAGAGCGAAAGGTAGCTACAGGCACTGAAGGCACATATTATAAGCAGTGGCACACTAATGGTAGGTTCCTACTGGTTCAGACCAGTTTGGCCGAACCGGTAGTAGTTTGGCGGTCTGGGTCACTGGAATCGGCAGGGACCCAGGGCTACAACACCCCCGAACCAGTTCTTCCAGGCGGCGCTGTAAACACCGCCATCTTGTTTTGGCTTCTGCGCATGTGCAGAGCAATTTTTATTGCACTGCACTTGCATGCGTGGCGCACCCACAAGCAAACCAGCAGTAGCAACTGCCGGAACCTACCCCTGGAGCACATCCTGCATTATTGTGTTTTGGAGTGTAATGGAATACAAAGAAGGCATTCACCCTTACCATATCTCCTTCTTTCCCAAAGGCTTTTGAGCACAAAGGTACTGCTAATAAAAAAGATAAAGGTAAATTTTCCTTGTCCAGTCATGCTCAATTTTGGTAGTGCTCTTCTCTGGGGTTTTTTAGCATTGTCCGAAGATATTTCCATGGTCATGTGGCCAGCTTGACTATATAGTGATACGTAAGAAATATTACCTTCCCACCAAAGCGTTGCCTATTTATCTACTTGCATTTATATGCTTTTGAACTTCTAAGTGGACAGAACCTAATAAACAACTAAATGTAATAGTATCAGTAAATGCGGGGGAGGGGGTGAAGAAGGATGGGAATGGCTAGGTAGGAAATGGAGAAATCAATGGTTGATGGAAAGATAGGATGGAGATGTGGAAAGTCGGGACAGGAAAAAGTAGAATAGCCAGATTAGGGAACAATCAATTCAACTCTGGCAATACAATTAAGAGTTAAACTGTTCAGAAAGAATGGTGGGCAGGATGTTGGATGAAGAGCACTTGAGATTTGTCAAATTTAAGGGCATTCTGTAGAAAGGAGATCAGAAAAATAACTGATGAGAATTGAAAGGCCTAGTTTTGTTCATGAGACTATGTGTGTAATTAGACCAGGGGTGAGTTCCTGCCAGTTCTAACCTCTTCTATACAAGAGGTTCCACAAATCTACAGTGCTGTTTAGAACCGGTTTCCAACTCCCTCCTCCCGTCCGTCCGCACATCATCAAGATGAAGAGCAAGAGGAGGAATTCTGAAGTCCACAAATCTTAAAGCTGTCAAGTTTGAACACCTCTGCAGGTTTTTTTTCTAAAGGGTTAGGGGTGCAAGGGTCTTGTAACTTGACAGCTTTAAGACTTGCACACTTCAATGCCAGAGTTCCTGAGCCAACATGACTGGAGGAGGAATTCTGGGAGTTGAAGTCCACAAGTCTTAAAGCTGTCAAGTTTGAACACCCCTGGTGGGGGGTTTCTAAAGGGTTAGGGGTGCAAGGGTCTTGTAACTTGACAACTTTAAGACTTGCGTGCTTCAAATGCCAGAGTTTCTGAGCCAACATTTTGGTTGCTAAGCGCCAAGCCACTCCCACTCGGTCATATGACTGGCAAGCCACTCCCACCTGGTCACATGGCCGGCAAGCCACTCCCACAAACCGGGCCACACCTACAGAAGAGGTTCTAAAAATTTTTGAAACCCACCACTGAATTAGATGTAGAAAAAAATGTGTTTCCACAATATACAGGTAGTCCTTGACTTAAAACAATTCATTTAGTGATCGCTCAAAGTTACAACGGCACTGAAAAAGTAACTTGTGACTGTTTTCCCACACTTATGACCATTGCAGCATCCACTGTAATCAAAAAGCAGTTTGAAGAATCACTCATCCAATGAGAGTAGTATATAGACTACCCCACTACGTGTGCTAGGACAAACAATATTTTGGAACAGAGAAATACTGGGAAAATTTGCATGGATTTTGTTCAATTACCATCTCACAGATCTGCAAATGCATAGCTTTAGGTCTGTGGTTTACAGTTTGGCTTTTTTGAGTAGAGGTTCTTTCCCTCCTTTCAACACAATTCCTATGCATAACAAACGAATACTATTTACTGAGCAGCATGAAGCAGCAAAAAAAAAAATGGAGAAAATCATGGTGATGTGTGAACAAGTTAGGGTGAATTTTGGCGACCATATAGATAGATGCTCTCCAGAAGGATCTCAAAATGAGGCTAAACATATGATGAATAATTGCAGGAACAGGGCATATCTAGTCTAACAAAGAGAAAGATTGGGGGAGGGGTGTCACATGATAGCAGTCTTCCAATATTTGAAGTGCTATCACAGGGAAGGGGTCAACCTATAGCCAAGTCCTACACTTAGGTAAGAAAAATCAAAAGGACACATATAAACTGGGTGAAACCAGGCTTAATAAACTGGGAGAGGGATGTTGGAGTCTTAGTGGACAATCAGCTAAATATGAGCCAGCAATGTACAGCTGCAGCCAAAAAAGCCTATGCAATCCTAAATTTCATTAACAGATGGATACAATCAAGATCAAGTGAGGTACTAATGCCACTCTATAAAGCCTTAGTAAGACCACACCAAGAGTATTGCATCCAGTTTTGGTCACCACACTATAAAAAATAATTTGAGACTCTAGAAAGTGCAAAGAAGAGCAACCAGGATGATTAGGGGACTGGAGACTAAAACATATGAAGAACTGTTACAGGAACTGGGCATGGCTAGTCTAGTGAAGAGAAGGACCAAGGGAGACAGGATAGCAGTCTTCCAATATTTGAGGGGCTGCCACAGAGAGGAGGGAGTCAACCTGTTCTCCAAAGCAGCTGAAGCCAGAAAAGGAATAATGGATGGAAACTGATCAAGGAAGATTCAACCTAGAAATAAGGAAGAACTTTCTGACAGTGAGAACAATCAACCAATGGAACGCTTGCCTTCAGAAGTTGTGGGAGTTTCATCACTTGAGATTTTCAAGAAGAGATTGGACTCCCATTTGTCAGAAAGGGTGTAGGGTCTCCTGCTTAGCAGTGGGTTGGACTAGATGACCTATAAGGTCCTTTCCAACTCTGTTAATTTGTTATTTTCCAAAGCACCTGAGATCAGGACAAGAAGTAATGGATAGAAACTTATTAAGGAGACCTTCAACCCAGAATTTAGGAGACATTTTCTGCCAATGATAACAATCAATGGAACTGCTTGCCTCCAAAAGTTGTGGGTGGAGGTTTTGAAGGCAAGATTGAACAACCATTTGTCTGGAATGGTATAAGGTCTCCTATCTGAGTAGGGGGGGGGGGGTGGACTCACTGGAAGACTTCCAAGGTCTCTTCCAATTATGTTATTCTGTATTCTGCATGTTGTGTTGCAACATGCACATGAAGGAGTACCATCCATGTCCACCACTAGATGGGGTATGTTCTCTTTTAGCTTTGCATAGAGTGATGGAAACATCTGGACAGTGACAAGTTAACCATAACAATATGCAAGGAAAGGCCAGGTATTCTGAATGTCACCGTAAAAAGGGGTATATTTCAATTAATTAAAGGCAATATCAAAAATGGGGGAGGGGTATTATAAAAACAGGTTCTCCTTCCCAAAAGAATTTGTTGGACCATCTATTGTCAGATTTCTTGTCAGTCGACTCCATCATCGCATTAAAGAAGACATTTTTCGTGGCTGCATTCAGCTAACCAGCCAGGAACTGGGTCTGGTAACATGATGTAATGAAATGATGTGAATGACAATGGGGATGACCTATGATAGATCTCACAAAATTCTCAAGATGTGATCAAGAGAAACCCATCAAATGGTGCCATATACTGATGAAAGAAATGTCCTTCTGGGTTTGGCTCCAAGTGGGGAAAGAAGACACTGGAGACATGGAGGCTGCTTGGAAAGATGGTTTATTGTTGGACAGGGCCACATGGCTTGAGCCTGAACAGAAAAGGTGATCACGTGCTTCAATGTTGGTGGAGAAGAAGAGAAGGGCTGAAGGAGGGGCTTGCTAGGCTTTTTATAACCTGTTTAGTCCCCCCTCTCTGTTTCCCTGTTCCTGTGTAAGAAATGTATTCTGATTGGTTGTCAGACTCCCATGGGGCCATGCAGGGGCTACACTCTAGGCTGTGTTTTGAATCCAGGTATGGATGAGTTCTCAGTTGAGTAAGGGCCAATATTATCATGCTTTCCTGTAGCTGCTGGTGAAGTCTTATTATGTAAAGTGGACTAGCTTGGCCTTCTTAATGGCCCATTAACAGTGGGGATGGGCAGGAAGCTACAGGGAGCTATTCTGTCTTTTAAAACATGTTTCTTTCTTTTCACATCCAGAGAAATATCTGCCTTTTCAATATTTCCTAGGATATTTCATTTTTCTTGGAGAGGGCTGGATGATAACTTCCCACAATACAAAGAAGAGACTTTTAGACTTCAAGGCATAAAAGAAGAGAAATCAAATTTAAGGAAATGGCAAGCTTTGTTCAGTTAGTTAGTTAGTATCTCACTTTTATTATTTTTACAAATAACTCTAGGCAGAAAACATATCCAACATACCTTCCTCCTCCTATTTTCCCTACAACAGTCACCCTATGGGGTAGCTTGGGCTGAGAGAGAATGACTGGCCTCAAATCACCCAACTCTCTTTGTGGCTATTGTGAGACTCGAACTCACAATCCCCTACTTTATAGCCTGGTGCCTTAACCACCTGCTGCAAGTAGACTGGTGGATAACGATCTAGATGCTTAAGATACATCTTCAGAGATACACTGTCACAGATGGACCTGAGTCAATGTCACTCAGCAAATTAGGGAATTATAGTTCACACTATGGATGAGTCATAATAAATCTTTGGTTACCTACCAGTCTGCCAGTATAGGATGATTGTAGTAGTAACTCTTCGGACTAATTTGCTTCAATATTTTGTTATCTGTGAGTTTGCCATTTTTTTTACAAAACTATGTTATTTTCCTCAGTTTACTCCATCATATAAGAAAAAAAAAATTACAAACTTATCAAATCCATAATTAAATCTCCCAATATTTTTCAAGCCTGAAGGTGGGGGGAGGATTTTTATTAGAACAATAGTTCCAGATGTGGATGTATAATTTTAATAAATATAATATTTCCTTTGTTTCAATCTTCTACTCCCAAATTAAGTTGGCTGTTATCTATACAGTGCACAAAATGAGAACCTATATTTTTAAACTCAAGGATGCTAATAGTACCTTTAAGTAAAATTATTTAAAACAGAAAAGTGGCACTTGGCATTTCTCTATGCATATCCTGGTATAGTATAGTGTATTTTAAAACAGCAACCATTTTAAGGGCTAATGCTTTACATGTGTAATATGTAAAACAAAATATATAATTTTTATGGAAACCTTTAAACAAGAAGATAAACACTAATACAAACTAATATAAAGTAAGGAGGAGAAAAAGAAATCAAAGAAAACACAAACAGTGCAAGAAATAAGTTGCAAAAAACATTACAAAAAAGAAAAAAAGAAAAAAGATTGTGATTTCTGATATATTCACATCCGTTATAAGTTGCTTCAACCCTCCCTAAAGTTACATATTACTCTTCCGTCTATAATTTATTTCCCTCTAATCAGCAAAAGTATAAATCACCTTCATTTTCCCCATTTTACTCAAAAAGCCCCTCAAAAATGTAGCTAATGTCTTTAATTAAAGAGCCACTTTAAAACCATTTCATCAAAATCTGTCAACCTCATCAACCAATCCTCAACAATGGGTTATTTCCATCTCTGTACGTAAACAGGATGCTGCTTTAAAAATAAAACACATTAGACTTGATCATAGCACTGATACTGCACAATTTTTGATATGTTACAGTCTGTTATATTGTTACATACGTACATTCAGAGACACATAACCTCCTTCAGGTCAAAAGTAATGAATCAAGTTTTTTAAATATCGTGAGACAGCTATTTCATTCAGAACAGAAATGGTTAAGCCTACAGCTTCTTTCCTTCACCTTCTGGAGATTTATATTATGAAAAAACCTGGCAATTTTATAAAAATGTGACTAAATTGCATATGAGAAAAATATATTTTTGGAATATGGATGTTAAAGTATCCAATTGAATCTAATGAGATGTACACATGGTTTAGTACAGTGTGGTCAAACTCCCGGCCCATGGGTTGGATGTGTCACGTGTTGGCCATACCCACGTCGAGTTTAGCAAAGTCTCGATATGTCATGTGACGATTGCCGTGACAATGTGAGTTTGACACCCGTGATTTGTAAGTTATAATAAAACAATGTAAAATTTGGCCAGGTTTTATTTGAATCTAGCCTAGAATAAGATTGTTAAGAGTTTTATTTTCCTCACTCAAGGAGAAATTATTTCAAAAAGCCAAATTAGTGCAAATTAGATCCCTCTCAATGGTTCAGTAGTCACTGGCAATCAGCTAGAGAGAAAAAATAAAATATCAATTGAGCTTGAGGTCATCTAATGATCTATTGGAGACGTTCCACGATGTTTAAATGCCCGGGATATCTCACCAGCCTACCATTCAGGTATTAACCAAGTCTAGCTCTGATTACTTCTCAAGATCAGCTGTCCATGCTCTGAGCTGTGCATGCTCTGAGAACCTTTGGTCTTTATTTAGAAGGGTGTGAACCAGTGATGGGTTTCAAAATTTTTAGAACCTCTTCTGTAGATTTGGCCTGCTTTGTGGGAGTGGCTTGTCAGCCATGTGACTGGGGTGGGAGTGACTTGCCAGCCATGTGACTGGGTGGGGCGTCGCCAACTTGTAAAATGTATTGAAACTCACTTAACAATGCTCTTGCTTAGCAACCAAAATGTTGGCTCAGAAACTCTGGCATTTGAAGCACGCAAGTCTTAAAGCTGTCAAGTTACAAGACCCTTGCACCCCTAACCCTTTAGAAACCCCCCACCAGGGGTGTTCAAACTTGACAGCTTTAAGACTTGTGGACTTCAACTCCCAGAATTCCTCCTCCAGTCATGTTGGCTCAGGAACTCTGGCATTGAAGTGTGCAAGTCTTAAAGCTGTCAAGTTACAAGACCCTTGCACCCCTAACCCTTTAGAAAAAAAAACCTGCAGAGGTGTTCAAACTTGACAGCTTTAAGACTTGTGGACTTCAACTCCCAGAATTCCTCCTCTTGCTCTTCATCTTGATGATGTGCGGACGGGTGGGGGGAGTGAGCTGGAACCGGTTCTAAACAGCACTGTAGATTTGTGGAACTTCTTCTATGGAAGAGGTTAGAACTGGCAGGAACCCACATCTGGTGTGAACTGTTCGTTTGTACCTTGAGACTAAGTCTTGTTGAAATCAGAGGGACCTATTTCTCAGAAGATATGGATTTAACTCATGGTTTCTGCTTGTACATTAAAAAATTTACCATCTTCTTAGAGTGCTGGGCATATTGGGAATGCTGATAGCACATCCTGGTTGGCACCTTAAAACTGGTGGCCACAGACAGATGGTGAGTGACTTGCCCATTTCCCAAAATGGCTGCCACACAAGCATTGCCAGTCGCAAAACAGCCATTTACTAGTAGAACGCTGGTGAAGCGATCTCACAATCTTTTCTATACGTCCAAGATTTCACTTACCTGTTTTCTCTCCCTCTGTTTCCAAAACATTGGTTCGAGTCAGCTGTTGCTGCTATTTCTTAGTGTGCTATGGAACTCAAAAGTATCCTTGCCATGGACATAAAGAAAGCCACTGCTGCTGTGTGCAATTTACTTATTTCATTAGGTAAAGGCAAAAGTTTTCCTTGCACATATGTGCTAGTCACTCCCAACTCTAGAAGGCTCATCTCCGTTTCAAAGCCGAAGAGCCAGTGCTGTCCAAAGACATCTCTGTGGTCATGTGGCCAGCATGACTAAACGCCGAAGGCGCACAGAACTCTTGTTACCTTCCCACCAAAGGTGGTCCTTATTTTTCTAATTGCATCTTTACATGTTTTGAACTGCTAGGTTGGCAGAAGCTGGGACAAGTGACCGGCATTCACTCCATTACATGGTGCTAGGGATTCGAACCGCTGAACTGCCTACTTTTCTGATCGACAAGCTCAGCATCTTAGCCACTGAGCCACCGTGTCCTTTCACCACGTTCTTTCATTTCATTAAAGACACATTTTTTAAAACTCAGGTGAGGCATATTAGGAATTATGTAATATCCTGTTTCCTGAGACATCTGGAAGGCAACAAATTATGTGGTTAGAACTCAGAGACCCCCATATGCATGTAGTAGTATCTAGCAAAACGGAGATATCTGGTTTAGCTTCAATTGCTTATTTTAATTCCATACAATGAGATGTTTTTGTTATCCATTTCTTTATCATATGATCAATACTATATGCATCAATGGCCCGTACTCTGCCAGACCAAACTAAGAGTAACTCACATCCTGCCAGGTGTATGGGATTAGAAATCTCTGGTGTTTAAAATAATAACTACCTATTAGTCACCATTATTCTTCAAAACCGTAAAGTGAGAATCAAACAATATTAACAGCATGGTGCAATTTCACAAAAACAATTTTGTGTTTAAGTAACAGGAAACTATAGACCGGTAAAATGAGAATGATGTGTTTTGGGCTTTCTCATTGCATCTCCTAGAGGAGGAGACCTTTGACAATGATACCACACCAGTAAAACCTCAGTGATTTCTTAGCACCGCTTACTCTGTCCCATAAATTAAATTAGACCCAGGGATCTTTAAAATAATACAAATAAAACTGAATCCTTCCAGGTACAAAGTTATCAAAGAGGAAATGAAAAAATAAAATCAGAAATGAAACCCTGAAGCAGTGCCAACTTCATCTTACGATAATGAACTTTTTTCATTTCAAAAAAAGAAATTATTTTAAAAGCACAGCAATACTGAACTCTCCCACTAACCCACTAACCTCCTTTAAAATAAAGAAATCAAAGATCAGGCTGTGGTTGCCAATATACTTAGCCATTGTTTTTTTTAAAAAAAATGGGTAAAATCTAACAAAGCTGACCTTTGTCTTCAGATATGTCAACTATGTTCCTCAATGCACCTATATTTCAAGATGACAGGGTAGGGGGCGCAGTGGTTAAATGCAGCACTGCAGGCTACTTCAGCTGACTGCAGTTCAGCAGTTCGGCTGTTCAAATCTCACCGGCTCAGGGTTGACTCAGCCTTCCATCCTTCTGAGGTGGGTAAAATGAGGACCCGGATTGTTGGGGGCAATATGCTGACTCTGTAAACTGCTTAGAGAGGGCTGAAAGCCCTATGAAGCGGTATATAAGTCTAACCGCTAATTGCTTAGGTTCTGCCTTTTGCCAAGGCAGGGCAAAAAGGGACATTTCCCCTCCTTCTTCTACTAACCATATGAAAGGACATTTCCCCCTCCTTCTTCTACTAACCATATAGCCAACATTGCTCCCTTGTAGTTAATTGAATCACCCATGACACTAGTCTGCTTCCAATACAAAACAGGTCCTTGCAGAATCAGAAACATGACTTTGCACACATCCCACAAACCACCACAACACAACCCTGATTTGCTTGTGACACTGGAAAGGAAAGGAGTGGAGAGAAAGAGGCAAGAAATGTATTGTATTTCTTAATTCCTGTCCTTCCCTGTCTCTTTTGGTAAGAAAACTAATCCCAGAGCTATTATATATCATTATGAGGTGAGAGCTGAAATCTAGCAGGCTGCTGAGAAAGTGGGGGGGGGGGGGGCGACCTCTTGATATGTTGTGGAGTTATTTTATACAGTAAGGCTGTTTCTAATCAACCTCACTGCTCTTTCTGTGATGATAAAGAAGTAACTTTTATTTGCAAATAGTATCATAAAATGTTTGAGATCCTTTCCATAGAATTTGATAGATGAGGAGAGACTTGGCTCGTAGAAGCGCCAAGAGTCAGACTTGACTAAATGGATATCATCATCATCATCATCATCATCATCATCATCATCATCATCATCATCATCATATAAAAGGTATTCCTGTCCAACTCCTCCTCAGTGTAGGTTCCACTACAGTAGGGGTGTGGAATCATGGCCCTTTTATGACTTGTGGACTTCAACTCCCAGAATTCCTGAGCCAGCATGGTGGGGAATCATCGTTCCCCACCTCTGCACTACAGCATCTCTGATCAATGACTATGCAGCCTTTCTTCAAAGGCCTTTAGTGAAAGGGAAGAAGCTGCTTCATGTGGCAGCTTGGTCCATTGGCTGACAGCTCACATGGTTGAGAAATTCTTCAGGAAGCCTCATTCGGCTTCCACGTAGTGTTAACTCTTCAGTTCTTACTCTGCAGACACCCTCTATAAGTGAGGCAAAACACCATCACCAAATCATGACTTGGTGTTGTCTTCGTCCACCATTTCTGGAGAACCTCAGCTATTCCAAATCATGACTGTGGGGCCGAAAAACAAACTACTCAACCCATGGTGGCAGAATGTCAAAACAGAGCCCATAATGGAAATTTCCTTGCTGTGACAAATGAAGTATAAAAATTGGATTTGCAATTTAGATATTAGTTTTAATCTTCCTGTTAAGATTTTGGAGTGTATATTCTATTTTTATTTTATTTTTATCCCTTTTTACTGAAATATGTCAGTGTGCCATATGATAAATCAACCAATCTTCTTTCCAGGGCAATAGAAAATAAA
The DNA here is from genome assembly GCF_009769535.1 of Thamnophis elegans. Taxonomy (NCBI): domain Eukaryota; kingdom Metazoa; phylum Chordata; class Lepidosauria; order Squamata; family Natricidae; genus Thamnophis; species Thamnophis elegans. Next base: position 18,980,716 of record NC_045544.1, read on the forward strand.
TCCATTTTCATTTGTATGTTCAGAGACGGTTATTGTATTGTCCCTCGATTCTCTTTTGTGTGAACTAAAAATATGTAGATTCTTTAACTATTCTACACAGGGCTTAATTTCCAGACTCTTTAACTTCTTGGTAGCTCTTCTCTTAAATTTTGCCTGTCCTTTTTGAACTGTGGTACAGCACTACAAGTCAAGTCTATCTGGGACAAATATGATGGAATAATATTTCTCATTATGTAGCCTTTTATGCTCATGCCAATGCACCCAAAGGTAGCATTTGTCTTTTTAGCAGCTGTTTCACATTGTGGGAAGTTATCATCCAGCTCTCTCCCAGAAAAATGAAATATCCTAGGAAATATTGAAAAGGCAGAATATTTCTCAGGATATGAAAAGAAAGAAACATGTTTTAAAAGACAGAATAGTTGCCTGTAGCTTCCTGCCCATCCCCATTGTTAATGGGCCATTAAGAAGGCCAAGCTAGTCCCTTTTACATAATAAAGATTTCTCCCCTGCAGCCCCAGGGTGGATGGGAGTAAAGGCATGATAAAATTGGCCCTTTACTCAACTGACCACATGGCATCTGAGAACTCAACTAAACCTGGATTCAAAACACAGGCGAGAGAGTTGCCCCTGCATGGCCCTATGGGAGTCTGACAACCAATCAGAATACATTTCTTACACAGGAACAGGAAACAGAGAGGGGGGACTAAACAGGTTATAAAAAGCCTAGCAAGCCCCTCCCTCAGCCCTTCTCTTCTTCTCCACCAACATTGAAGCATGTGATCACCTTTTCTGTTCAGGGCTCAAGCCATGTGGCCCTGTCCAACAATAAACCATCTTTCCAAGCAGCCTCCATGTCTCCAGTGTCTTTTTCCCCACTTGGAGCCGAACCCAGAAGGACATTTCTTTCATCAACATAACAGGCTTATGCCCAACTTGTAGGCCACAAGATGACCCACATCTCTTGAATGTGTCAAGCCGGCTCTTCTTTGTGCTTCACTGTTTTCCTACCTAGGAATATATTCATACGTCTGCTCAAATTTCTCTAGTTTTTTGAATGTTCATTTTCTTTCACCTCAAGTAATAGGCCCCTGTCTTCCAGATTCTCTTGCATTTGGTGTTTGCCTCTGCCAAAGGAGGGGGTGCGGTTGTTCCTTGGTGTTGTCTTTGTCCACCATTTCTGGAGAACCTCAGCTATTCCATCAAGGAACCTTCTCCTTCTCTGATATATTTCGCAGTGTCCCCAAGCTCCTTCCTCTTTTCTTCCAACAAGGAATTGTAGAAAGTTATCACCCAGCCCTCTCCCAGAAAAATGAAATATCCTAGGAAATATTGAAAAGGTAGAATATTACATTTCCCTGGATGTGAAAAGGGAGAAATGTGTTTTAAAGGGCAGAGTAGCTCCCTGCAGCTTCCTGCCCACCCCCTTTGTCAATGGGCCATTAAGATACCCAAGCCAGTCCCTTTATATAATAAAGAGTTCTCCCCTTCAGCTCCAGGGTGATGGGATTAAGGCATGATTAGCCTTTACCCATTCACCACATGGCATCTGAGAACTCAACCAAATTTGGATTCAAAACACAGCCTAGAGAGTTGCCCCTGTGGCCCCGTGGGAGTCTAACAACCAATCAGAATACATTTCTTACACAGGAAAGGGAAACAGAGAGGTGGGGCTGAACAGATTATAAAAAGCCCAGCAAGCCCCTTCTTCTTCACCCAACATTGAAGCATGTGATCACCTTTTCTGTTCAGGACTCAAGCCATGTGGTCCTGTCCACCATTAACCATCTTTCCAAGCAGCCTCCATGTCTCCTGTGTCTTTTTCCCCCACTTGAGAGCCGAACCTAGAAGGACATTTCTTTCAACAGAACCAAACTTGCACTTGTAGCAGGTGTGGTTTGAGTCTGCTTCAGAAAAAAAGATAAATGTTTCATAGACTTTGGAGGCAAAAGGGATACTTCCCTTCTGTTAATGTCCCTTGTAGCCTGATTTGTTAACTCCCCTTGTCAAATCTCTCTACAAACCTTTCCTGTTTAACAATCCCAAACAGCCAGAAGCTTCTTCTCTGGATGAAGACTAGCCTGGATGAAGATTAGTGAGGAAGGGAGGGGGAGACAAAAATAAGGGGGAAAATAGAGGGGGATTTATAACAAAGAAATCTGAACTAGGTACCAGCAGGGGCTTGCCCTTGATACAAGCAGAGCTCCTTATCTTCATGATCATTTTAAAACCATTTTTAAAACTTTTATTTCTCACTATAATAGCTCATGTCAGCAGATAATTTCATTAGTTAAAATAATTATTTCCGGAAGGTAAGTTCAATGGCAGTACTGCAGTAGCCCATATGGTGCTCAATTTATCCTGGCCACAAGCAATATCACTGTGGAGGAGCATATACTTTACTAAGAGGAGAAAGTGACAATGAAAACAAATTATTTTGGAAGTTCCAGAGAACCAGAAAGGGAGGCAATATGTGAGCTATGCTAGTTGCATGAACAGAACAGGGAATCTGGTTCGCTCTCTGTCTGTTTCTCTCCCCTCCCCTCTCCCCCTCTCTCTCTTACACACACACACACACACACACACACACACACACACACAATCAACAAACACCTAGAAGATTCTGTATAATTTACTGCTCCCTATCTTCTACTTAAGTAGTGAGGACTTTTTTTCCAATCAAGGGCTTCGTTCTCTCAAAACAAATGAGAAGAAAGTCTGACTCTGATTTTTGAAAGTTGAAGATACATCAACGGAACTGAGAGTAAATCATTCCTTTGAGTGCACTTCCCCTCCTTGAAGTAAATTATTGCTGGTGACTTTTAGAACAACTTATCTGATATTTAGCACTGTACTGTCAGGAGTGGGAAACGGTGGTGTCATAAATATCTGAATTTATCATCTGTTGCTGACTTATAATCCAGATACCAGGGAGCTATAAATCCTCTTTTGCAAACTTCCAGACAAGTTGCATCGAGTATCTCCTTTTTTCATAAGACCAGCAGTGCCCTCCACTGGAAAAAGAATAATAATAAATATAATTGAAAGAAACCACATCAAGAGGAATATTTTAAATTCTTAGCAAGAATTGCTTGACTAGTTACCCTGTAGTTACCCTGAAACAATTAATAACTATTTTTCTTATGTCAAACTTAGTATAATTATCTTTATAATTGTCTTTGTATAATTGTCTTGCTTAAATACAATACTAATTATCAGTAACATTATATGTAGGTAATGAAAAATACTTTTTTTCCATACTGTAGACTATAGAAAGTGAATACAAAATGGTATTTATAATAAATATATATAACTTACCACTAAGATGTTGGAGTTTGTAATATTTTGCTCACTGATATGTACGCAATACATTTGTGTATTATGTTGCTATATTAACTATACTGTATTTCTATGAAAAATATAGGAATGGCAATTCCACTCCTAATTGTAGTATCCTCCCCCCACTCCAATTCTGCAGTATCTTCCTGGGATCACCAAAACATGATGATATGATATGCTATCAAAATTGGATTTTATGTTATTTCTAAAGCTTTTGCAAAACTGTAATGTTTTGAAAATGTTAAATTTAACTGAAATGCAATGGAAAATGGGACAGTATTTCTAATTTTATTTATTTAAAGTTATTGGCTGCCCAACTACAGTACAATGGATTCTGGATTATACACTGAACTCAAAAAGACAGAAAAACTGGTAAAATGCTAATAATTTCCCTCTTTTTCCCCTCTGAAATGAGCCAAGGTGGCGCAGTGGTTAGAGTTCAGTACTGCAGGCTACTTCAACTGACTGCTAGCTGCAGTTCAGCAGTTCAAATCTCACCAGGCTCAAGGTTGACTCAGCCTTCCATCCTTCCGAGGTGAGTAAAATGAGGACCCAGATTGTTGGTGGCAATAGGCTGACTCTGTAAACTGCTTAGAAAGGGCTGTAAAGCAGTGTGAAGCGATATATAAGTCTAAGTGAAATTGCTAAGTGTTAAATTCACCTCCCATTTTCACCCTGCCCTGCCCATTTTCCAGAATACAGTCCTGGCATGCCACCTCAGCACTTTATGCAATTCTTGACACATACACAAAAAAATCATCATCTAGTGTAAAGTGAGTATTTAATAAATATTAAGAGCTTCTGGCTGATTGCTGTGAAGATGCATTGAGCTTATGTGGAAACTTTCTCAATGAAAACTTTTTCAGATTTGAAGTGGTTGCTTGTCCAGCATACTATTAGACCGTGTAACACACTATGTTACAAAGGGGTTTCTGATGTATTCCTGGCCCAAAAAAACCCAAGAATTTCCAGCTAAATTCTAACTTGCATCTTGTAGTTTATTTTTTATACTAGTTATGCATTTGTTCTTTTCTCTACATTACTGCTAATTCCTGCTTTGTTCTTTAGCTCTGTCTATCAATTTGTTCTGCAGGATTGCCACATTATTTCATTCCTACTAGAGGCTTGTACTACCTTGTTTTTGGTATTTGACTCAATTGTCAATCCATAGTAATGAACAAATAAGTTTGTGTGGCAATGATTTAAGCATCAGACATGGACAAGGAAGATCTGGGTTAAAATTTCTGCTCTCAAATCATTGGTGATTTCAGGTTGGTTTGTCTTTGAATATGTGTATTTTTATCGGATCTGTGACTCATGTCATCTCCTATCCAAATCTATCTCAGGATAGTCAAGATAAAAAAAAATACAGAGAGAAAATCATAAAAACTGAATATTGCGAAGAATTGTAGAGGAAAATGTGATAAGTGTAGGCAATAGTCCTGGATTTTTCAAATATCTGAGATGTTATGATTTTGCTCCTCAGTATTTCGACAAAGTGGACTGTCAGTGTGGATGTGGCTCTTGCCATGAATGAATTCATCTATGAAATGAACCTGTTCTCAGTACTAGAGATGGTTTACTGTATTCTGTCTATTGGATAATTTTAAGTGGGATTGATATATTTCCAAATAATGCACCTCGTTTTGAGGAATTGCTTGTACAAGCAGCCTGCAAATCATGAGATTCTGAACTAACACTGAAGTCTGAGAATCATAGGCTCCAAGAAATCTTGCTGACTTTGTGGAATGTTCACTTATTTATTTGATTAAAATGGAATGAAGATGAATAAATTTCCATGGGTTTTTTTAGCAGGTTTTTCTCTCTGCATCATAGAACACTACATAGCACAAACAATAAAACATTATAAACTTTGAATGGGGCTGTTCCTGGCAGCAGTGAGAAAGAATTGAAAGGTTTTACAATTGTCTTGACTGAGAAAAGTATTATTGACTCATTCAGAAGAAATAGAGCACCATCTTATGGACACTAAAGTATTAAGAGCTTTGAAATCAATATTTTAATGCAGTCTTTCTCAATCTCAGCAACTTTAAGCTGTGTGTCTGTAGAGATTCTCAGTCATCCAGGTCATGGTTGTCCCAAAGGTGCTTTTTCAGGAGGCAACTAAACTTTCTTGTTTTTTTATTTGAAGATATTTCGTTTCTCATCCAAGAAGCTTCTTCAGCTCTGACAGGATAGTGAGCAATGGAAGGATTTATATTCCTTGCAGACAGCTGGTTATTTGCATCCTTTTGGAGGGTCATTGAGGCACTTGGAGGTTTATCTGTGTCCTCGGGGTCATCTACTGTAAGTAGTGCTCCTGGTTCCAGTAGTCTGCAATTTTTTCTCTGGATATCCATTCCTACTGCCACACCATTCAAAGGATGTTCATCCCAAATTGTATAGCTAAAAGTCTGTAGAGATTCTAAGTCATCCAGGTCATGGTTGTCCCAAAAGTGTTTTTTCAGGAGGCAACTGGACTTCCTTGTTTTTTCTTCGAAGATGTTTTGCTTCTCATCCAAGAAGCTTCTTCAGCTCTGGATAGTGGGGAATTAGCATGGCTGGCTGGGGAATTCTGGCAGTTGAAGTCTAAACAGCTTAACGGTGCTGAGGTTGGGAAAGAATGTTCTAATGTAATTGTTTCATAATTCACTCATTCCATTAATAATCTCATTGTACGGAAAGGAGCACTAAATTTTTAATATTGAACTTGAAAAACTAATGTAGACATGGGCCAAGTATAGAAAAGGGCAAACAATTATGATGAAACCTATAAAGTTTCAATGCCTGGGACTTTTAAATGTAAGGAGAAAATAATAATGAAAGTTGCTCTTTCCCCCTTTCTCCAGCAGTGAAATTGAATGGTAAGTAACACAGGGTAGCAAAAGAATGTATTTCTTCAAGCAGACATAATTTTTAAAAGAGGATCCGTTACATAGGACAGTAATAGCTATTCACTTCCCTGGATTTAAGACAGAGTTCAGCAAATTCAGAGAAAAAAAGAAACTGCCATGATGGCTATCTACTGTTTACTATTATGCTGCCAAGAGCTGTTTGCTAGAATGAATGAGAAATCTTGTGCTACATCAATTTCACAACCTTGGCCACTTTAAGATCAGTGGACTTCAACTCCCAGAATTCCCCAGCCAGCTATGCTGGTTAGGGAATTCTGGGAGTTGAAGTCCACCTATCTTAAAGTAGCCAAGATTGGGAAACGCTGTTCTACATCATTTGTCTTCTCATAAGCATCACACAAGGATCTGTCTGGCTGCAGAGAACAGGGAACTGCTAGATACAAAGATCTGGCCCATCTTTTCTTATATTTTAGTTATCACAGCTGCTTTGCAATTTTTAGGATCAGCACTAATATTCTTTGCTATACCAGAGAATCCAAATATTGTATCTTACTTACTGACTTCCCATTGGGAACTGTTAGCTACTAGTAGTAATGTTGTTGTTTTTTTAAAGTAAGGGAGAATGAGACAAAAGAGGAATGGAAATAAAAAGGAAAAAGGAAATCATATTCATATTATAATACATGTGTACGGTACATTAAAAACTAGTGCAATTTTTAAACACCACTAAACCTTGGCCAAAGAAAATAGCATTGATCAGTCTTTATATTACATTAATAGGCAGCCAGTTCTAATTTTTATCAACACAATTTCATATAAATGTTGTATTCAATCCAACATTGAACAGAATCACTTGTTGCTCCTCAGAATTCCTTAATGCATAATTCCTTCCACTTGAAAGCTCCGTGTTTTGGGGTATATTCCAGAATCCATCTACATCTTTAAACTGCAATGATTTTTCTAGCCCTATGTTAGCAAATTGATGGCTATTGAAGCAAAATGAGTCAACAGTAGAACAAATTTTATCGTTTGAGTAATAGCCCCCTCATCCATTTTAACTTTCCAGTGAAGTACAATTGCCAGCCAATTCTATATAGAAATTCTTTGTGGCATCTAATAAATGTAAAAAAATTGTTGAATTCGTTTCCTGTAGATCTAAGATCACACATGTAATGTTCTAATACTGTTAGTTCACTAGCCATTAACAGCCACGGGAGATTGGAAGACAATGACGGTTTGCTGTGACAAGTGTGACAGGAATGGGGGAAGCTTTTTCGATACATTTTTTTCATATTTGTTAGCCATCAATTTGTTAGCCTCACACAGCTTGTCCTCAGATTCTCTTTGCAATTTTTTGCATAACCGTAGATACAATTTCACCAAGTCATGTTGAGGAATATACAGTATATGGGTCATGGGGCAGGGAGAATGAAAAATGTGATAATTTGTTTTGTTTTTAATTCTTTCTGTAAAGAGTGAATGGCTTCAGATGGAACCTGGCGCCATTGGCAAGCTGCTGGCAGAAGTTCAGCATTTGTGTTGATTTAATAGGGCAAAACTAAAGCATGCGTGAACAATTGTCATGAACCAGAGCAGAATGTTCTACTCTCTTCCTGCAGAGAGCAGCATCCAACTGTACAAAAAGACTTCTTATTTTGCAAAGATGATATACTGTGAAGTAAAGTTTTTACAACCGAGTACCACAACGTGTTTTTATTCATAAGTCATTGTTTCAGATGAATACACATAGTTTTTCAGGCTTTAAACAGTAGAAGCCTGCATTGAAACCCCCTTCCCCTGGTCTTTGTAAAGGTAACTGAAGGAAGCCTCAAATGTCAGTTCTGTATGCCTAGCGCAGTAAAACGAAGTGTGGGAGGATAAACTGTAGGAAGTTAAAACCCACCCCTCTGCTAGAAAACTGAAATAGCAATAGCAATAGCAGTTAGACTTATATACCGCTTCATAGGGCTTTCAGCCCTCTCTAAGCGGTTTACAGAGTCAGGATATCGCCCCCAAAGTCTGGGTCCTCATTTCACCCACCTCGGAAGGATGGAAGGCTGAGTCAACCTTGAGCCGGTGAGATTAGAACTGCTGAACTGCAGATAACAGTCAGCTGAAGTGGCCTGCAGTACTGTACCCTAACCACTGCGCCACCTCGGCTCTTAAGAGCCCCAGGCTCTTATCCTGGGAAATATTGAAAAGGCAGAATATTACATTTCCCTGGATCAGAAATGAAGAAATGTTTTTTTAGGCAGGAAACAGACTCACTCTTAACAGCCCTCATTTTTCTTAATAGGCCAACAAAACAACATACCCAAGTACTAGACTGATATAGAAAAAACAACACTGAAGAAACCATAAATCATCTGAATTATAGTTTGCCACATGACCGTGCAGAGTGCCAAGGACAAGTTAGTTGTAGCAACTCAGAAGCAAACTCTTTGCCCTTCCATGTAAGGTTCATTTTAATCCAGAAGAAGGGGTTTAAGCATCCCTCCCCCAAAAAATAATAATAATTTAAGCTTTATTCTATAGACCTAGTAAAAAGGCACTTTGGGGTTTCTGATCTCCTCATTGTTGACCATAATCATTCAGTCTTCTTTAGCCATCTCAGCTTCATTTTACAGCCAAGTAGTCCATAAACATACAGGTTTCAACCCAAGGACATGGTGAAAATAAGGACAAACTCAAGACTTTTTCCTGCTTAAGACAATTTTCTCCCTCATACTTGAGGGTTTTTTCTTTCTGATGTGGCACATCTGAGCAACAGACGGTTTTTAGAAGCACAGGACTGGCAACAAGGTAAGCTGTTCAACCTACATAACCTGTGTCTTTTTCTATAAGTCAGTTACAAGATCGATGTGTCATTCCTGGCTGTCCTGGTCCTGAATTGCACACTTGGTCCCTTCCTAGACAACTCCAACCTTCTTCATAATAACTCAGAACAAAATTTACAGTAATCCCTTAAGGTGTGCCAGTGACTAAAACCATGAAATGTCACTACAGAGTATTTTTGTAATGCTGCACTAGCCTTTTGATTAATTGAATTGATTTTCACTTTCTTGGGTAGATACACATAAGATTTAATGTCTACAGTATCTGTCAGCCCTTTGAGGTAGTCCAGACAAGAAATACTAATCATGAATATTGACACTAGCTTTATCTCTCCTAGAATTCCAAACCTAGTTTGGATTAATGGACACTCACCAAAAAAACAACAACACTTTATTACTGCTTTAAATACATGTAAACTTTTCCTGTTATTTTTCTCCGCTCTCTGTTTCATTGAAGTCTAAAATTTAGTTTGTCTTTTGTCTATTTGCAGGATCCAATCTGGTTCAATCTAGCAGCAGCTAGAGAGAAATTTCCTGAGGATGGGCTCCAGTATGACTCAGAAGACAAAACTTCTGGTCCCAATTTGTGACTCAGATTGGATCAGGCAAATTTAATCCTCGGACAATGTATATTCACCTTTGTCTATTTGCCCCACCATTTTGTCCAAAGGAGTTTTTATAATAAAATGAAAATATAGAATTGTTCACGATTATCCGTAAATGGAACATCCCTTTGAAATATCTGGATAAAATTTGAAGCATTTAAAAAAGAGATTGCCTTCATTGTATTTTAGATTAAAAGCCACTTGGAAGACATACACTTTTGGGACGCTTATGGAAAAGTAGGTTTTGCCCCTTTGCTTAATTATGCTTATCAATGTTTTAAAAAGAATGTCACAATTCTGTAATCTTTTGAAATGTACAGCGTTAAAACATTATAGATAATAAAGCCCATTCTCCACAAGCGCATTTATCTGCCTTTTGTGTAACTTACAAGATAGCAGCGTACCACTCCCTGCTCTGTTAGTCCTAGATTAGTGAAGTATATGTAGTCAACTTCAGTGTACTTCCCATAACCCAGAGTAAAATGTACGGTAATTTCTTAAAGTGTTGTCAGTGATTAAATCTAGCATAAGGGGGTATTTTTGTGATGCTGTGCTAACCATTTGATTAATTGAATTGGTCTTCATTTTCTTGGGTAGGTACCTATATCTATCTGTCAGCCTTTGAGGTAGTCTAGATAAAAGCACAAACCGTGAGTAATAACACTTCCTTTATTGTATGATTGCATTAACAACGTGTTGCAAAACTGAAGATATTTGTTCCTTTATTTTTTACTTTCCAGGAAATTAGGGAGGAGCCCTTCAGAGATGCTTTCCATCTCTCTTTTCTGCCCCCACTCTGATGGCTGATTAGAATAGAAGGATTTTTCCTTCTGGTGCAATTCTTCCTCCCAAGGTCCTTTCCACTTACCATTACATTATCTTGCTTCCTATGAGATGCTGTCTTTGAATGCTCTGATACAACATGTCAATTAAGTAAAGTTGCCCTTTTAGAAGTGTCTCTTTAACATGCATATTCTGGCAGGAGGGGGACAGGCATAATGCTCTGAAAGCAAGTATTCTTTTTTTTTAAAGACCATCTCTGGCTCAAGTTCTAGAATTTGGAGTATAGAATAAAGCACGTAGCCACTATTCTTATATCTGTCAATTGCCTTGGAAATCCTTTTGCCAGAAAAGCATGCATGCCCTGGAAATCCTTGAGTTTTTAAGTTGCCCCTAGGAAGGAGAAATGGAAATAATATTTCAGTAACAGCAGAAATGCCTAGGTACCTAAGAGAGAGAAATAGGCTGGTGCATGGGCTTAATACATGTCTTCCATCAACTTTCTAGGGAGACAAAGTGTGAGAAAGTGCTCCTCAGTGGGCTGGGCACTGGGCATGTCGCCCTCATACATGTGATAAAGTGCTGTTGTCACAAATGTCATAATATATGTTATGCTCGTATGTGTGACAACTGATTTTAAAAATTTCTTTCACATGAAGGGAATTCAATTTCATGAAAAGAAAGGAAGAGAGTAGTTAGAATGCGAAACATTAATGGCTGGCCGCATTGTACCAGGAAAAGTGATAGAATCTGGGGTTTGGCTGGTTATTGAGCACAATAATCTTTGGAAGTACAAAGTCAGTTTGGTATAAATGATGCTTTGTAGGAGGTAAGAACAGAGGGATGGATGGAAAGAAAGAGGGAGAGGGTGGGAGAGAGGGAAAGAGATTTTTTTAAAAACAAACAGATCCTTACTGAAGCTGAACCTTTTTTTCCTTACCCAAACACTTTAAAAAACAAACACCTACATGGTCAAATGCAGTCTGTTTGAAATCCAATATTTTTTTAAGTGCTTGAATTGACATCTTGTTTATCCAAAGTAATATTTTATTCTTCCATCATACAGAAATTTAACCAAAAAACTACTTTACTCAACTCATAATATTTTGCCAAAGGTAGGGGACTGATTGCTTTTATGCAGATGATTTACCTACAATTAAAATATAGGCTTCTAAGTCCCAAGTGCAAAACAGGAGCCAATAAAAAACAAAAAAATATTGAGAATGCACACAAGATGATCGACATCTTGAGATCTTGTTACAGCCCAGCTACATTTACAGATTTTGAATAAGAGCTTATATAAGAAACCCAACAATTGACATTTTATGAGTTTTTTTAAAATATATTTTGATAATCTAGCTGTGTTCCATACTTTGGTGTCCACTGCAGCTCCTTGAGTTAGAAAATAGTTCAGGAATCATGTCCTTAGTCAATAATTATCGAATCCTAGAATTAAAGAGCATAATGACTGTCTTTTTCAACCATCAGCAGTGTACAGGAAAAGAGTACTACTCTTTTCTACTTTAGAGTACTACTTTAAAGAGTAGTGACTGTTCAGACTCTTGTTGAAAATTTTGGAGATGAAGAACTCATACATTAAATCTGCATCAAAAATATTTAATAGTATTTAATAATCAATGTTTGTTCCTTATTTCTTGATGTTCTCTGAGTTTGCTTCTTTTCCTACAGATATTTCACAACCAGGCTAAGTAACTTCATCAGTGCATGGGGGAGTGAAGTTTGTTATCTGTTTATATTGAGTAACTTCTCTTATCAACCTTCAACCAGAGTAATGTTTCTTCCTTCACTTTTTATTATTGGTGGGTTATTATTAGAGGGTTATTATTTATTCTTTGGTTGTTATTGTTAATTTGGGGCTGGAGTCTGTTTAGGTGTTGTTAATAGGAGTATCATGAGGAAGGGTATGTTTAAGTCTATTTGACTCTTTCCTTCATCCCTGATTGCTTCTTTTAATGAAGGGTTTGTGAATGGAGCCTATCTCAATGTGTCAATTAATGGCTAAATTGTCAAGGCCTCCTACCTCAAGGAGTTCCCTTTTGGTTTTGGATTTGGCTTAGTCTAACATACCCAAAGTTTCCCAACTGAAAATTGTGGTTTAACATATCAGTGTTATGAATTAAAGTTTTCATCATGCTGTATGATTTCCAGTATGATTCATAGATATATTCTCATTTCTTATGCCTTTTGCTCCACATAGTAGGCTTTTTTAAATCAATCCATAAAAACACATTACATTCGTAAAATTAACATTAATTGTGAACTAATTTGTGAACTAGTAGGGAAGGTAAGTGAATACCATCCCTGGTCTATATATTCCTAAAACTCTTGTGGTCACTACTATTAAATGGGCAAAACTGGGCAACAATTTTTGAACTAAGTTATCTCAAATGAACCAATGCACAGAATACATCCAAAATCCAGGCCCATGACTCCCAAGAAAATGAAATTGGGGAAGTTGTGGTTGCTGCAATCATATCCTTTTTGAACAGCCTATGTCTCAATCCCTCACTCCATCCTCTTCCCAGCAGCAAGAAATGAATTCACATGGCTTTTAAAGAAATAACAACTTCAAAGTGCATGAAGAAAGGCCTGGATATTTTTATTGCTTTATATGCCCCTCCTCTGGCACACAAACATGCACATGAATAGAATAGAATTCTTTATTGGTCAAGTGTGATTGGACACACAAGGATTTGTCTTTGGTACATATGGTCTCAGTGTACATAAAAAGACAAGATGCATTCACCAAGAATCATATGGTACAACACTTAATGATAGTTATAGGGTACAAATAAGCAATCAGGAAACCATCAATATCAATATCCATGTATCTATATCCCATCTTTGTTCAGGAACTCAAGGCATATATAGTATCTATCCTGCATTTCTTCACAAAGATCCTGTAAACTAGGTTAGGTTGTAAGTCACCAAGTGAGAAGGAAGGAAGGAAGGAAGGAAGGAAGGAAGGAAGGAAGGAAGGAAGGAAGGAAGGTTGGTTTCCAATGTTCCCTGCCAGCTTCCTACAAGAAAACTCATGGGGGGAGCTGGTAGGAAGTTGGAAGTAAATTCTTCTTCTATTGCTTATATTCTTGCCATTGGTCTCTCTCTCTCTCTCTCTCTCTCTCTCTCTCTCTCTCTCTCTCCCTCCCTCCCTCCCTCCCTCCCTCTCTCCCTCTCCCTCTCCCTCTCCCTCTCCCCCCCTCTCTCTCTGTGTGTGTAGGTAGGTAGGTAGGTATGTTGGTCTTGTTGATTTTGGGACTTTTCCCATGTAAGATTGAGATTGTCTTGGCAATGTTTCGGCGAGGTCTCATTTGCCATCCTCAGGCTGGTGGTTTTGGCTTAAAGTGTGATTGGAGCTGCCGTCTTTCTATAAATCTTGGTGGGAGTGTGTGGAGTGTTGGCGTTGTTTCAGTAAGTGGATTGATTGGATGTGTGGCTGTATCATGATTGGTAGATTGGTGCTGATTGGTGCTGGCTGTGTGTCCATTGTTGTGCTGTGTTGTAATAGCCTGGGTGGTGGGTGGGGCTCGTTTGTTGACTAGGGATGGTTTCCAGCTGTCTGGTAGGCGGGAGGTATCGTCACGTTTATTCATGTTGTGGGGGTGTTTCTCTATTTCGATAACTTCCATATTCTCTTGTTGAAAAGTTCAGTTTTGGAGATTAGTCTGGTTCCTTCAAAATTAATTTCATGTCCTATAGCTTTAAGGTGCTGGAAAAGGGAGGAAGTTTTTTTTCTTTTTTTCTTACTACGTTCTTGTGTTCTGCGATGCATGCATTTATTCTCCTGTTCGTTTGTCCTATGTATGTTGCAGGGCAGATTTTGCATGGTATTTCGTAGACTCCATGCAAAATCTGCCCTGCAACATACATAGGACAAATGAACAGGAGAATAAATGCACAAGAAGGCAGTAAGAAAAAAAGAAATACCTACACCCTTGATAATCTACGAAAACACACACATATATGTATGTATGTATGTATGTGTGTGTATATATATACATACATACATACATACATACATACATACACACACACACACACACACACACACACACACATATATATATATATATATATATATATATATATATATATATATATATATATATATATATACTTAAAGTCACAACCCCTGGTATGCCCAAGTATGGGAGGAAGGTCACACTTCCACTCTCTGTCATTAGGCTCATCACAAGAGACCATCCAGACAGAAACCCAATATTTTTTACTGTTGCCTTTTTTGTTACATTTGTTATATTTATGCTGATAAATAAATAAAGGGAGACTAGTATAGATCTATTTCAAGCTATTTAGCTCTCATCAGCTAGCCATACCCAAGTTTGGGAATCGAACCTGTGCTCTATTGCCTCCCAGGCAGGGAGTTAACCATTTGAGCTACAGAGAACGACTCCTTATCAGCCAGCCAGGGTGGGAGGTATATACTTAAAGTCACAACCCCTGGTATGCCCAAGTATGGGAGGAAGGTCACACTTCCACTCTCTGTCATTAGGCTCGTCACAAGAGACCATCCAAACAGAAACCCAATATTTTTTACTGTTGCCTTTTTTGTTACATTTGTTATATTTATGCTGATAAATAAATAAAGGGAGACTAGTATAGATCTATTTCAAGCTATTTAGCTCTCATCAGCTAGCCATACCCAAGTTTGGGAATCGAACCTGTGCTCTATTGCCTCCCAGGCAGGGAGTTAACCATTTGAGCTACAGAGAACGACTCCTTATCAGCCAGCCAGGGTGGGAGGTATATACTTAAAGTCACAACCCCTGGTATGCCCAAGTATGGGAGGAAGGTCACACTTCCACTCTCTGTCATTAGGCTCATCACAAGAGACCATCCAGACAGAAACCCAATATTTTTTACTGTTGCCTTTTTTGTTACATTTGTTATATTTATGCTGATAAATAAATAAAGGGAGACTAGTATAGATCTATTTCAAGCTATTTAGCTCTCATCAGCTAGCCATACCCAAGTTTGGGAATCGAACCTGTGCTCTATTGCCTCCCAGGCAGGGAGTTAACCATTTGAGCTACAGAGAACGACTCCTTATCAGCCAGCCAGGGTGGGAGGTATATACTTAAAGTCACAACCCCTGGTATGCCCAAGTATGGGAGGAAGGTCACACTTCCACTCTCTGTCATTAGGCTCGTCACAAGAGACCATCCAGACAGAAACCCAATATTTTTTACTGTTGCCTTTTTTGTTACATTTGTTATATTTATGCTGATAAATAAATAAGTGGAAGTGTGACCTTCCTCCCATACTTGGGCATACCAGGGGTTGTGACTTTAAGTATATACCTCCCACCCTGGCTGGCTGATAAGGAGTCGTTCTCTGTAGCTCAAATGGTTAACTCCCTGCCTGGGAGGCAATAGAGCACAGGTTCGATTCCCAAACTTGGGTATGGCTAGCTGATGAGAGCTAAATAGCTTGAAATAGATCTATACTAGTCTCCCTTTATTTATTTATCAGCATAAATATAACATATATATATATATATATATATATATATATATATATATATATATATATATATATATATATATATATATATACACACACACATACATACATACATACATACATACATACACATACATACATACATACATACATACATACATACATATATATATATATATATATATATATATATATATATATATATATATGTATATATAGTTAGCTTCCTCCCATAATTGGGGCTTAACAGGGGTTGTGACTCTAAATATATACCTTCTTCCCTGGCTTAGCTGATAACGGATAAGAGCCTGTGGCCTAATGGCTAAGATGTCTGCCTAGTATGTAACATAGCCCAGGTTCAAATCCCAGTAAGAGTATGGCTAGCTGATGAGAGATAAATAGCTTGAAATAGATCTATACTAGTCTCCCTTTATTTATTTATCAGCACAAATAAAAAAAACACACACACACACATATACATACACACACACACATATATGTATGTATGTGTGCGTATATATATATATATATATATATATATATATATATATATATATATATATATTTCAGAGATATTTCCTTATATAAACCAAAGAATATAGAATGACCAAGGGCAAGGCAGATAAGCAATGGAAAAAGGATTGACTTCCAACTTCCTCAGAATAATGAATTCAAAGAGGAGCAAGGGGTTCTTGACACAATGGTGTAATCTAAGAGATCTGATTCCTGCTCAGTTGGGAATACATTGTGTAGGATACTCTGTAACAAAAGGTCTAACTTCTTAAAGGTTTGAGTCAGATATAAACCTTTGAAGTCTTCAGTGCTATCTTTGGCTGCCCTTGAAAGTGAGGGGGGGGGTGTTGGTGAGTGGGGGCAATCTCATGACCTGATCAGAGCTAATTAGTTGCTGCTTAAAATAAAGTAGGTAATGGTTATCTACCTTTGTCCTAGCACTGAAATCACCCACAATTATTACATAAGAGTGAGGACATCAAAAGGTTACTAATAGGTCAAAGGATACTAAATTTGCTGGATAGCAGGATTAATTTGCAGGAATTAGGTAAATATTAACTAAAAACAAGAAAATCTTAGCAATTACAACACAACAACTTTTATTTATTTATATATAATGAGGTAACTTTAGCCATTAGAGCAGGGCTAAATTCTGGGAAGTTCACAAGTCATAAAAGGACCATGGTTACCCACTCAGAGTAACACAGTAGTATATCTACTCCTTCCAATATTACCTCTCAACCAGCCCCACAGAGAATAGAGACAAAGATGGAGTTGGAACCGCTTATGAGACAGTCATCTGACTCCCAAATCTCTTGAAATAAAATAATGTCAATTTTTGTAGCATACCTTGTAATCTGGTGTTCTTTGAGTGGTACACGCTACTTCTGCAGTGTTCTATTACAGGAGTGTCATTAGATTCTGTGTCCTGGTTTTAGAAGGAGTGTTCCTCTTTGAATTCTAGAGGGGCCAGTGAATCATTAGATGAATAAAGGCCATCATTAGGAATTGGCTGGGTTTGAGAGAATCATTTCTTTCTTTTCTTTTTACAGCAGAGTGAGGTTTTATTGCTGCCCTCAAATCTCCCTGCTTTGGGAAAAAGCGTCAGACCTTTTCCTATTTAGAGCCGAGGTGGCGCAGTGGTTAAATGCAGCACTGCAGGCTACTTCAGCTGACTGCAGTTCAGCAGTTCGGCTGTTCAAATCTCACCGGCTCAAGGTTGACTCAGCCTTCCATCCTTCCGAGGTGGGTAAAATGAGGACCCGGATTGTTGTTGGGGGCAATATGCTGACTCTGTAAACCGCTTAGAGAGGGCTGAAAGCCCTATGAAGCGGTATATAAGTCTAACTGCTAACTGCTATTGCTATTTTTATATGAACACACAAGGCAGTCTGAACCAGAGAAGGACCTCTCGCCTCACAAACAGAACCTCTAACCACTGAACTCCAGAGAGACAGGAATTCTTGCTTCAGGAAAACGCTTGCATTTCCTGCTGGCCTCGCAGGAAGAGGGATCTGCCAGCTCCCTGAGAAAACTCTCTCTAAATTGGATGCGAGTTTTGCTCTCAACACTTGGGACAGATTTAAGCAAAAGTGTTTGGTGATCAGCCCCCAAATGCCTCCTGAATAATGATCCGCCCACATTTGCCGTATTGGCTTTCCTCTGAAGACCAAGGGTTCCCCAGCTCCTGCAAGATCAAACTCTTCCCCCACAGGTAGAAGTACACCGCAGGCACATTTTATGAAACGCTACCAGGAGATTAGAAGCTTTGGGGACACTAATGTCAGGTTGCTATATTTCCTTTTGCCATTTCAAAGAATCATCTTGATGAGCCTGGTTGTTAATCCAGGTCATGGTTTTCCCAAAGGGGCTTTTCCCAAAAGGCAACTGAACTTTCTTGGTTTCCCCGCCCCCCTTGAAAATATTTCACTTCTCACCCAAGAAGCTTCTTAATGAGAAGCGAAACATTTTCAAGGAAGAAAATAGAAAGTCCAGTTGCTTTTGGAAAAGCACCTTTGGGACAACCATGCTTTTTTAATCAATACATAAAAACATACTACATTCGTAAAATTAACATTAGTTGTGAACTAATTTGTGAACTAGTAGATGATTGAGAATCTCCATTGTTCTCCAGGAGAACAATGTTAATTGCAGGGAAAGAGGGAGCACTCCAGGATGGTGTGGCTAATTGTTCTCCTCAATTAGCAACATACTTCTGTCTGGCTGAAGAACTTTCCCTCTGCCATCTAGATTCAGGCAAGTTACATATTTTTAAAAAAGGGATTACAATTAAAACCCCCATAGTACTATTATGCTGCCCCCTGATCCCAGTAGTGTTGGGGAACCTTCTCATTGGATGTTAATGTGTATCCAGGGTGTGCGTGTGTTCAATTTGAACATAAACATTTTATGAGAGATTTCATTGTATGATTGGAAGCATTACACATGCAATTATTAATGATGTAATGGGTGAGTTAATAGCATTATTACTTAATATATCAAAGGTACAAGAGGAGCTACAATAAAGTACATGGGGAAAATACAATAAAACAATAAAAAGAGATTGGGGAATTTAGATTCAGAGCTGCTCATTGAGCAAAGTTCACCTCTAGCCCAAAATACATTGAATAAGTTCAATATCCAGTTCTAATAATAAGAACCCACATCACTGATTGTTGATTGTTGTGAGTGCTGTTTATTTTAGATGAAGGAAGGCAACCCACCTGCCATTTTCTTACATGCTAGTTGCCTTTCCTATCGAGTCTTTTTATATTCTGTCCATTGCAAGGAAGCATGGCTTCTGCAGAAAATGAACCAGTAGTAAAAATAATAGAAACCCACCATTGTTATACAATACAATACAATAGCAGAGTTGAAAGGGACCTTGGAGGTCTTCTAGTCCAACCCCCTGCCTAGGCAGGAAACCCTATACTGTTTCAGACAAATGGCTATCCAACATCTTCTTAAAGACTTCCAGTGTTGGGGCATTCACAACTTCTGTTCCACTTATTAATTGTTCTAATTATCAGGAAATTTCTCCTCAGTTCTAAGTTGCTTCTCTTCTTGATTAGTTTCCACCCATTGCTTCTTGTTCTACCCTCAGGTGCTTTGGAGAATAGTTTGACTCTTCTTTGTGGCAACCCCTGAGATATTGGAACACTGCTATCATGTCTCCCCTAGTCCTTCTTTCTATTAAACTAGACATACCCAGTTCCTGCAACCATACTTCATATGTTTTAGTCTCCAATCCCCTAATCATCTTTGTTGCTCTTCTCTGGACTCTTTCTGGAGTCTCCACATCTTTTCTACATCGTAGTGACCAAAACTGAATGCAGTATTCCAAGTGTGACCTTACCAAGGCATTATAAAGTGGTGATCTTGATTCTATCCCTCTGTTTATGCAGTCTAGAACTGTGTTGGCTTTTTTGGCAGCTGCTGCACACTGCTGGCTCATATTTAAATGTTCACAGGATTGTTGTGGAGAAAACGTAAGGAGAGAATCCTGTGATTGCCACCTTCAGCTCCTGAAATAGAAATCTAACAAATAAGTTAAAAATGAGCAATTGATAGTATTTATTAGCAGTTCCTGTAATTACTGTAGCTTTAATTGTGGCTTCAGCACTATTTCCTCCAAACAAATAACCAATTCAGCTCTAATTAAAAACCAAAAGATGTAAGGAATCTAAAACATGGCATTAAATGAGCAATTCAAAAATAATAACATAAAATGTTAGTATCCCAACACTGCCACAGAGTTTAAGTATAGACCCTAGGGAAACCAACATAGACATTATTTTTTGGGTCAGCACAATACATTAATTGTAGTTCATATGATTTATATGCCAGCTCAATTCTAGACACTGAGCAAGCATGCAATATTCACCAAATGTTATATCAGCATTTTATATCAATTATATTTATTATATAATTGAGATTTGAGATTTTTGAGATTTTATTAACATTTGTAGGCCGCCCTTTTCCCTGAGGGGACTCAGGGCGGCTCACATAAAATCAGGGAGGGGGAATACAAAACAATGACGTAGACACATATAATAAAAGTAATAAGCAACATATATAATTCTTATATAATGCAATGAAAATATGTAAGCATATTAAGGATGATGTAAGCAGTAAGCTCGGGGAATTTTTACTTGCTGAGAGTTGCTATTTAGTTCCTGAGACCTGCACCTTAGCCCAGTGAGGCATGTTCTGTGCCATCATTCAAGTTATCGGCTCCTATCAAACAAATATGCCCTGTTTTGCTTCAGATATAGTTTGTTTGCAACAGAACAGAATCTGTTCTGCGGTTTGTTTCTGTGGCTTTTTCAAAAATATGGTTTCATAACTCAGTGTTGTGTGGCATCTTTCAGATGTAGCTTTTTAAATTCATCATCTATCTCTTCAGTTTCTGATACATGTAACTGTACGTTCCAAAAATATTAAAAGCACAGAGATATTTTTAAATGAGAGTAAGTGGGAGTGAATAAAAAGCTGTACCAGGAGCAGAGAGGATCCAAATTCTAGTTCTGCTTTACACAAGACCCAGCTGGATGATCTGGCACCAGACACTTTCTCTGCTCTAAATGACGTCAAGCTCTGGAACAAGCTGGGTGAATCTGGTTGCATCAGGCATGGAGAGCTTCACTGTAAAAGCTGGACAAGGGTAGGGCAAACACCAAGAGACCCTGCAGCCATGCAGAACAAACATTAAGAAAAGCAACCCTGAGGGCATTTTGAAGACTTTATAAGAAATTACCCTATGCTATATTTAATGGTAAAGGTTCCCCTCACACATATGTGCTAGTTGTTCCCAACTATAGGGGACGGTGCTCATCTCCTTTCAAAGCCGAAAAGGCAGCACTGTCCAAAGCAATGGTGGGTTTCAAAAATTGTTCGAACCTACTCTGTGGGTGTGGCCTCCTTTGTGGGAGTGGCTTGCCACCCATGTGACTGGATGGGAGTGGCTTGCCACCCATGTGACCGGATGTGAAGATGCCAACAACACTTGTCAGAACCACCTTAAATTACCTCACACACAGCACTGGCATGCATAAGAATATGATGTAAACTTGTTTTTTAAAAGGCATCTTTGGTTTGCATTAAAACAACTTCAACACACGCAATGTTCTGACTGCACCACAAACGCAGTAGTCATCCTTACCTTTCACAGAGGCACTGAGTTTTATAAAGATGAGCATGATAGTGTAGAATAATCATATCCAAGGACCAGTGGTGGGTTTCAAAAATTTTTGGAACCTCTTCTGTAGGTGTGGCCTGCTTTCCGGGTCCACTGGTGGAACCTCTTCTAACCGGTTCGGTAGATTTGATGAACCGGTTCTACCGAATAGGTGCGAACTGGTAGGAACCCACCTCTGGTCCAAAGACATCTCCATGGTCATGTGGCCGGCATGATTAAACACTGAAGGTGCACAGAACGCTCTTACCTTCCCACCAAAGGTGGTCTCTATTTTTCTAATTGCATTTTTACATGCTTTCAAATTGCTAGGTTGGCAGAAGCTGGGACAAGTAATGGGAGCTCACTCTGTTATGTGGTGATAGGGATTCGAACCGCCGACCTGCCGACCTTTCTGATTTACAAATTCAGAATCTTAGCCATTGAGCTACCACGTCCCTAGTAGGCTACATTTACATATCACCAATAATATACGTGTATCAATTAGTGATAAAGTATATAGAGGTAGTATCATGTACAGTGGAAAGAAGATAAAAAGCCACATGAAACTGAGTTATGAAACTAAATTTTAAAAAAGCACCAGAAACAAACAGTAGAAAAGCAGATGCTGTTACATTTTTTTATTAGCAGGTATTAATAATATATGGTTGTCACTTTATAGCAGGTCAGATTAATAGATAACAATCTGCCCATACATCACTTAAACTACAACTCTGTGTTCAGCAGTGACGTGCGGTAAGGTTTATGGCTGGTGAGGCAGCATTTTTTTTTAGACTTGTGGACTTCAATTCCCAGAATTCCACAGCCAGGCATGCTCAGTTCCAATTTAAAGCGACAGCATTTGTTTTTCTCCTTTGCTAAATAAGTTTCCTTCTTTCTTTTTCTTTTTCTTCTCCCTTCCCCTCCTTCCTCCCTCTCTCCCTCCCTCCCCCCTCTCTCAAACACACACACACACACATACACACACACACACACAAAGTTGCACCTGTAGGTGAGGCACGTCGTTCTCCTGCCTTCTCCTGTAGAGGGCGCTTTTTTAGAGGCTTTTTAAACAGTTAAGCACTAAGCAGAGTCATCCATGGTAACTCTGGCAGCAACTAGCTCAGCCTGACTTCAGCTCTCGTCTTTTTCCTTTTACATTTTTTTTTAATTTTCATGATGACAGTGGTGAGGCTCTGCCTCCCCTGCCTCCCCTGACTGCACGTCCCTGGTGCTCAGGACCTTCAAGAGGAAGTCACAAGTATATGAACTACTAAGCGAAGAACCACAAACCCGATTTTCTCCATGTGGATGGCTTCTGACATGACTATTCATGGAAACATAATGTAGGAACAGCAGAAAAAGACTTCCATCGAGTCTCTCTATAGACTTTATAATTTTGTTTTCTTTTAAATTAATTTATTATTTTACAGGGTCATAAAAAAAGAGTTATGATTTATTATTATTATTTTTACATTTTTAAAATGTTTTATTTTAAAATAAAATAAAGTCCCAGCGCCGCGCTGGCCATAGAGCGGGACGCGTCCCACTCTATGGCAGGTGCGTCGTCATGGCTTTAAAGTCCTGGCACCACGCCGGCCATAGAGCAGGACGCATGCCGCTCTATGGTGGGCGCAGCGGCAGGGCTTAAAAAAATAAAAAATAAAGTGCCAGCCCGCGCACCAGCAGAGGCAGGTAACACACACACACACACACACACACCACACACACAAATTACTTATAATAATACAAATTACAATTACTTACAAATTACAATAATTTTGAATTTCTCCCCCCTCCTTCCGACCCACATACCTTTTCCAGCTGTTTCACGGAGGATTTCAACTCTCCTTTTGTCTGCCATGATGAAAATGTAAAAAAAAAAAAAAAAAAAAAAAAAGGCAAAAGCTGTTGAAGTAAGGCTGGGTTATCTGCTGCCAGAGCCTCCAATGGATGACTCTGCTTAACTTTTAAAAGAGCCGATGTGATCTGCAGTTCAGCGGTTCAAATCTCACTGGCTCAAGGTCGACTCAGCCTTCCATCCTTCCGAGGTGGGTGAAATGAGGACCCAGACTGTGGGGGCAAGTTGCTGACTCAATTTTTTAAAAAAATCTGTAAACCGCTTAGAGAGGGCTGAAAGCCCTATGAAGCGGTATATAAGTCTAATAAATAAATAAATAAAAGCCTCTAAAAAACCCGCCCTCTACAGGAGGAGGCGAGAGAACCACGT
Organism: Thamnophis elegans; assembly: GCF_009769535.1. Classification (NCBI taxonomy): domain Eukaryota; kingdom Metazoa; phylum Chordata; class Lepidosauria; order Squamata; family Natricidae; genus Thamnophis; species Thamnophis elegans. The sequence goes on from NC_045544.1 coordinate 19,004,544, forward strand.
GCCTCATCTACATAAGGAATTTTTCAGCTTTTAACCCTTGCTTAACTCTGCTCAAGTGATCATAAAGTCAGACTAAATGAGGCACGTGGTTCTCCCGCCTCCTCCTGTAGAGGGCACTTTTTAAGAGGCTTTTTTAAACAGTTAAACACTAAGCAGAGTCATCCACTGTGACTCTGGCAGCAACTACCTCAGCCTGTTTCCTTTTATATTTTTTTTTCCTTTTCATGATGACAATGGTGAGGCCCTGCCTCCCTTGCCTCCCCTGACTGCACGGAGACATCTTCAGACACCGCTGGCTCTTTGACTTTGAAACAGAGATGAGCACCACCCCCTAGAGTCGGGAATGACTAGCACATATATGTGTGAGGCAGGCATGAAATCCTTTTACCTTCTCTACGGTTTGGAACCGGGAGAGCATACGGCGCTTCTGTGCATGCGCAGAAGCTTCTGCACATGTGCAGAGCTCCCGTGATGACATTTGGGCGAAGCCTCCCACCACTGCCACTACTGGTTTGCCCAAACCGATGCGAACCAGCAGAATACCACCTCTGGTGCGAGGGGAATCTTTACCTTTAATAAGTGGGAGTTGTGTTTCTAGCTCAGAGCCGAGGTGGCGCAGTGGTTAAATGCAGCACTGCAGGCTACTTCAGCTGACTGCAGTTCTGCAGTTCGGCTGTTCAAATCTCACCGGCTCAAGGTGACTCAGCCTTCCATCCTTCCGAGGTGGGTAAAATGAGGACCCGGATTGTTGTTGGGGGCAATATGCTGACTCTGTAAACCGCTTAGAGAGGGCTGAAAGCCCTATGAAGCGGTATATAAGTCTAACTGCTATTGCTAACTGCTATTTTTTTTCCACGTTGCAAAACACATAAACAGGTCATCATCTCAAACAAAAAGCAGGTATTATTATGTCTTAACTTATCCTAAATACTTTGTACACTTCTGACTTCGGAACAATTGTTAGATTGTTCTGTTTTCTATTCCTAGTTAAGAGATGATAAAACATGAAAAACCACATTTTTACATAAAAGTTTATAGGAAATACCTATCGCAGCACATTGCATGAAAACACGAGACAGCAGAAATGACAGCCAAAAGTCCTGACCCCAAATTTCCATTCAATTGACAGGTAAAAACAAAATTAACTAAACTGCATTTCATTGGAGACCTCATAAGCATTATGCCAATAGCTTTGCTAGTCAATAACTGTAGCGATTGTTTAAACTTTGTCCAATTCACACTTGTTATTACATGGTCTCAATCTGCATCACTACGACCCTTGTTACTATATCGTCTCAATTGCAACAGTCACTGAACCAGGATGTCTGCACTTCCACAGATACTGGAATACTGTTATCAACTCACCCCTGGTCTTCCTTTTCATTAAACTAAAAATAGGCATGCTATAATTAAACAAATGCATACGTACAGGAAGTCCTCAACCTAAGCAATTTGTTTAGTGACCATTTGAATTACAACAGCACTGAAAAATAACAGAATAACAGGAAAACGGAGTGGGAAGGGACCTTGGAGGTCTTCAGGGTGGGAGCACCCAAAACTTCTTGAGGCAAGTTGTTTCACTGATTAACTGTTCTAACTACCAGGAAATTTCTCCTTAGTTCTAGGTTGCTTCTCTCCTTGATTGATTGATTGGGGTTCCACCCACTGCGAGGTGGCGCAGTGGTTAAATGCAGCACTGCAGGCTACTTCAGCTGACTGCAGTTCTGCAGTTCGGCTGTTCAAATCTCACCGGCTCAGGGTTGACTCAGCCTTCCATCCTTCCAAGGTGAGTAAAATGAGGACCCGGATTGTTGTTGGGGGCAATATGCTGACTCTGTAAACCGCTTAGAGAGGGCTGAAAGCCCTATGAAGCGGTATATAAGTCTAACTGCTATTACTATTGCTATTCTTGTTCTGCCTCTGGATGCTTTGGAGAAAAAGTTTCCCCCCTCTTCTTTCTGGCAGGAATACTGTTATCATCTCACTCCTAGTCCTTCTTTTCATTAAACTAGACGTGACCCTTGTTTTCACTTAATGATTTGCAGCATACCTGTGATTACATGATCAAAATTCAAATGCTTGGCAACTGACTCATATTTATGACGGTTGTAGTGTCTCCAAGGTCATGTGATCACCTTCTGTGACCTTCTGACAAGCAAAGTCAATGGGTGGGGAAGCCGGATTCACTTAACAGCCTTGTTACTAACTTAACAAGTGCGGGGATTCACTTAACAACTGTAGCGAGAAAGGTCGTAAAATGAGCTAAAACTCATTTGGTATTGGTATTTTGGTATTTGGTATTTATTCGATTTGTAAGCCGCCCTATTCCCCGAAGCGACTCACTCATTTAATGAATGTCTCACTTAGCAACAGAAATGTTGGGTTCAATTGTGGTCGAAAGTCAAGGACTACCTGTATATGCATCAAGCAAACTTATAACAACAATAGGAACATCTTAATGGAACAGAATGACGCATCTTCTTTAAGTGCGCCATTCTGTTTATCGTCAACTGATACCAAAATAATAAGAAAGGGACATGTCTTTTTTTAGACCTATTGCGCACACAGTACTGATTTCCAAAATGAGCATTGAGAGCCGAGGTGGCGCAGTGGTTAGGGTGCAGTACTGCAGGCCACTTCAGCTGACTGTTATCTGCAGTTCAGCGGTTCAAATCTCACCGGCTCAAGGTTGACTCAGCCTTCCATCCTTCCGAGGTGGGTGAAATGTGGACCTGGATTGTTGGGGGCGATATGCTGACTCTGTAAACCGCTTAGAGAGGGCTGAAAGCCCTATGAAGCGGTATGTAAGTCTAACTGTTATTGCTATTTGAAATTCTGAGTTGGAATCCTGATACAAAAGAGATGGTTTTGATCTGTGAGCAGGGGAAGAAAATCTCTGCAGGATGCCTCTGTTTCTGAGGTATTTGCCATCGTCATATCATCATTTTGTCACTTTTGAGACCACAAGATACACAAATTAGTCATTTAGCCACAAATGATTTCCTTTTTGTAGATCTCACATTGCCTATACAGTTGGTTTCCGACTCCAGCTGAAAAAGACAGGCGGGAGGGATTAAAAATGGTTTGCAAGTTGGAATACTGTATTTTAAGGATAGGGAGATGGACTCTGGAATTTTATAGGACAGGGACATGTGAATATCACCAATTCACATTTTCAAAATATGTTACTTTCTAGGCTTCTTCCCATATACCTCTTAGTGTGATGAAATTGAACTGAGCTCACTATAGGACCTGATTCATAACCTATCAGTTTTTATTACAACATCAAGTTAATAGCCATTAACCAGTACAACTGGAAGTAAAATTTTATATGATCACATATGCAGATTTGATTTCGTGTATATCAAATCGAAGATGAGTAGTGCTTTCAGGTTCACACCTCAACTTTAAGGAAAGATCAGCTGGTAATATTATTCTTACTATATGACTTGCTTCTCTGTTTTTGTGATTTGGGATCTAGGTGGAGACAAGGGGAATGAGGTTTAATCAGAGCATACTATTTAAGTTGCTTCTGTGCTCTATTCATGAAGGCTTCATCTAAGATAACTTAAGAAAAATGGACTGAAATAGTTGGGCAACACCTTGCACAATGTTCTATCTGAACAGCAACTACTAGTACATTATCCCACGGGACGATTCCCTGCTGCTGTGCTTTCGCATCATTCTTCTCCAAAAAAAGCCATTTTTCTTCCTCTGGGTGGATCATTTGACATGGATATAGTTACAACAAGCAACTTTACTGTCCCCAAATTACTATCCTCTTTCTTTTTGAATTACAGTATAGAATAGATAGAATAACAGAGTTGGGAGGGATCTTGTAGATCATCTAGTCCAATCCCCTGCCCAAGCAGGAGACCCTGCACCATTTCTGACAGATGGCCATCTAGTCTCTTCTTGAAATCTTACGGTGTTGAAGCTCCAACAACTTCTGAAGGCAAGCTGTTCCATTGGTTGATTGTTATCACTGTCAGAAAATTTTCCCTTATTGTTGAATCTCTCCTTGATCAGGTCCCATCCATTATTCCTTGTCTGGCCTTCAGGTGCTTTGGAAAACAGATTGATCCCCTCTTCTCTGTGGCAGCCTCTCAAATATTGGAAGACTGCTAATATCTCTTCCCTAGTCCTTCTCTTCCCTAGACTAGCCATACCCAGTTCCTGTAATCGTTCTTCATGTGTTTTAGCTTCCAGTCCCCTAATCATTTTTGTTGCTCTTCTCTGCAGTCTTTCTAGAGTCTCAACATCCTTTTATAGTGTGGTGACCGAAACTGAATACAGTACTCTAGGTGTGGTCTTACTAAGGCTTTATAGAACGGTATTAGTACATCACGTGATCTTGATTGAATCCCTCTGTTAATGAAATTTAGGATTGCATTGATTTTTTGGGGTGCTACTGTACACTACTGGCTTGTGTTTAATCTGTTGTCCACTAAGACTCCAAGATCCCTCTCACAGTTATTGCTATTAATCGTGGTTGCTCCCAATCTATATTTGTACTTTTGTTTTTCCTTGCCTAAGTGTAAGATTTTACATTCCCCTACATGGAATTTGATTTTGTTAGTTATGACTCATCCATCCATCCATTTTAATGTCTTTCAAATCTATTTTTACACTGAGTGCATTAATAGCACAAAGGCGATAGGACTTGTTTTGTAAATAGAAAGTTAATTATTCAAAACCAAAAGATTTTTTTCTCTAATTATATTTTTCTTTCCTTGAGCTTTTTACCTTTTTCTGGGCATGAAAAAGAAAACAAAACCCTCCAGTAGTGAATCATTTTACTGTCTTCCAGTCATCTGAGATAGAGAGATTTGGAAACTACAGGTGAAACTATAAAATTGTTTAAGATTCTGTGAATCAAACTTAGTATAATTAAATAGTATCGATTTCTAAATTTTCCATCATACCAAATGAACTGGTTTCCAAAATTGCCCAATTTTTCTTTCCATATGGAGTGATTTCGAAAAGCGATTTTTCTGGGTTAAATTGACATTTGGATTTAACAGTGATTTTATTTTATTTCACAGTAGAAAGCAGTTGAGAGGATATATGAGATGACAAAATCATATGGCTTTTACCATCAAATGTCTTTTTTCCTATTATTTTTATTTTCTGACTTAAAAACCGCACAATTTCTCACTCTGATGCATTGAAGTCAGTGGGCAGACCAGTGGTAGTCAACCTTTTTCTACCTACTGCCCACTAATGGATCTTTCTTGACGGAAAAACTTCCTTACTGCCCACCAATTTTTGCACAAGTGCAGAATATTTTTTAGAAAGGAGGGTGTTTTTTTAAAAAAAGAAATGTATGTAGAGTTATCTTTTTTATTTCTACTTTATGCATGTTTATAATGTTTTAACTTTATAAAGTTTAATTAGAAAACAATAAAGTAAATTGAAATTAGCTTTACTAGTGATTAATGAGATCTTGGAGGCTGATGCTGTGAGACTTAATATTTGATATCTGGTTCGATTTTCGTAAGGAGCAAACAAAAGTCTCCTCTTTTGGTGATATTCAGACGGTTTCTCTGTTTGCTCATAATATGATTAACAGCACTAAAGCCTGATTCTACAAGATATGTGGTAGGGAAAGGTATCAATAAATTGAACATCATTTTCCATATATTTGGATATAATGCAGGCATTTTTTTTTATTTTGCCAGAGTTTTGGTATCCACCACTGTCAAAATTACATTTATTCTCTTCGTCATATTTAAGTTATAATAGTTCTGCTTGGCAAGTTATATCAACCTCAGCAACATTTGCTGTAAAAGGATTTATCATCCAGTCATGCACCTTCAAGTTCAAAATATCTAGAAATCGTTTTTCCATATTCAATTTGAGTTCATTGAGGTGGCTACTGAACCTTTCAATATCCCCTAGAGATACATCATTGTTTATAGAGGACAATCAGGAAACTGATGAAATTCTGTCTTTAAAATGTTATGACGGAGAAGATCAAGCTCTTCGATAAATAATGACACAATATTTTTGCAACTTATAAGAGTTATATTGGCTCCTTGAAGCTGCAAATTAATTTCATTAAATCTCTTGAAAATGTCTGCCAAATAAAAGGCATCATTCTTTACGGTTTTTAACTGTTCATAGGGACCAGCCTCATTATCACTTTCAAAAAACTGTATGACACTATCAAATAATGCAACAAAACGAGACAAGCCCCCTCAGCCACTTCAGACTTTCAGACTCTTATATTCTTCTGGACTCTGCAGGGAAGAAAAGTGAGAGGAACCCCCCCCCTCTCTCAGACCGTTACCAATTCCACCTACTTCAAAATTGCGCTAACCACTCTTGCGGGTGAAGAACTATGTTTTACCTTGTGTGCTGAGTATGTGTATGTATGAATGTGAGAGAGAATGTTCCCACTTTTTAATTTGATTAATTTTTTATACCATTACTTGTATTTTAATAATTATTGTGGGGTGTGTATGAGGAGAGTGCCTGCTTGTTGTGCATGGTAGGACCGGGTGTGCGACCTGGAGCCCCCTCCACTGAGTGCAGATGCAGAAGTGGATGGGGGCCCAGATTCACCCCCTGTCCTGAGATGAATGATGTGCGCTGCCTGTTGGGAAGAATGGGGACCATGGGATGGGGGGGGTGGGGGTCTCCAGGAACGGGGGAAGGTCGGAGCATACCGGTTATGACCGGGAGGGGCAGATATGACGGGAGCTGTAGGGCTGGCCATTACCGGGGAAGAAGGACTCGCTACATCACAGCAATTCCTTGTTCCGGCCCTGCTGGCTCAACTCAAAGGCCTGGTGGCAGGGGAGATCAAGGCCCTGGTCTCAGGTTGCTGCTGCTAAATGCCAGGTCTGTAGTAAACAAAGCTCTCCTCGTCCGGGACTTAATATTAGACGGGGAGGCATGTATAACGGAAACCTGGCTGGGCCAAGAGGGAGGAGTCCCCCTCTCAGAAATGTGCCCAGATGGGTTCCGGGTGCTCCACCAACCACAACACCATAAAAGGGGTGGTGGGTGGCAGTTATTATCTGAAGGTCGTTAGCTCCTCGCAGGATCTCTGCCCCAGAGATTGTGGGTGTGAGTCTCTCCTCCTGAAGTTGGACCTAGGGGTTCAATTGGGCTTGTTTCTGACATACCTACCTCCCAGCTGCATCACAACAGCCCTGCCTGTGCTCCTAGAGGCAGTAGCCGGGCTGGCGGTGGAGTTCTCCAGGCTAATGGTGCTGGGGGACTTTAACTTGCCATCCCTAGGTGCACACTCTGATGGGGCACAGGAGTTCATGGCTTCCATGACAACCATGGACTTGACCCAAGTAGTTCAGGGTCCAACTCATAGAGTGGGACACACACTCGACCTTGTATTTCTCTCGGGGCAGTGGAGACGTGATCTTGAATTCAGGGGAATAGAGATCTCGCCCTTGTCATGGTCAGATCACTTCCTGCTGGGGCTTGACTTTGGGATGCTACTCCCCCATTTCAGGGAGGTGGAGCCGATCAGCGGCCTTCGATACCATTGACCATGGTATCCTTCTGTGATGGTTGGAGGAGGTGGGAGTGAGAGGCACCGGTTTACGGTGGTTCTCCTCTTACCTCTCTGACAGGTCGCAGTCGGTATTGGTCGGGGGACATAGGTCGACCCCTAGGCCCCTTAAATGTGGTGTGCCGCAGGGCTCGGTCTTGTCCCCCCTCCTATTTAACATCTACATGAAGCCGCTGGGCGAGATCATTCAACAGCATGGGGTTAAGTATCATCAGTATGGTGATGATACACAATTGTACCTCTCTGCCCCGTGCTAGCTCAGTGTAGCGGCGGATGTGATGTGCCAATGCCTGGAAGCTGTCAGGATCTGGATGGGGGTAAACAAACTCGTACTCAATCCCGACAAGACTGAGTGGCTGTGGATGTTGCTCCGAAGGACAGTCCAGACAGTCCATCCTTGATCCTGGGGGGTGAAAACTTACACCCCTCAAAGAGGGCCTGCAATTTGGGAGTCCTCCTGGATTCACAGCTGACACTGGAACATCATTTGTCGGCTGTGACCAGGGGGGCCTTTGCCCAGGTTCGCCTGGTGTATCAATTGCGGCCCTACTTGGATCAGGAGGCACTCCAAACGGTCACTCACGCCCTAGTCACCTCAAGGCTGGATTACTGCAACACGCTCTACATGGGGCTACCCTTGAAAAGTGTTCAGAGACTGCAACTGGTCCAGAACACAGCCGCACAAGCGATATTGGGTGTACCTAGGTACACCCACGTCACACCGATCCTCCGTGAGCTGCACTGGCTACCTATTGGTCTCCAGACGCAATTCAAGGTGTTGGTTATTACCTTTAAAGCCCTACATGGCTTAGGGCCAGCATACCTCCGAGACCGCCTACTGCCACATTCCTCCCAACGGCCGGTGAGATCCCACAGGGTGGGCCTCCTTCAGATGCCGTCAGCCAGACAATGCCGGCTGGCAGCTCCCCAGAGGACAGTCTTCTCTGTGGCTGCTCCGACCCTTTGGAACGAGCTACCCCCAGAAATCCGGACCTTGCCCACTCTCATGGCCTTCAGAAAAGCTGTGAAAACCTGGCTATTCCGGCAGGCCTGGGGCTGTTGACCTTATTGTTGAGGTCCAGCCCCGATCGTAACGAATGTATGTGTGTTGTTTTTAACATGTTTTTATTGTCATTTTTTTATTATTCTTTTTTTCTTCGATGTAAGCCGCCCGGAGTCCTCCAGGATTGGGTGGCCTATAAATCGATTTAATAAATAAAATAAATAAATAAGCATGTACCCTTTGAGAGCCATCGAACTTCTGTGTGTAAAAGTAACCTAATAAACTGCTCGACATGGGTTCTAAATTTGTTTCACAATTTAACAACTACTTTTACTTTTACTTTTACTCTTTATGTTTTGATCTGCACTCCACACAGTGCTGTTTTCCCTCCTCTTTTCCCTTTTATTACAAACACCAAAAACAATGCTGTATTAGGTGCCAATTTTTATTAAGTGTCACCATCAAAACAAAATTCCTTTTCCTGCCTTCTTCTTATTTACCTTTATTATAGTATTTCACTATATCAAGGATCTCTTTTTCCCTTTTTTATTTTCTCCTTCTCCTTCCTTTACTTATTTCTTTCTTTATTTTATAAGATAACAAAACTTAATTTATGAGCCAGACTAACACTGCTTACTCTCTTCCTTTATTTTATCCCCTTTTCTCTATTTTCCTTCCCTTTTTTGTTATTTTTTTATCTTTTCCTTTTTATCTCCTTTTTTTTTACCTTCCTTAAGGCAATGTACAAAAGTAAGGCTGAACTAGTTAGCCTACTTACTATTATTAGCCAACAACAATTCTCTCCTGCCTATAACTTTTCTTTCTCCTATTTTGCAACTGCTCTGCTCTGCTTCTGCCTGTCCCTGCTATCAGTTTCCACTCCTCCCCTTCCTCTACCCACGTGTTTGCTTGTTTGCATGCACACATACATTGGTTTGTTGATGTGTGCGCTCGTGCCTGCCCATTCACTCAAAAGGAGGTTTTAACCTCCGAAGTCCCTACTGCCCACCTGGAATTCCGAAACGCCCACTAGTGGGCGGTAGGGACCAGGTTGACAATCCATGGGGTAGACATTTCTTTTAGATGCTATGTTGCAATAAAGGATTTTTTTTTCTCAAAATGCCCAAGAACGCTATTTGAAGATTTAGCAAGATGATTTATTAGCATGACATAAGCTGCTTTGTAGGCATTGGTAAGAAGAGAAACAGGTGTTTTGAAATAAAAATGAAACTAATATATAACTAATATATGTCTCAAGGTGCCAGTGTCCCTTGAAATTTGTTATCAGTTTGCACTTTTTTAGATGATGACTCTCGATGATTAAGTCCACAACTGAAAGGTAATCATATGTATAATAGTAACAACATGTACGTGTAAAGGAATGTCCTAACTCAACTACTTATTTCTGACTATGGACTTTCTCAGCATGCCGCCCAAAAGCTAACTTATGCATTCTTGATATAAAAGGCTAATAATTCCACGTTTCACGATCTCTAAACTGAATTGTGACCTATATTTCACATCTGTGCAAACCAGTATTATTAGCTTATTTGAGAGAATGACAACAGATTTTAAGTGATAATAGTTTTTGAGTGACCCACCCACCAGGCCTGGTCAGTTTATTTATTTAAAAAATGTGTGGCAGCCACTCATCTTCTAACCTACTCTGGGCAGCCCCAATCAAAAGTTAAAGAAACACATAGAATCATATTAAAATATTATTTATATTAAAATACAAAACAGATTAAAGCAGGATGTCAAACTCGTGTTTTCACGTCATTGCATGATGTATCGTGACTGTTTTCCCCTTTGCTAAACGGGCGTGGCCGTGGCCAGCACGTGACACATCTGGCCAGCGGGCTGCAAGTTTGACAGCTCTGGATTAAAGTATTAAAACAATGATGACATATGCCAAGTCAAATTCCTAAGGCGTAATTATCCAATTGCATCCCAGTGCTGGGAGAAAAGCCAGGTTTAGTTTTATCAAAGCTTTGCGGAAGGCTGGAGGGTGAGGCCCGCCAATATACACACTTGTGATCACATCTCATTTAGTTCAACAGAATATGCTTAAAAATACGCCAGCACAGTTCATAATTTTACTTTCTACTGTTTCATATGGAAGAGTGAAGGACAGCGGAGCAAGTGTCACTTTTGTTTGTAACAAGAGATAAAAACGTGCCACGAGAACTTTTAAGTAAAAGTAGATTTCAATGATTCTCTTCCGAAAAGGCCACCAGACGTTTCAAATTCTGGAAATCCCTTCATCCACCATCCTTTAGAAACCACAGCCTAGCTGAAAACCCTGTTTGCTAATAGGAGTCAACTGCCATTGGCGGGAGAAAGTGCTGATTTTGAAATTGCATTGATCTGGCAGGATTACTGCATAACCACACCTAATGTACTTTTCTTTGAATCAGTGGGGGATTAAGGCTCACTGGTGCCCTAAGTACTGACAAATCTTGGTGCCCCACTCCTTTGTAAATATGGTACAAATCTTCATTGGGTTTTTTCTTTCTTTCTCAACTTTGTAGTGTCCCTTTGGGCGTGGTGCAGGGGTGAAATTCAGCAGGTTCTGGAGAACTGGTAATGGAAATTTTGAGTAGTTCGGAGAACCGGAAAAGATCACCTCTGGCTCACCCCCGAGTGGGGTGGGGATGGAGATTTTGCAGTATTCTTCTCCTGGAGTGGGGAGGGAATAGGGATTTTGCAGTATCCTTCCCCTGCCACGCCCACAGAAGGTAGTAAAAAAAATTGAATCACCACTGGCCTGGTGCCCTAAGCACGTGCTTAGCCTGCCAAGGTGGCGCAGTGGTTAAATGCAGCACTGCAGGCTGACTGCTAGATCAGCAGTTCAGCGGTTCAAATCTCACCGGCTCAGGGTTGACTCAGCCTTCCATCCTTCCGAGGTGGGTAAAATGAGGACCCGGATTGTTGTTGGGGGCAATATGCTGACTCTGTAAACCGCTTAGAGAGGGCTGAAAGCCCTATGAAGCGGTATATAAGTCTACTGTTATTGCTATTATTGCTTAATAGTTAATACACCACTGCTTTGGATGGAAGGCTCCCAGGTTCTTGGCCCCTTAGAATAAGTGGGTGCTAAACTATTGGAACTGATGGAACTTTCAGATGAAAAGCTTGACCGAAGAACAGCCTGGACGGATCTATTAATCAAGTCCTGTTTTATGCCTGGAAGCAGGGGTGAAATTCAGCAAGTTCGGACCAGTTGTGGACAAGTGGTAGCAGACCTTTTGAGTAGTTCAGAGAATTGGCAAATACTACTTCTGGCTGACCCCAGAGTAGGGAGAGAATGGAGATTTGCAGTATCCAAGCCCACCAAGCCATGCCCACAGAACCAGTAAGTCAAAAGTTCTGCACTTCACCTTCATGGGACCAGGGCTGAAGCTCACAGCAGAAGCACAGCTGTCCCTCCTCCCAACCTGGGCATCGGATTGGAATTGCCTTAAGAGTCATCCAGAGTAAAGTTGAGTAAGAACGAGGAAGGAACAGTAAAGGATCCAACCAGCTTGCTGAGGGGGACGGCGCTGGGACAACACCGCTGGGTCAAACTCCTCCTCCGATCTTCTTCCCCCGCACCCTTGGGCCTAAAAGAGCTTCGTGGCGCCGGCGAGGGAGGAGGACAGGCACGCGAGTTGCCACCATGCAGACCCCGAGGCGAGCGCACGGGCGCGGGGCACAGGGTTGCCCTGGAGGCGTCCCTTCGCGGGTGCGGCAGCTCCTCGTGGGAGCCGTCTGGTTTTGCGCCGCGCTCTCGGTCGCCACCCGGCTCCTTGGAGCTCACCATTCTGCATACCAACGACGTCCACGCCCGCATAGAAGAAAACGAGCCGAGACTCGGGCAAATGCAACGTCGGGCAGGACTGCTACGGAGGCGTCGCGCGCAGAGCCACCAAGATCCAGCAGATCCGCGCCACGCATCCCAACGTGCTGCTCCTGGACGCCGGGGATCAGTACCAGGGCAGCATCTGGTTCAACTACTTCAAAGGGCTCGAAGTGGTGAAGTTCATGAACAGCCTGCGCTACGACGCGATGGTGAGCTGGCGGGACGGGATGGGCGAAAGGGACAGAGAGCGAGAGGGAGGGGGAGAAAAGTGGGGACGGTGGGAAGATGAAAATAACTTCTCCTTCTCCTCGTCCTACTTCTCTTTCCCCTTCTCCTCTTCCTCCTCCTCCTCCTCCTCCTTCTCTTTCTCCTTTCTTTCCTTCTCATCCTTCTACTTTTTCTTCTCCTCCTTCTTCTCTTTCCCCTTCTCCTCCTCCTCCTTTTACTTCTCCTCCCCCTCCTCCTTCTCCTCTTCCTCCTTCTCTTTCTCTCCTCCTCCTTCTCTTTCTCTTTTTTCTCCTTCTCCTCCTTCTACTTTTCCTCCTCCTCCTTCTCTTTCCCCTCCTCCTCCTTCTCTCCTCCACCTCCTTCTTCTTCTCTTTCTCCTTTCTTTCCTTCTCATCCTTCTACTTTTTCTTCTCCTCCTTCTTCTCTTTCCCCTTCTCCTTCTCCTTTTACTTCTCCCCCTCTTCCTTCTCCTCTTCCTCCTCCTCCTTCTCTCCTCCTCCTCCTTCTCTTTCTCTTTTTTCTCCTTTTCCTACTTTCCTCCTCCTCCTTCTCTTTCTCCTCTTCCTCCTCCTCCTTCTTCTCTTTCTCCTTTCTTTCCTTCTCATCCTTCTACTTTTTCTTCTCCTCCTTCTTCTCTTTCCCTACTCCTCCTCCTTTTACTTCTCCTCCCCTCCTCCCTTCTCCTCTTCCTCCTCCTCCTTCTCTCCTCCTTCTCCTTCTCTTTCTCCTTTTTCTCCTTCTCCTTTTTTCTCCTCCTCCTCATTCTTCTCTTTCCTCTCCTCCTCCTTCTACTTCTCCTCCCCTCCTCCTTCTTCTCCATCCCCCTTCCTCTCTCCTCCTCCTCCTCCTCCTCCTCCTCCTCCTCCTCCTCCTCCTTTTCCTCCCCTCCTGTTTCCTTACTCCAGGACCGAATGTATCAAGTTTGGGATAGATGTTACAAACTGGCCTGATGGCAGCTGCAGTTTGTTTGCAGGGCAGGCCTGAAAGGTGGCTTCCCTTGGATAGGTGTGCCAGCTTGTCCTAAAGTGACCCTACAGTTCTCTAGGATTGCACCTTTCGCTTTTGTTAGCTGTATCGGAATCAGCTGGTAGGATCATCCTTGCCAAGAACTGACATTGTAAGTTGCTCAAAGTTGCTTGATTGTGAGCTGGGCGGCATATAAATTTAATAAATAAATATTTATTTATAGAAAGAGAGAGAGGGAGGGAGAGAGAGAGAGAGGAGAAGGAAGGAAGGGAGAGAGAGAGAGAAAGAGAAAGAAGAAAGAAGAAAGAAAGAAGAAAGAAAGAAAGAAAGAAGAAAAGAAAAGCACCCTAGTTTTGGCATTTTATTCATGCACAGAGAATTCAGGATTCCCCTGAATGAACTGGTTTCTGGAGGCAAGTTGTTCGGTTCCACCACAAAACCGCGGAGGACAAATCGCGCTCGACGAAAGCGCGCATTTGACGTCATCACAGCGCGACGAAAACATCGCGCTGTGATCGAAAAATGTAAAATAAAGCGAAAACCTTACCCTAACCCCCCAAACCTAACCCTAACCTAACCCTAAACCTAACCCTTAACCTAACCCTAAATCTAACCCTAAACGTAACGCTAACCCTTAACCTAACGCTAAACGTAACCCTAACGCTCTAACCTAACCCTACCCTTAACCTAACCCTAACCTAACCTAACCCTTACCTTTATGTGAATCGGCTTGCTTTAATTTTAATTTTATTTCAATTTTTAATTTTTTTTCGTCGCGCTGTGATGACGTCAAATGCGCGCTTTCGTCGAGCACGATTTGTCCTCCGCGGTTTTGACGGGTCACGAGTTGTTCCACTGATGAATTGTTCTAACTGCCTGAAAATTTCTCCTTAGTTTAGGTTGCTTCTTTCCTTCGTTGGTTTCCACCCATTGCTTCATGTCTTGCATTCTGATAGCATTTTCAAGTATTATATCTTTTTTAAAAAAAAAAATCAATCCTAATGTTCATATTTTGTGACTTCAGGAAAAAAAAAAGAGATCTTGCTCTGTTGAAAAGAAGATATTATGTGACTTTATCTTGACTTTTTGAGTTTGTTCCTTTGAGCCCAATATAGTTTGTTCTCACAGCTGGGTCATGAATTACTGTACAGCTGAAAGTGATTCAAGGTGTGCCAACTCGGGCACATGGTTTAAATGTGACTTGAATCTGGTTTACATTCACCGATTTCCCCTTTCGTCCTCCACAAATTTGTTTTTACGAGAAAGCTCAGCGCAAAGGACAGAAATGTTTCTTTTGCCATTAGTTGGGTCTGCTAGGAAAGCACTGCGATGTGATAATGTGTTTAGAAGGATGACTCTTGTTTCAGAATAACAACGCTCAATTCATACATATTTTGCTTGCTCCAGGTAGTAGAGGCAAGGTTTTTTTTTAAGGAATTGCTGCTAAAGAGATTTTCTTGGAAAGCAATAGCAATAGCAATAGCAATTTTTATATACCGCTTCATAGGGCTTTCAGCCCTCTCTAAGCGGTTTACAGAGTCAGCATATTGCCCCCAACAACAATCCGGGTCCTCATTTTACCCACCTCGGAAGGATGGAAGGCTGAGTCAACCCTGAGCCGGTGAGATTTGAACCGCTGAACTGCTGATCTAGCAGTCAGCTGAAGTGGCCTGCAGTACTGCACTCTACCCACTGCGCCACCTCGGCTCCTGGCAAATGGAAAACTGGTGTTCTTTTCCAAATTAATATTTTCAATATCAGTACAACCATTTGTCTGAAATGGTATAGGGTTTCTTGCCTGAGCACGGGGTTGGACTAGAAGACCTCTAAGGTCCCTTCCAACTCTATTATTCTGTTACTACGTTGTCAGGATTGTCTCATGGTCATGCAGAGCTGCTGGTCTTCTTGTCATTTACCTTGTTAGCTTGGTAGCTCTTAACACTGCATGTGGGAGCTTAATACAAAGCTGTCTACATGTTTTATGAATTGAGAGGGTGGCCCAACTGGTGAATGCAGCATAAGGAACAAAGATGGTATTCAGCAGGTTCTTACCAGTTCTGGGGAACTGGTAAATACCACCTCTGGCTGGCCCCGCCCCCATCTATTCTCTGCCTCCTGAGTCCCAGCTGATCAGGAGAAAATGGGGATTTTGCAGTAACCTTCCCCTGGAGTGGGGTGGGAATGGAGATTTTACAGTATCCTTCCCCTGCCACGCCCACCAAGCCACGCCCACCAAGCCATGTCATGCCCACAGAACCGGTAGTTAAAAAAAAATTGAATCCCAACCACTGGTAAGGAAACATCTCATCTTACCACTGGCTGATGTGGATTCAAGAAGCATTGTGCTTAATTTCTTCCTCCAAGGATAACCCAGATTTTAAGTGTATGTGCCCACATTAGGCCCACCCAAGCCTCACCCTTATTATTATTTATTAAACAAATGTATACAGCCACCCACCTCATACACAGTGACTCCGGGCGGCTTGCAACATTAAACACAGTTAAAATTCCACAATTTAAATTTCCCCCATCCCGTGGCAGCCAAACAGAATGTGGCCCTGAAGGAGAACTTCAAGCTGTCGAGAAAAAAACATGTCTCTAAGGCATTGTGGAAAAGAAACAAGACGGGGATCAATCTTATCTCTGGGAGAGTGAGGTTCCAAAAAG
Organism: Thamnophis elegans; assembly: GCF_009769535.1. Taxonomy (NCBI): domain Eukaryota; kingdom Metazoa; phylum Chordata; class Lepidosauria; order Squamata; family Natricidae; genus Thamnophis; species Thamnophis elegans. The sequence continues at coordinate 19,020,786 of NC_045544.1, forward strand.
AAAGAAGTGCCACAGCTGCTGTCCTTTTCCTAGTCCCCCCCACTCCTGATGTGTTTCATTGATAGTGTTGTGGCCTGCCAGCAGCCAACAGAGTTGGCAGCAGATTCGGACAGTGAGGAGGTTGGGAGGAACGTGGGCCAGTCCAGGAGTCTGGGAAAGGCTCTGATAAGGGCCCTTTGTTGGAGGCAGAGAGGAGGCCAGAGCCATATGCCAGTTATCAGCTGCCTTCAGAGTCAGACAGCAGTGAGGCAGACGAACAGCTGGAGCCTGTTCCCAGTGTGTGCATGCACAGAGTTGCCAGACGAAGGGAACAGGTAAAGAACAGGGGTCGACTAGGGAATAAGGCCAGATGATGAATGGCCCCTCCCAAAGGAAATAAAAGAGGAGCAAAAGGGGAGTGGAGTTTGCAGAAGACAATTAGTTTGCTTAATTGGTTCATGACTCTCCGAGACTCCTTGCCAAGATTTGCAGATATCGGCCTGGCAGCTCTCCAAGCCAGATAAGGTCTGTGACTGTAAATCCTCCCTTGAAAGACTTTAGTGGATGTGAATGAGCAGAATTCACAGTAATTAATAAAAGGGGGTTTGTCAGGACAAGGAGTTTGCTTCATGCTCTCAGGAAGCCTAGGTCAGAACAGATAGTTAGGACCTGCAACATGCCATGCTTTCCTAGTCTGGTGAGCAAGGTAGACAAAATTAGGAGCATCAGGCAGCAAGCCATGTAGGGCCAAATGTTGGTACTCTTTGGAAAGGCTGCAGGGCAAGGAGAAGTTCAGAAGCGGCTGCTCCCAGTTCAGCTCAGTTCAGGTAGTGGTAATCTCGCCTGGGTTGCAGTGACCCAGGCTGGCAGTGACCCAGGCTGGCCACGCCCCTGAACCAGTTCCCCGGTTTCCATTACCTTTGCTGGCATCTTGTTTATTAGCTTTTAATGGTCTTCATGCATATGCACAACCATTAACAGGGAACTGCGCATGCACAAGCAACATGCGGCCAGCATGTGCATGAGCGAAGCAAACAGCGTGCTTGTAAAACGTGTGTGTGAGTGAACCGGTGCCTGTTCACTAGGAACCACCCACTGGAGAAGTTGTGATTCAACATTTGCTGCTATGGGGATTTGCTGCAGCCAGACAAGGATAAAGAATGAATGGTCTGCCAATATCATAACTAACAAATGCTGCTTTAGCAGATAGCACACATTGTTGTCTGCATGGCTTGGTTTATTATTAATTATTATTATTATTATTAATTAGACTTATATACCGCTTCACAGGGCTTTCAGCCCTCTCTAAGCGGTTTACAGAGTCAGCATATTGCCCCCACAGTCCGGGTCCTCATTTCACCCACCTCGGAAGGATGGAAGGCTGAGTCGAACTTGAGCCGGTGAGATTTGAACCGCTGAGCTGCAGATCACAGTCAGCTACTGGCCTGCAGTACTGCACCCTAACCTCTGCGCCACCTCGGCTCTTATGCAGCCATGTTTCAATAGTCTCTTTTACAGTGAGTGACAGAAAGATAGATTCACAGAACAGCTTACATTCTGGGAAATGACAGGTGGTCCTCAATTTACGACCACAACGGAGCCTAAAATTTATGTTGCTACGTGAGGCATTTGTTATGAGGCTTTTGCCCCATTTTATGACCTTATGAACTTGCCACAGTTGTGAAATGAAATACTGCAGTTGTTAGCAACACAATTGTTTAGTGTGTCTGGCTTCCCCATTGACCTTGCTTGTCAGAAGGTCGTAAAAACTGATCACATGACCCCGGGATGCTTCGACCGTCACAAATATGAGTCAGTTGCCAGGCATCTGAATTTTGATCACATGACCAGGTGGATTTTGCAACGGTCATAAGTGTGAGAAACAGTCATAAATCAGTTTTTTCAGGGATGTTGTCATTTTGAATGGTCACGAAATGAATTGTTGTAAGCCGAGGACTACCTATACAGAAAACTGTTTCTTTGTTTATTTATTTATAAAATTTATATTGCTGCCTACTCGCACATGGCAACTCAAAGTGACTTACAGGACATAAAAACAGAATAAAAAAGTAATAAAAATTATAAAAGATGACAATAATAAAATAATACCCCCCAGCCTGGTGAAAACACACATTCATACCAGCTATTTAATGGGCTCTGTCTTGCTCTGGGATATCATCCAGGCCAGTGGTGGGATTCCGCCAGTTCGTACCTATTCGGGAGAACCGGTTGTTAACTTTCTAAGCAATTCAGAGAACTGCTTAGAAACAAAATCTCATTTTTTTCCCCACTTTATAGGGTTAATCCTGTAAGGAAGGCAGGAAGGAAACATTCTGGTGTTGTTTCTAGCCTAATCTTTATTGCCCTGTTTACAGAAACTTCCTCTACGGTTAATCCTCATCATATTGTAACAGCTAAGGCAAAGCGTCCATCGATGTGAGTGACATTAACTGGGCCACGCCCACCCAGTCACATAACCACTGAGCCATGCCTACCCAGCTGGTCATTAGGGCACAGAACCAGTTGTTAAATTATTTGAATCCCACCACTGATCCAGGCCCACTGGCAGAAATTTGTCTTCCAGAAGAGTGTTAGAGTGGAGTGGAGGCCAATCTAATTTCCAGAAGGATGATATTTCAGAGGGAGGGAGCCACCACGGAGAACGCCCTTGTTTTTTCTGTGCTTACTATTTCTTCCTCTTTTGCAACCATAGAACATTGTTTATTGAAAGAAAGTAATGTGATTGATATGTACATATTTATATGTCATAATTATTAATTCTAATTAATTGTATTTCCCCCTTTTTTGATATCTATTTTCATTCTAGGCTCTAGGAAATCATGAATTTGATAATGGTTGGAATGGATTATTGGATCCCCTCCTTAAAAATGTAAATTTTTCTATACTGAGTGCAAATATTAAATCAAAAGCGCCAAACACAACTAATATCTCACAGTACGTCTTTCCTTATAAAATAATAAATGTTGGTTCAGAGAAAGTGGGAATTATTGGCTATACTACAAAGGAGACACCTGTTCTTTCAAATCCAGGTACACTTTTTTTCATGCTTATATATAAAATTACATAGGTACAATAATTATATAACTAAATGTACTAGTGATTGCATCATTCCCACCATATTTCATTTCTTTTCTGGCATGAAATTGGGATTGTGTTGTCTTTCACAGTTGTAAGAGAAAACAGTTAACTGCCAACTAGGTGCTGAATTTTATACAGAATATGAAATCTAATATAGTTCCTGCTCTCTTTTATGTGACTGTAACATGGATTGAGGTTAACAGAATTAGTGATTTATTGCAGATTGGGAAGAGGATACTGGCTGATGATAGGATGAAGTGAAGCAATTTTAGGAAAAGCTTATCTGGAGGAATGAAAGATTGTTGAAGGAAAGAATTGGTCTGAAGACCAGAAGGGACCCTGCAAGTTGAACCATAATTTTCAGAATATTTGCGGTTTGACCCTTTCTCAAATGCATTTTTATATATTTAGAAATCACACATTTCCTCATTTTAATAATTGTTATTTTAAGATTTTATGGCACACAAAAATAATCTTCAGCACAATCCTCTTGGTCACTAATTTTCCTACATGATACCAATTTTCCCTTGAGTTCAGCTAGGCATATAAGAGATTGTATTAACATTCAAAATAAAAAAATAATACGATGATGATATAAGAAAAAAACATCTTGATTTTGTAAATATTCAGGAGAATATAGTCAGTTTAATATCTATTGTCGCAAATTGATAGGCGCAATAATCTAATAAAAGTTGGGCATATAGAGAAATAAGTCCCCCTAAAGGAAAATCACCATGGATTCTACAAACATAAAGATTGACTCACCAACCATTTAGAATTTATTGAGAACTTAGTAGATAGATCCATGGACATAGAGCAAATAAACCAATGATAGTGTATTTGGGGATTTTCAAAACGTTTTTGATAATTGCCATCAAAGGCTAAAGGTGTCAGAGTGGGGTAGGGTGAAAGACAGGAGTGAAATGGACCAGTTCGCCCGAACAGGTAGTAAAAATGCTACTGGTCCGCAGAACCGGTAGTAAAAAACACTAAAAAATGTAAAAAAGATTTTTTTTTAAAAAAAAAGGTCCAATGATAGCAATAGCAATAGCAGTTAGACTTATATACCGCTTCATAGGGCTTTCAGCCCTCTCTAAGCGGTTTACAGAGTCAGCATATCACCCCCAACAATCCGGGTCCTCATTTCACCCACCTCGGAAGGATGGAAGGCTGAGTCAACCTTGAGCCGGTGAGATTTGAACCGCTGAACTGCAGATAACAGTCAGCTGAAGTGGCCTGCAGTACTGCACCCTAACCACTGCACCACCTCGGCTCTATGATCACATGTCACACAGCCAAAAACGGGGGGTGGGGGCTCCATTTTTGCTCCCAGTAGGTTTCCCTGAAGCCTATTGGCCAAAAACATGGGGGAGGATCATCTAGTCCAACCCTACTCCAGCAGGACATTGTTAAAGTGAGTTTCTGTCTTTTTATCCCCCAGTTACATGACTACATAGTCACAAGTCCCCACCAAGCCACGCCCACCAAGTCACGCCCACAGAACTGGTAGTAAAAAAAATTAGATTTCACTACTGGTGAAAAATGTTATGTCCATCATTAGGAAAATAAAAATAAAACACTGATATTGCCATGCACTTATACAAATCTATCCCTGTCTATCCCTCCTGAAAAAGGGTATATAATAGGACAATAGGACAACATATAATATGTTAAAAGTTTGTCTCCCCCTCCCTTTTGGGTTGTGAGCCGCCCTGAGTCCCCCCAGGGAAAAGGGCAGCATACAAATAACTTCTATACTCTATACTCTATACTATACAAAAGATACAGAGAGAGCTATGAAAGTAATTAAGGGCTTAAACACCTTCCTACAAGCTTGGGCGGGGGGGGGGGGGAACCTATTGTAGATAGTGATGTTTGATGTATATAAAAGTTTGAATGGCATGGAAAAAGGGAAAGGGAGAAGTTTTTTTTTTTCCTTTTTCTAAACTCTAAGGCCATGGATAATCAATCAAACTGTTTTGAAGGAGATTTATTACAAACAAAACCAGGCTCCCACAGGAGACGAGAAACCTGGAATTCATTACAGTAGACACTAACTTGGATGGCTTTCTTTAGACGGGGTTGGAAAAATTCTTGACCTGTCAAGATTCTATATAAATCTGGGTTGGGGCAGCATGTTTCCAAATACCAGTTTCAAGGACATGGTCACCCCTGTGTGATGATGGGGCCACCATAAATGACCACTGTGAGGGGAAAGAAGGCTCCTCTGAGATGGGCTTAGGCCTGATCCAACAGGGCTGTTGTCAAGATTTATCATAGGTTAGAGAAAGAATCATTGGATGGATTTTCCTCCATAATGTTGGATGTTTCTTCTAGTGTCATTCTGCTTTGTTTCAATATCATTAATATGACAGGACAGAACATGTTGCTACATTTCATGATTTCTGACAGTGAAGAATGTTAAATCATTTCCCAAAATAGGATCCTCTGCTGTCAGATAATCTAATAACAATATTTAATCCTCTATTTTCATAAAATAACTATGATGTTCTACAATAGAGAATGAACTCTATTTTACAAATATTTTATTGCAACAAATGGAACACACAGCAAAATGTTTTAGAGATCTGTACTGCTCCATATTCCAGCTTTTCGTTCTTTCAGAATACTCCAATCCATTCTTTCTTCTCTTGACTTCCACGTTTTCCCATACCTGCATGCATTGTCCACTGAGTGCGTTTAGTCATCAGCACACAGTGTTTCTGGGATTGTAAAGCTACCTCATGCTTCTCCAAATACACGGGTGTGTTTCAACATGATTAGAAACAGAAAAAGCAGGATTTCAGGTCACACGAAGAGATCGAAATACGTACAATTCCATATGTGTAGCATTTTTCAGACATCGATTTGAATATCCATGAATTTTCTATAGGGATGGATGCCACGTCCTCTGTCCTAAATCTATCCTCGGACTGTAGATAAGCAGTAGTGGGTTAATTTGAACAGGACCTTGTCAAGCACTGCTATTGGCAAAAGAACTATATAGTGTGTGAGATTCACAGGGATCCAACTGGACTCTGCTTATGCAATGGGGTGGTGGTGTCATGGGTTTGTATATCCCACCCCATTAAAGACTCGTGTTTCTTTCCCAAACACTAATTCTGAAGATCAAAAGACCCAGCATGAGGACATTTAGGAGTAAAGAGCTGAGAAAGAGCAAAAAAGTTTGACAGGAGCCCATTTTACAAATAAAATGGACTTTCGGTTTGCACAAGGCATCATTTTAAGAGCCACTCAGAGTTGGTTAGAAGATGAGCAGCTATATAAATCTTTTAAATAAATAAGTAAATCTCTTTAGACCCAAGCAATCATCTTCATAAAACCTATAATATTTTTTTTCCTTCCAGTACTGCAAGTACTTCTTTCAGATTGGAATGTGAAATCTTAATTGTTATTCACTGGAATTTCCCACGTGTTGATCTGACATGGATATTCACAAATATTAATCCCTTGGCTAAGAATTAATATAATCAAATAATTCCCCTGGGCCTAACTAAAGTCCTTGGCATAGATTGGGATGTCCTGATTCCTTCACTTGTTAAAATAAAATACATCTTGTATTGTTTTTCTCGAGAATAGAAAGAACATGAGGTCATTTTCTTCGGGCAGCCCAAGATATTTTAAAGAATCCCAAATGTACAATATAGTCTATGATTACAGATTAAAAACATCAGGCTGGGAATTTGGTGTTTACTGTCAGCTCAAATGAAAATGCTTTGTTTTACATGAGAAAGTTGACTAAATGGTCTTGGTTCAAATATTAACAGTATGAAACGATTGGTTTCCCAATGATGGAACATCATTTCAAACATAAATGGTTGGGGTAGGGATAACTATACTATTAAATAAATATAGTACTAGAAATTATAAGAGGCAACATTTTCAGTCTTGTTTCTAGTTCTTTTGCTTTGATAGGTTGAAGGTAATATTTAAAGAAGTAGAGAAAGTGAACATTGTACAGATAGTCCTCGACTTACAACAGTTCATTTAGTGACTGTTGACTTATGACCCTTTTTCACCCGTATGACCATTGCAGCATCCTCATGGTCACGTCATCAAAATTCAGATGCTTGGCAACTGGTTCATATTGATGACAGTTGTAGTGCCCCAGGGTCATGTGATCATCTTTTGCGACCTTCTGACAAGCAAAATCAATGGGGAAGCCAGATTCGCAACAGATATCTTGTCACTAACTTAACTTCAGTGATTCGTTTAACAACTGTGTCAAGAAAAGTCATAAAATGGGGCAAAATTCACTTAACAAATGTCTTACTTAACAGCAGAAATGTTGGGCTCAGTTGTGGTCATAACTCGAGGACTACCTGTATTCTTGATTCAGAAGAAATATTTTTTTGTAATTAGCAATAGCAGTTAGACTTATATACCACTTCATAGGGCTTTCAGCCCTCTCTAAGCGGTTTACAGAGTCAGCATATCGCCCCCACAGTCTGGGTCCACATTTCACCCACCTTGGAAGGATGGAAGGCTGAGTCAACCTTGAGCCGGTGAGATTAGAACCGCTGAACTGCAGATAACAGTCAGCTGAAGTGGCCTGAAGTACTGCACCCTAACCACTGCGCCACCTCAGCTCTATACACATTTACTAATTACTCTGTTCTTTCAGGCTATCTGGACTGTTTCAGCATCAATAAGACATATTGTATAATAAAGTGGAGATGAATTGCCTGTGCCTCTCTTTAAACTGAAATGATTTTCCAAATAATTTCCATTATTGAAAATTATAATTAAGAATAAAATGACAGGATATATTTAAAACTACAGTAGCCATAATAAAATCCAATTACTGTATTTATAGCTTCAAGTCAGTTCTTGACTACCGATGACTGCGTGGACTATTCCCTGCAGTTTTCTTGGCAAGGTTTTTCGAAATTGGTTTGCTGTGGTCTCTTTCCTAGGGATGAGAGCGAGGAACTGGCCCAAGGTCACCCAGCTAGCTTTGTGCTAAGGTGGGACTAGAACTCACAGTCTCCCAGTTTCTAGCTCAATGTCTTAATATTACACCATATTGGTTCTCACTCTATAACTTGAGTTTAAAACATCCCTGCTGTCAATACCCCTCTTGTTTTTCATTACAGGTAATCCTCGACTTACAATAATTCACTTAGTGACCATTCAAAGTTACAACAGCATTGAAACTTATGACCTTCGTAACAATTATGACCATCATAAAACTTATGACCATTTTTCACACCTTTGTAGCATCCCTGTTCTGACCCCCTGGCCTGTGAATTAACCAGAACACAGGCTTGGCTGTTTGCCAGTATTTAATTACTGAGATAACGAATCCTTTGGCTGAGGGCCCAGACAACTCATATTCAATAGAATAGTTTGGCAGCAACCCAGATAGTTCAAATGAAGCAACGCAGATAATCCAAACAAACAGACATGGCTAGAATACAGACAGATTTTCTTCACTACTAATTCGAACGGTTGTTTCCTGCAAATGTCCCCTCCCAATGCCTCACTTATAAACTCTCTTGGTAGGGGCCAATCCACAACCACCTGTGCTTAATTATCTTCTGTAAGTCTGCCTACAGAATTGCTGCTTCCGTTTCTCAGCCCTTCTCAATCTAGCATCAGGGACAAACTGCCTTTGATCTTCCCCACTCAGGCGCCTCCTGATGGCCAACCAGCCTCTCTGGTCCCTGCTCTGAGTCTGAATCCTACACAGGATCCTCCACATCTTCCATGGCAGACTCATATGGTTCCTCGCTATCCGAGTCCCTCAGCAGCTCAACTGGATCCTGCTGGGCCACAACACATCCCCATGATCACATGACCAAAATTCAGATGCTTGACAACTGACTCATACTTATGACCATTGCCTTATCCCAAGGTCATGTGATCATCTTTTGCCACCTTCTGACAAGCAATGTCAATGTGGATTCATTTAACAACCAAGTTACTAACTTACCAACTGCAGTGATTCACTTAACAACTATGGGAAGTAAGGATGTAAAATGGGGCAAAACTCATTTTACAACCATCTCACTTAACAACAGAACTTTTCGGCTCAATTGTGGTTTTAAGTCAAGGACTACCTGTATAAGGGAGCTGTCACCTGAATACATAAATATTACTTTGTATTTTTCAGGTTGAGTGATGAAGACAGTTTCCAGTTTTAAAAGTAGCAGTTACATGTTGATGATTTTAAATGGTTTTAAAACCAATCATAGCACTGAACATGTGTTGCCTGGTAATTTCCAACTTTCAGTGATCTGATGGACATCATTTCTCCAGAATAGTCTGTCATTCAGTGCTTCTTTGAGTTCTTGTGAGCTCATGTTTGTGGCATTAAAGCTTATATCTAACCAACTCATCTTTAGATAGACCTCTTTTTCAATTGATTTAGTTTTCTTCAAGCATCCGGGTCTTCTACAGCTGTACACTTAAATGATATGTATTTTACATGTGTCTGCATGTTTGATAGCATTTAAAATCAGTTATTTAATCTTTAGGGTCAATTAAAGTTTCTCATTTTAAACCTAGCAGTATCACAATAATTTGCTGGCTAATAGCAAGGGATACTAAATAGAAAAAATAAATAATATCTATCAAGACATTCCAAATAATCTGTCTCCACACAGTTCGATGTTATCTTGATCAAATATCAAATATCAATTAAGTTTACACTATAGAAAAAGTGTATGTTGGCGTACAGTGTAGGATTTTCCAATTGTGATTAATCCATACTTATAAAAAACACACATTAAATATCATTCCAGACATTCCTACAATTCTTACGCTATTGGAAAGATTTTGAACACCCTTAACTCAGATACATCTGTAGCTAGACAAAGTAACATTGGCATGATAACGTGTGAATCATGACGTCCTCACACATTTTATACTTTTGTCACAATGTCTGATACGTAACTCATGTCTTTGTATCCAGTCCTCATTTTTCCTTCTTCCCAGATGTCTTCCTTGTTCTACTGAATATGGACAATTTATAAAGATACGAGATGTCTTGCAAAATTCAGTTTCAGATCTGCTCTAAAAGAAGTCACGAGCAAAACGAGCAAGACATCAGCAAATAAACATTGTCTTTCACAAAAGTAGTTTTTTAAATTTTACTTCCCCCCCCCCAACTCTCTTGAGCATTTGTGGCATTGGAAAATCTGAAGGATAATTACATTGTTGCAGCAAATGAGCCATCTCATTCCAAGGACAGTTTGAGAGAACATGGTGGCCACCATATATGACCACTGTGGGGACAAATAATGCTTCTCTAAGATGGCCTTTTCCTCCATAATGTTGGATGTTCCTTCTAGTGTCACTCTGCTTTGTTCCAATATCATTAATATACAGGCCAGAATATGTTGCTACGTTTCATGATTTCCGACTGTGAAGAATATTAAATAATTCCCAAAAGTAGGATACATATGGGTCTCTGGTACAGTGGTGGGTTTCAAAAATTGTTCGAACCTACTCTGTGGGTGTGGCCTCCTTTGTGGGAGTGGCTTGCCGCCCATGTGACCGGATATGACGATGCCGACAACACTTGTCAGAACCACCTTAAATTACCTCACACACAGCACTGGCATGCATAAGAATATGATGTAAACTTGTTTTTTTAAAAGCATCTTTTGTTTGCGTTAAAACAACTTCAACACACACAATGTTCTGATTGCACCACAAACGCAGTAGTCATCCTTACCTTTCACAGAGGCACTGAGTTTTATAAATATGAGCTTGATAGTGTAGAATAATCATATCCAAGGACCAGTGGTGGGTTTCAAAAATTTTTGGAACCTCTTCTGTAGGTGTGGCCTGCTTTCCGGGTCCACTGGTGGAACCTCTTCTAACCAGTTTGGTAGATTTGACGAACCGGTTCTACCGAATAGTTGCGAACTGGTAGGAACCCACCTTTGCTCTGCTATCAGATAATCTGATACAAATCCTTAATCCTCTATTTTCGTGAAATAACAAAGACAATAAACTTCCTGATACATTGTTTAGCCCTTTCAATCATAATTAAACCTACACCTTAATTTTCCTGCATGTGGTTCATCAATTCCACTTTATAAAATGTCACCATCTTCACTAAATGCAAGTTTGGACCTCTAATTTAGATACATTTTTTGCAAGCCATCATATTCTTCACCACATTTGTTTAAGGAGGTATATGTGATGTACTGCAGATTCATTTAAAGCTGCTATTTTCAAGAAACACAAGAGAAATTAATTTCCCATTCTCCCACATAATTTAAATGTTAGTAATGGCCTCACCTTATATGAACATATTTGGCTGCCAACTTTTACAAAATCAGGTTTAAACTGAACAGTTGCAATATACAAAGAGAAAATCAATCATTTTTTAGGAGAGCACGTACCCCCCCCCCGTTTTAATCATGGGACTCTCCAGTTCATCATTTTGTTTTGCAGAAGGGTCAGTCATAGATGAATGCCCACAGATAAAACATGCAAATATTGGTTCTCATATCTAGCATTAGATTTCACTTGTTTTATTTATATAATTTATACAGCTGCCCATCTCACACAAGTGATTCTGGGTGGTTTACAAGATTAAAACCAACAGCCTTACCAGACAAGTGTTAACACCCAAAGAAACAATTGATCCCACTTACCACCAGTGGTGCAATTCAAATTTTCTACTACAGGTTCTGTGGGCGTGGCTTGTTGGGCGTGGCAGGGGAAGGATTCTGCAAAATCTCCATTCCCTCCCCACTCCAAGAGAAGGATACTGCAAAATCTCCATTTCTCCCCTCACTCTAGAAGAAGGATACGGCAAAATCTCCATTCCCATCCCACACCAGGGGAAGGATATTGCAAAATCTCCATTTCCAGCCTACTCTGGGGCCAGCCAGAGGTGGTATTTGCTCACGCTTCAAACTTCTCAAAATTTCCACTGTCAGTTCTCCAGAATCTGTCAGAACCTGCTGAATTTTACCCTTGCTTACCACTCATAGTTCTGTTCCTTCCTGCTAGTTTTTTTAATTAAAAGGTTTTTTTTATTTAAAATTTTCAAGACAGACACAACACAAAGAATCCTCCTTCTTTACATACTGTAGAAAGTGTATCAGTTGGTTACAAAAAACTTTTGTGCATCTCTTCCGCTGTCGTCACAAAATTCGTATTAACTCAAATATTTTAAATCAGATATTTTTATACATATTACCATCATCATACCTCCATTTTCATTTGACTATAATTGTTTACACATCCTTCATCATAAAATGTACCAAAATTTAAAACCTGACCACATACTGGCATTTCATTTGCTATTTCTAATATCCTCCAATAACACTATGTCCTTATGGCCTATTCTAACTAAACATCAATAGTATTTAGTAACAAAAATTTCTAATCCTCCTTTCCAAATTACTGTTTACAATTTACATTCAATTTCCTTATGTTGTATGTATGTGTGTAATTATTGTTATAATTATCCCTCCTTCATTTAACTCTATCCATTATCATAGCATTCACCCCCCCAATAATCAAACTTAGATAAATTCAACTAAGTTCTTTTTTATTAACCTTTATATATAACCAAATAATTTCTAATCTTCATTTCATAGGTACCATTCAATATTCATATCCAATTACTACTTGTCATACCAATACATATGTATACATTATTATCATTATCAGTTATTTATTTGACCCTATCTATTGTCACTAAATTTCACTAAATTTCACTAGTTTTAGATTATACATTTTCATCTATCAACCTGTATCTTTCCAGTAGCAAAATAATCTCATGTCTTCTGCCATTTGTGGTATCAGTCCTCTAATCATCTCCTTAATCAAATTTGCATGGACTCCTCTTTGCAACTCATTGCTTATTGAGTCTCTCATATGATTTCGACGCCCTTCTTCTGTTTCATTCATCAGCTTATCTTTAATTGTCAGTGGTGTTATCAATGATGTTGCTAATAAAATTACTCTCTTTAAATCCATAAATTCTTTTGTTTTTTCTTCTTCTGTATTTTGCCATCTGGGGTAGAGTTCCCCTCCATTTAATTCCTCTTTCTGTATTCCACTCTTTCCATTTCCAGACACAAACCAATCACCATAGATATCAGTGGATTTGATTACTTTGTGGTCATTTTTCTCTTTGGTTTTTAGGACTCTAACCTCCACTTTTTCCACTTGATAAACATCTCCAACTTCTTCATCATATTTTACTGTTAGATGCTCTAGATTTTCCAACTTCTTCATCCTCTCAAATGTGTTTGATAATTTCTGAATTATCTTTTTGCAAACTTAAAGCTTCTTTCTGATGTTGAAGTTGTGCCATAATTTCCAGCTGACAAATACTGTTAGATCCTCTAGATTTTCCAACTTCTTCATCCTCTCAAATGTGTTTGATAATTTCTGAATTATCTTTTTGCAAACTTAAAGCTTCTTTCTGATGTTGAAGTTGTGCCATAATTTCCAGCTGACAAATACTGCTGCTCTGGCTTGAAGGATTTTTACAAGGTTAAACATAAATTCACAGTAAAATCTTCTTTTCACTTTCTCTGCTTAGAGATATAGTTCAAAAGGATACCTGAGTAAACAATTTGGTTCTTATCACTCTCTATAAACAAACTGTGAGACTTTGACTTGCCAAGACTGTTCAGTGAGGAAAGTGAAAGTGCTTTGTTCCCAATACACAAGCCTCCAGCCTCCGAGCAGCAGCACTAACTTTCCCTCTTTTGTTAGAAATCTCTTTGTTTCCTTCTTTTCTTTTTTTATATTCCAAGTTAAAAAAATAAAAATCAAATTCTTGAGTAAAATAGAGGAGAAAAAGAGGAAAACGCACGTAGTAATGAGGAAGGAGAATTTTAGTCCATAGGTTGCAAAAATAATAATAATAAAAAGATAGAAGAAAACTTAATCCATTCATTTTAAAAGGATAATAAATTCCATCCATAAAAATAGCATTTAAGAGCAAGATAACACACTGACCAAAACCATTCAAAGCTTAATTCTGCCGCTTATTTCTTCTGTTCTCAAATTTAAATTAATTTTAAGTTTTTTGTAGGCAGTCTCTTTTAAAATGGTAAAAATTCCTCACCAGCTGTAAACACTTTCTCTTTCCATTTCCTTCCATTCGGAGCTGTCCCAACTTCATCAGCCTAGGGGTTGTGCTTTTATCGCCAGCTAGAAGAACTTCTCCTGGGTCAATCAGGGACTTGGCGGTGTCCCTGAGATCAGCAGGACGTATTCTTCCTGTTTGCCATCTCTGCGGGACTGTTTAGGTCCGATTGGACCACTCAGCGATAAACGTTTCGGCAGCGATCTCAGAGCATTGAGATCGCATGTCCGTCTCGTAACGACGTTGGATCCTCCTCTTCCTTCCCGCTAGTTTTAAGGTTGACTGCCTTCGAACCTAGAGGGGGTAAATACCCATGAAGACTAACAGGCCTTGAAAATCTGATTCTATAGGAATGTACCTACTTCTCTTTTAACATGGGTGGCCATTGACAAATGTGAAGACATTAAATGCTATAGTTTTAACTATGGAGGACATTCAACTGTATTAAACATCTGAGACACTCTACTCTAAATCAGTGTTTTTCAACCTTTTTTGTGCAAAGGCACACTTTTTTCATGAAAAAAATCACGAGGCACACCACCATTAGAAAATGTTAAAAATTTTTAACTCTGTGCCTATATTGACTATATATAAAGTCTTTTTCCCACGGCACACCTTACACTATGTCACAGCACACTAGTGTGCCGCGGCACAGTGGTTGAAAAACACTGCTCTAAATTAACAAAATAGTTCCAAGACATGTGCTGTTTACTCTGTTTGAAAGGAGTTTTTTAAACAATGAAGTACTAAGTGTATCTTGGATTTTATTGCTATAATTGGGATTTTCATTGGTAATACATGCTCTCTGAATAAACAATGCAACAACAATATGTATTTCCTTTTTTGGATTTTCAGGACCAAGTTTAGAGTTTAAAGATGAAGTTGAAGAATTGCAGGACCAAGCAAACAAACTTACTACATTGGGTGTCAACAAAATTATTGCACTTGGTCACTCTGGTTTTAAGGAGGACCGACGCATTGCTCAGAAAGTTAAAGGCATAGATGTTGTCATTGGCGGACATACAAACACATTTCTTTATACAGGTATGTTATTCCTTCACACACAAAAAGGATTTTATATAACCTTGTGCCAAATATTGTAATTCCTCACACTCAGATCCATTTAAGGAAGTCGGCATGTATTTATATGGTTTGTATAAATATCAGTTGCTTGTATAAACAGAATAGTTTGGGCAACTGTAATCCTAAGTGAACTTGCTAATAAATCTGGCATGAATCCCTCTTTCCCATTGGTTTGAGTAGTATAAAAAGAAAAGTCATGAGTTCAATAATGGCATATTTTATAAATTCAGCTTGATGTATAGTTTGCTTTTCAGTTTGTTAGGCATCAGAGCTTCAATATGGTCTCAGGAAGTTCATTGATTATAGTTTGCTGAAGGATATAAAAGTGCTGAAACTTAAATCTAATATTCCTTGCTTAAATAAACCATTTTTCTCTCTCCCCTTAATTTCTTTCTTGTATTCATGTCTTATCTTTGTTCTACAATATACCAGTATTTGTCAATCTTCTCTTCTGTTTCCCCCCCCCCCGCCTGCCACAACTGTACACCCCTTAATAGTTATGCACAGCGAGTGTGGCAAAATTTCCTGCATCTGAAATGTTTAAGGGTTCTGAAGGATAGCGCTTGACTTGTGTCCATTCAAAGTTATGATAACGGTGCTCAAAAATGTCATTTATGAACGCTCCCCACACACCTGTTGCAGCGTCACTGCGGTGACATGATCAAAGTTCAGTTGTTGGCAATCAGTGTGTATTGTTGCAGTGTCTCATGTGATTGTTGTTCATGATCTTCCCAGGGCACTTCTGACAAGTTGCTTAACAACTGCATGATCTGTTTAATAACCATGGCAAAAAAAAAGTTATAAAGTTAGGCACAACTCGCTTAACGATGGAAGTGAGGGAAGTTCCGCTCCCAATTTTGGTCATATGTAAAGGACCAACCTATATTTTTTAAAGCTGTCAGAACTCTCCACAGCTTGATTCATAATTATCTTCTAAGTATGATATTTCTCAGGAAGACGAAAGTGGGGGAAATGTATTTTTTGACATGCTCCCTTGTAATGTCCAGAGTGGATAAATAGAATAGCAATAGCAGTTAGACTTATAAACAGCTTCATAGGGCTTTCAGCCCTCTCTAAGTGGTTTACAGAGTCAGCATATTGCCCCCAACAACAATCCGGGTCCTCATTTTACCCACCTCGGAAGGATGGAAGGCTGAGTCAACCCTGAGCTGGTGAGATTTGAACAGTCGAATTGCAGAACTGCAGTCAGCTGAAGTAGCCTGCAGTGCTGCATTTAACCACTGCGCCACCTTGGCTCAGTGGTGGGCCTCAAATGTTTCAGCAATGGGTTCTCTGCCTGGTTGCTGGGTGGGCATGGCCATTGTGAGAGTGGCATAATTGGCCTCCTGCACCACAGCAGGCAGGGGGGCATTTTTGCCTTCCCCAGGCTCCGGAGGCTTTCCTCAAGCCTCTGGGAGGATGAAAACTTCCTTCCTCTGGAGAGCTCTGGACGGGGCAGGGTGGATGGGTTGAGCCAGAGGTGCGATTTGGAGGTTTTCCGAACCAGCATAATGTTAGCTACGTTTTCTCCCAAACCTGGGCAAACCCATAGCAGCCCACCCCTAGATAAAGTGGGCACACTCCAGGTCCCTTCCCTTAAACATCACCATCTTGTGGGTTCTTAGAAGGAAGCTCTTTCCATTGCAGCCTCTGTCCTTTGGAACGACCTCTCCCTTCTGCAATCTGACAGACTCCTTTCCCTTTATTCTTCCTAGAATTTATTTTAAGACCCCGCTGTTCCATTAAGTGTGGAAGTTAGGGCAGGGTCTGGGTGGGATGAAAATGAGGATGAATGCTGGTTCGTTCTACTTCTACTTTTATTTTTACTGGTTTCATACTGTTTTATGCTATTTCATTGGCTGCAAGCCTTCTGGAGTTGTTTTTAAGATGGGCGGCATCTTAACACACACGAACCCGCTAATGTCTTACTTTATGATACATGCAGTATGTACGCGGCTTGTTTTGCAAATTTGGCCTGTGGAATAGTCCGTTCCTTGTGGTTTTACTTGGCTCTCTCCATTGTTTTGGAATTGAGCCTGGCATCTGGTTTCTCCCAATTTGAAACACATTGTTTATATATTCCAGAACACCCAGCTACACTAAAATGTCCACTTATCTTTTGTCCCACAAAAACGGATGTGCATTAATACAGGCTGCTTCATCTGAGTATACTCTAGAACCTATTTCAGCAATCTGAATAAGATACAGGATAGCTAAGTAACAGCACCATTTCCTCCTTGAGTTTTTTGGCTGCTATTAATAAATGCCTTTGGGAGCTGTTGAAGAGTTTAGTTTGGTGGCAAATAGGAATGTTTGTGCCAGGAGGCAGAAAGAAGCATTCACGACAGGAAGCGGTTGGCTGGCTGACTAGGAAGGAAATTTTAAAAAACGTAGTAAGAGGTTTTTCCAGGACACTCATCAATGTTTGGGTAACTCTTTCAGGTTGGATAAATATTTCAGGCTGAAATATTTCTTGATTTAATCTTCAGTCTGAAAATAACTTAGCACCTTTAGAAAATGCAATAAAACAGTTAGTGTCCCGTTAAATGCAGGTGTGGTGTCATTGAGTAAGGTACGTTAAAGGCCAATGGCAGCTAAAGAACTGGCAACTGTGCTTTCTCATTTTTGCATATATATGTAATACTTGGGTTTGCATGTACAATGTACTTGTACACTGAGAGTTTCTGCAACTGAGACAAATTCCTTGTGTGTCCAATCACACTTGGCCAAATAAAGAATTCTATTCTGTTCTGTTCCATTCTGTCCCGCCTCGCCCCGCCCACCCCATCCTGCCCAGTCCTGCCCCATCCTATCCTATCCTATCCCATCCCATCCTCTTTTCTTTTGGAATATGTGTTGCAAGTGCAACATCTTTTTAAAGGTCTTATTTCTTCCATGTTCCAGTTTTCCAAAGTCAGGAACCAAACCCAAGACTACATATTCTGTTTCTGCATCAAGGTTTTTTCCGTCTTGATTTCCACCAGCTACTCTTTTTTTAATTTTTTTTAAAAATTTTTTAAATGTAATAATTCCATCTTCCATTAAACAGTTTCAACTTGGTACAAATATCTTTGTGCAGTAATAGTCAACATTTATAACAGTATTCATTGCACTGAATTCTCTGATCTTACAATACTAATATTTAACATAATAATCCTATATACTTTTCCCTCTTAACCTATCTTCTAATTGGAATATCACAGTAATATTAAACACAATCCTAATATCATCATCATCATCATCATCATCATCATCATCATCATCATATTGTTTACATCTGTCTCTTAGTCTATTTATATCTCACTGATCTCTTTCTTTTATTTCTAACTTCTGTTTTTATTCTCCAACCATCGATAAAATAATTCCTGTGTCATGTAATATTCAATTTGTTCTTTCTCCTTAATTGCAAGCATTCATCTATTCATTTCTGCACATTCTAATATTTTCTTAATCACATTCTCATCAGTAGAGATCTCTCCACTTTTCCAGTTTGGTGCAAATACAATTCTATCTGCAGTTAATACATGAATAATTAGATATGCATTCCCTTTACTGTAGGTTTTTAGGTAAAATCCCCAACAAAAATATTTCTGTTTTTTAATCATTATGCTGCTTTATCATCTTTTCCAGCCACATATGTATTTTGCCCCCCCCCCTTTTTTTTTTGCTTCTACACATATGATAATAATGTCCACTACATATGATAATAAGAACCAGGTATCTGATTTTTTTTTCCCAGCTACTCTTTTATTTCCCAGAATCAGTGTAATGTGGGAGGATTCATTTTGGTCTCACCTTTAAGCTTTCTAAAATAGTTTAAGAACTTCAAGATACAAATGGATAAAGCCTTGGGTGAGGCAGTAAACTGGATTTAAGAGGAAAAAAGAAGAGATGATTAAGAGCCTGTGTGGGCCCAGATCTGACACAAGCCAATAGGTTCTTAAAACACTGACTTCTTTGTTCTCGGGTCTTTTTGCAGATGTGGTGCAGCTTAAAGAATTTACTGGCAGGAACTTCTAAAGCAGTGCTGCACATCCTAAATCATTTTTCTTCCTAATAAATTAATGATTCAGCCTTCATTCCAATCAACCATTAGGATTACTAACAGAATTATGCTTTTAGGCAAAGAGTTGGGAAGCAAAGGAGGAGTTGCAATGCCGGGAGACCAAAGATGGATACACCAACACAGAAAGAAGAGGGACTAATTTATTCACACCCACTCTTCAGGGTTCTCAGGGACAGGGCTTTAAAGCAAATGATTCTTTTGATCTCGTTCGATTTTTCCACATTCAATATAATCCAATTATATTGCCCAGCAAAAATGAGAAGTCTGCCTGGCAGTAGCGGTTTATGGATTATGGCCTCAACAGATGACTCTGGAATGCTAGCTCCAGCTGAGGAAGCTGAGTCAGTCCTTCTCCTTTCCCCAAAGTCACCTCCTTGGCTTTCCAGCTGTTATGGTCACCTGGAAACATGAGGGAAACTCAGCTCAGTTCCCCACCAGAGGTAGAATATGGCTTTGAAAGGTTGCTCTAAGCCAGTGTTTCTCAACCTTGGCAACTTGAAGATGTCTGGACTTCAACTCCCAGAATTCCCCAGCCAGCATTCGCTGGTTGGGGAATTCTGGGAGTTGAAGTCCAGACATCTTCAAGTTGCCAAGGTTGAGAAATACTGCTCTAAGCAGTCTTCCCTTTTCACTTTCTCTTGTCTGGTAAAGAGAAAGCTTGGGCAAATGACTGGTAAATTATACTATTTGTATAATTTACACAAATAGTCCTCTGGACCATTGGGTCCAGAGCAGTGGTGGGTTGCTAGCCAGTTTACTACTGCTTCGCTTGCGCTCACACGCAATGCTTCTGCACATGCACAGAAGTGTCTGGGCAGGTGGGTGGAGCCTGCTGCCGTCACTACCGGTTCAGCCGAACCGGGACCAACCCACCTCTGGTCCAGAGGCTCAATCAACATCACAGAGGCAACATCAACGTGGTCCCTTGCTAAGCAAGAGGGTTGCTATATGAGTCACGCCCAATTTTAGGACCATTTTGCCGTGGCTGTTAAGCAAATCACTGAAGATGTTAAGTGAATCATGACATCATTAAGCAAATCCATCTTCGCCCATTGACACTGCTAGTTGGGAAGATCACAAATGGCAATTGCATGATCCCAGAATGCTGCAATCATTATAAGTACATGCCAAACATTAGAATTCTGGTCACATGACCGTGGGGATGACTTGTATCTGGAAGCCTGGTCGTAAATTACATTTTTCTGTGCTGTCAAAACTTTGCTAAATGAATTATTGTAAGTTGAATACTAGCTATATTAGCTAGTTATACCATGTCATTTTTTAAAAAATATTAGTACCTACACCTGACTCAATTCTCAAAATTGGTCTTTATTTCAATTGAATCTTTAATATGAAACAACACTGTGCCAAAATTGTCTGTCCATCCAGTCTCTCAGAGAGAGTTTATTGTGGTGTGTGTCTGTGTGTTTCTGTGTCTCTTGTTGGACCTGATGACAGGCCTTCCTGGAGGTGACCCCCTTTCTAGGAATATTCTCCCTGCAGGCAGATTGTCCTGCTGGCATTTTCTAAATAAGCTAAAGCAGTGGTGTTTCATTTAAGCTACGAGGTGCCTGTGAGGCTTTCAACAATTTATTTAGGTTTTTTAATAGGTAGGTTGTAGGTTTGTCTGTATATGTGTGTCACCTAGCATCCTTCCTGATTAGGATGGGCTACAAATATTATAAATAAATAAGCAAGCACTCCAGCAGCGTGATTTTCCGAAATGGAGGCGTTCCCTGCATGGGAAAAAAAAAATCCCACGAAACTCCTTCTATGGCCGAGAATGCAGGAGACAGCTGGCTGAATCAATAATACTGACGTAATTCAAGGAAGTGATGAAAAGGAACTTGAGAAATAAATGATCTATGCTTTGCTCTGCTTTTTACTTCAGTTGCATTGTGAGTCTAGGGAGCAGAGGCGAACCATCTTGATGCTCTGATCAGCAATGCTTTGGGGAGGCAGCCGAGGAAAGGTCCTTGGCTAGAGATTAATGAATGAAAAGTTTGTCCTTCCAATCTGGAGAGGTTGGGAACTTACAGAATTAGTCAGCCGTTGTTATTCTCTTTGGGATTGATTTTAATAACGGAAAACCAAGTCCATGCCATAAGTACATAGGTCACAATTTTATTCATATGAAATCTCTGCCAATTGGCTAAGTAAGTAAGTAAGTAAGTAAGTAAGTAAGTAAGTAAGTAAGTAAGTAAGTAAGTAAGTAAGTAAATCTTTATTACGGTCAAAGACCAGCAATACGCATTCGTTTTTACACTGTTAAAAAATACTGACATTAAGATATAATTAAAAGGCATTGACGTTAAAAATGCAAAATAACATACATGTATGCCAATTGGTTTGTTCTGTATTCACAGTTCTGAAGACCATTCTTCATTCTTGCCTTGGTTCCTTTTTTTTTTTTTAAAGGAAATCCACCTTCCAATGAAGTACCAGCAGGTAATTACCCATTTATGCAGTTATCCGATGATGGACGGGAAGTGCCTGTTGTTCAGGCATATGCCTTTGGAAAATATCTCGGCTATTTGAATGTCGTATTTGATGATAAAGGAGATATAATCAAAGCATCTGGAAATCCCATTTTATTGAATAAGGATATTCCTGAAGGTATGGAATTGGGAAGGGGATGGGAAATGTCTTTAAGTATCAACTGAATAAATATGATCTTTCGAAACGTAATATTATTATATTGTATACTGTATAGATGATTATGTCACTGGACACATAGTTTGATTTTCTCTAGGAGAAGCCTTCTGAAAACCATCTGCATAATATCAACAAGATAGTTATGAGTCTTTTTTAAAAACATGAAATATAGTATAAGGCAGCATATGTGTGGCATGTCCCAAAGGTGCTTTTTCAAGAGGCAATTGGACTTTCTGGTTTTAATTTGAAGATATTTTGCTTCTCATCCAAGAAGTCTCTTCAACTCTGAAGAAGCTTCTTGGTTAGATGTGAAACATCTTCAAATTAAAACCAGAAAGTCCAATTGCCTCTTGAAAAAGCATCTTGGGGCAACCATGATCTGGATGACTGAGAATCTCCATCGACGTGGCATATTTTTGATGGATTTGTGAAAGAACAGCAAAGGCTTTCCATTTTGTTTACCTTGATTACCCATTCTGCACCGACAGTATCTACATATAAACATAAACATACCGGTAGTGGTCTGGATTTTATTATTACTCCCTTTCATAGAAATATATTATTTTTGTAGATCTGGATCAGTTTCAAAGCATTACTTTAGATGTACCCACAGGCTGGTTTCTATTTTTTTCCAGGATTGCGCTATTTGTTGTGCAATTTTGGGAAAAGTCACATTTGGATAAAGTACTGACACAGGCTATGTGTGAACACATGTGCATTCCAAATCATCTTTTTCTTTGAACATGAAACAGCAATGTTTTTTCCCTCTTCCATGAATTTTCTCTGTCATAACTACTTTGCAAGTACTCTTTGTCTTGAAAATAATCTTATGCCCGATATGAAGAGAAGGAAGATTGCTTTTGAAGAAAGCTAAATCCAAGTTGTCCACAGCCTTGACATCTACCGTATTATTGGAGAAAAAGACACACCAGAGTATAAGACACACTAAGGTTTTGAAGAGGCAAATTTAAAAAAAAAAGTTTTTGCATTCTGCAAACTAGGATGGGCCAAAAAACGCCCCCAAAATGGCCCATTTTCCGCAAAAACAGGCCCGTTTCCCGCTCCCAAAAAGAGGAATAAATAGCCTTTAAGAGGCTTGTAGAGGGCTCCTGGGGGTGGGGTGGGGCCAAAAACAAGCAAAAAACAGCCTATTTTTCACTCATTTCTGCCCTCCCCAGCCCACAGGATCACTCTGCAAGGCTCTTAAAGGCTATGTACAACCATTTTGATGAAGGGTTTTATCAAAAGGGTGGGGTTTCAGGAGGCAAAAAATGCTGTACTCAGTGTATAAGACGCACCCAGATTTTCAGACTCTTTTTTGAGGGGAAAAGGTGCGTCTTATACTCGGAAAAATACGGTAATTGTGAAATCCTTTCAAAACTAAATTTGAGATTATTTCTGAGTTTTCATTTCTGTTGCATTCTCTTTGAGGTGGTTAAATATCAACCCCACTGTAATGCTATGTAGTAAAAAAATTAAGATTTCCCCCATATTTATATATAATACTTGAGTTTAGAAAGCAAGAAAGTGCTTTGGAGAATAAGGGAGATGCAGATACAGTTCCTGTCTGCAGCACCTTAATCCAGCTGGGTCAATCACCTAGCACAAATCTCATAGGAGTTGCAGATGGCCATCACACAGTCTCGGTGAGACATTGCGGGACCCCGGTCTCAACTGTGTTATATAATCACAACTTTTGTTTTAGATCCAGCTGTGAAAGCAGAAGTCGACAAAATGAAGATTCAGCTACAGCATTATTCTTCGCGAGAAATAGGGAAAACAATTGTTTACCTAAATGGAACGACACAAGCTTGCCGCTTTCACGAGTGCAACTTAGGAAATTTAATTTGTGATGCTGTGGTAAGGAACCAATAAATTGGAATGCAAATTCCAAATTATTCTGTACTGGATGACCTGAAACATAGTTAAAGGTACATTGCTTGCTGTGGTAGGTACACACCCTTAACATTGAAATCAGAGAACTTCCATAGTTTCAGAAAGACTATTAAAGTATAGAATTAATCCTGAAGTTTTATTTATGCACAGCTAAAGCTGGAATGTGTCCAGGTAACCTTAGTAAACCTTAGTTACGATTGAATCTAAATCTTATTTTGCCCAACATTTGCCAGCAGCTGCAGGGTGATGATAGATCAGTTACATAGGCCTTGGCTTAGAAAGCCCTAATAGCTTAGCAAAGCTTCTACCATGACTGATTTTAGTTCCCTATCTTCCTTCCAAGCCCTGCCTCTTTCTTCTTGTCTTGCTTTATCTACATCATGGATGCAGGGACGTGCAGTCACTAGAGGCAAGGGAGGCGTGGCTTCACCAGTCATGAGGAAAAGGAAAGAATTTTAAAGACTTTTTAAAAAATAATTAAAGCCAAAGTAGTTGCTGCCAGATTCACAGTGACTTGGAACAGTGCTTTGTGTTAACCATAGGAGGAGGCCAGAGAACTAGGGGCCTCTTTTGCATAAGGAATTTTTCACCTTTTAAGAGTTAAGCAAGGGTTAACAAGCAAAAAATTTCTTATGCAAATGAGGCACGTATTCTCTCGCCTCCTCTAGAGGGCATTTTAAGAGGCTTTTTAGAGTTCTCTGGGAGCAACTAGCTCAGTCTGACTCAGAGCTCTGGCCTTTCAAGAGGGGAGGGCAGGGCAGGGCAGGGCAGGGAGAAGCAGAGTTGAAATCTTCTCTGATACAGCTGGAAAAGGTCCATGTGTGGGGAGGGGGGGAGGAATTCAAAAAGTTTGATCCGAAGGCAGCAGGGGAAGGGGGGGGTATGGCAGAAGAGCTGCTTTCAAGCCTTTGGAAAATATATCCAATCCAACTTCTGTGTTTGTGTTTGAGAGTGAGTGAATGAGAGAGGGATCCAAGTTCTCTGTGTGCGTGTGTCTGTTTGAGAGAGGGGGGAGGGAGGGAGAGAGGGAGGAAGGAGGGGGAGGGAGAAGAAAAAGAATGGGAAAACTTATTTTGCAAGGGGGAAAAATGCTGTCGCTTTCAATCGGAACTGAGCATGCCTGGCTGTGGAATTCTGGGAGTTGAAGTCCACAAGTCTAAAAAGTGCCTCACCAGCCCTAAAGCTGACCGCACGTCACTGCATGGATGCCTCAGATTCTGATTCTTCTCCCCTGCATTTTGTTTGGCTTCTCCTTCCTCCTCCTCCTTGCCATCATCATTTCCACAGGTCCCAACCAGTTTTCTGCCTTCTATGCTTCATCCCTACTGCTGCTGGTTTTGGTGGCTAATTTCAGGTCCTCCTCCCCCTGCTCTGTTGTCACATCTCCATCCTGCCTCTATCTTACTAAATCCCACTAGCCGTGTCATTCTGTGGTGCTTTTTCTCCCAGCTGCATCACCCTTGGTGCATTGGCATTAACAAAATTATGTACCTAGAAATCGTATTGTTCTTAAAAGAAGAGCCCTCAACTTGCAGACAAAGTGGAGTCAGCTGGGAGGCCCAATACAACCAAGAGGTTTCTCCCTCAGGGCCAGTTTCTCTACAGTCATTGCCCCGCTTCTCATCTTGCCTTAAAATAGGAAATAATCTTTATCTCTGATGAGAAGCTACTCAGGATAAAGGTCTTTTTCCTAAAAAAAAAAAAAAAACCTTCAGTAAGGCTTCCAGAAGTATTGTTAAGGGCAATCTAAAAGAAAGCTACTATTGAAGAGGAATGAGCCTTCTCCACTCAATTTTATGTCTTTCTTTTTTTAAAAAAAGTATTTCCACACAGATACCATGTTTTCCCAAAAATAAGACAGGGTCTTATTTTCTTTTGACCCCCCCAAAAAGTGCTTGGCCTTATTTTCGGGGAGGCTCTATTATTTTTAAGGTGCCAGAGGTGGTGAGGATGGCCACCTCATGGCTGCTGCTGTGTTGCAATATTTCAGGGGAGGGCTTACTTTAGCGCATGTGCTTAAAAGCGTGATTGGGCTTATTATCCGGGGAGATCTTATTTTGGGGAAAACAGGGTAGCAAAAGAGCTCCCTTTGGCATCAGTGGAGACTCTTAGAAAGCCACATTGCCAGACAGAGGGGAGAGGTCTTTTGAGGAGGGGGTGCTGCAAGGACGGAAGACTTGTAGCAGAACTATTTTACTATAAGTTTGTTTGGTTGTAGTGGAAAATAGCTGTGCTGCTCGATATCATCCCAGGAGTTCTAGTTTTGATACACCGATGTCCTTAAAGCTAAATGAAAAGGATAGTGGAGGTTTAATTTTACATTTTTTTTCTTTGTGAATGTTTTTAGGTTTACAATAATCTGAGACATCCAGATGATAAAGAGTGGAATCATGTTTCCATGTGCATCATAAATGGTGGAGGAATACGGTCACCTATTGATGAAAAAGCCAATAATGGTATGCGTAATTTCCAGAGTTTTTACACCACGCCTCTTAATTTTTTCTTCGTTTTATATCAGTATTTAAGGTTTGACTTGTATCCACTCTATTCAACTTACTGTCATAGTTTTCTAAAAATTTCCAGGCGTTGAAACTTCAACTCTCGACTTCATCCTGTTTGAACATCCTGTATTTAGTTTGGATGAACATGCTGTCCAAAGCTACCATGATTCTTGCCTGATAATGAAAATTAGCAAAAATCCCTCTTTTGCAACTTCCTTTCCAGAGAAAAAAAGCTCCTTCGTCCATTAATATTTAAAAACTATCAGATTGAGCTTTATTGAACATCTTATTTTTATTTCTATTGTTTTGCTGCAAATATCTTGTCCAAACCCTTTGTGGCACCACTAGTTTTTCTCTTGGAAAATCATCTACTGATAATCATTTTTATCCACATTGAAAAACATTACTTATAGATTTTTCTGATTCTTATTATCTTTTTATTGTGTTTAACTCATTCTTTAAATATAATTTAATTTTTATACTGCAGTGCACTGGAGACCATGAGATAGCATGGGTAGAAACCACAAAAAAATGAAATTAACATTTTAACAAATTAAATTAACAAACATCTCAATATTTGGTTGGGGTTTTCATGGGGATGAAATAAACTAAAGTCCAGATCCCAGGGCAGGTCCAGTATAATTCAGCACAGACATTCATCTAGCCTTGGTAGTAGAGATGATAATCAATGCAGGGCAGACAGTTGAGGTCTTCTGTAAACTCCTGTCCTAATATCTTTTTCCTGGACCTACCCTGTGCTACAAAAACAGTGTTGCTGCAGCCACACAATAAACAAAATGCTTCAGTATTTATATGCTGGGATGAAGAGAAAGATGATTGTGAATGGCGGGTCAGTTCTTAGCATTAAACTCTTTTTGAATCGAAGGTGACCAGATGAGAAACACTTATTCATTTACACCTTTATTTACTTAAAGAAGGTCCATTAACCATAGCGATTCATGGCAAAAAGGCAATTGTAACTATTACCCCTGCACTGATTTGTGGTAAATTATTATAAATAGGAATTAAGACACTCCTAGTTTTTTAAAATATTGAAAATTATGCCAAAAAATTATGTTGTCTATTATTTTCCTATTTTGGTAGGTCACGTTTCCATTTTGTAATCCCACAGAAATATATTTATTTCCTAGCCGCAATTCCCATAAGCAGTAAAGCTAGAAATGTACAGTACATGTATATTAGATTGTAGGCACTCCTAGCATGGCTTAAAAGAAAAGAAAAAACGGTGGTGACAGACAGAGAAGGATGGACATGAAGTTGTTTTCAGAAGTATCAAATGAAATTAACATTCCTATCCTTCATATGAATGAATGGTGGCCTGCCACTTTTTGCAAACTAGATGCAAATCTAAGATGCAAACTGGAATGGAAGATTAGCCCTTTGAGGTCACCTAGACAAGAAGCACAATTGCAATATCTTTGTTGTAATGTTGCATTAACAGAACCATTCAAATATGAAAACATTTCTTTCCTCCTTTCCTTTTACTTCCCAGTAAACTAGGAAAGATCCCTTCTGAGATGCTCCCCCATGTCCCTTTTTCTTCTGAGATACCTTATGCATGATGGTTTTTCTAATCCTTGGATCTTGCTCCTGTCTCCCAAGGTGGTTCCTACAACACCGTTAAAAGATAAGGACTAGGCAAAGGTCTGACAGGCAGTCTCACTGTGGAATAAGATTTGAACTCAGCTCTCTTCTAGCTAACCAATACTGCAATGCCTTAAAAAGGAACAGAATTGTGCATAATGTGACTTACCACTGAATAATTGTGTTATGTTCTAATCAGGCATTATTACCTTGGAGGAACTGATAGCAGTATTGCCATTTGGAGGAACTTTCGACTTGCTGGAGATCAAAGGTTCTGCTCTAAGACAAGCATTTGAACACAGTGTTCACCGACATGGGCAAAGTACGGGTGAATTGCTACAGGTCTCAGGTTAGCTATTTCCATCCGTTGCCAGCACAAAGTACTAAAACCTTTTTCATTGAGCATTAACAGTTCATTGTTTCCTGCTCAAAACCCTTCCCCCAGGGAGAATGATTTAATCTCCAGGATGGGCACCATTCCAGAGGTGTATGCGTTACTAAAGAGCCAGGTAACAGGAAATAAGAATCTGACTCAGACTTCCAGCTTGAATAGCATTGGATGTAAACAAACACAATATACTGGAACAAGGGTGAAATTCGACAGGTTCTGACAGGTTCTGGAGAGCTGGTAGTGGAAACTTTGAGTAGTTCGGAGAACCGGCAAATGCCACCTCTGGCTGGCCCCAGAGTGGGGTGGGAATGGAGATTTTGCAATATCCTTCCCCTGGAGTGGGGAAGGAATGGAGATTTTGCAATATCCTTCTCCTGCCACTCCCACCAAGTCACGTCCACAGGACTGGTAGTAAAAAAAACCCTTGAATTTCACCACTGTACGTGAGGCCCCATTACTCACCTTTCCTTATGTTGTTGCCAAACTGTGAGGGAGAGAGAAGAGAGGGGAAAGGCACTCAAACTTCAAATAAATGATGCCAAACATCTCAATCTTTGGTTGGGGTTTTCATGGGGATGAAATAATGTAAAGTCCAGATCCCAGGGCAGGTCCAGTATAATTCAGCACAGACATTCATCTAGTCTTGGTAGTAGAGATGATAATGCAGGGCAGACAGTTGAGGTCTTCTGTAAACTCCTGTCCTAATATCTTTTTCCTGGACCTACCCTGTGCTACAAAAACAGTGTTGCTGCAGCCACACAATAAATAAAATGCTTCAGTATTTATATGCTGGGTTGAAGAGAAAGATGATTGTGAATGGTGGGTCAGTTCTTAGCATTAAACTCTTTTTGAATCGGAGGTGACCAGATGAGAAACACTTACTCATTCACACCTTTATTTACTTAAAGAAGGTCCATTAAGGATAGCGATTCATGGCAAAAAGGCAATTGTAACTATTACCCCTGCACTGATTTGTGGTAAATTATTATAAATAGGAATTAAGACACTCCTAGTTTTTTAAAATATTGAAAATTATGCCAAATATTTATGTTGTCTATTATTTTCCTACTTTGGTAGGGCACGTTTCCGTTTTGTAATCCCACAGAAATATATTTATTTCCTTGCCCCAATTCCCATAAGCAGTAAAGCTAGAAATGTACAGTACATGTATATTAGATTGTAGGCACTCCTAGCATGGCTTAGGTGGTGGCGGACAGAGAAGGATGGACATGAAGTTGTTTTCAGAAGTATCAAATTTCCAATAGAGATTCTTGCTGGAGGCAGAGAATATTGTCAGAGGGGAATTTCCTGCAATCAGCACCATTTCCTTCATCTTCTATACCAGGGGTGTCAAAGTCGAGGTGTCACAGTGTGACGTATCTGGACTTTCCCCCCCTTTGCTAAACCTGGCATGGGTGTGGCCAGCGAGTGATGCATCCAGCCCACGGGCCGCGAGTTTGACAGCCCTGTTCTATGCCAATTTGGAATGGATACAAAGTGCTACCTTAGAATGAATGAAGAATAATTTCTCCCTTTCAGAAGTGTTTTGTAAGCACCCGTGAATCTGGTTTTACCATTTGTCTACTCCCCAAAAGCCATGAATAGCACAACTGTTTATTAATCGTTTTAGAGATACAAATAAGAGATTTGCAATAGATGGTCTAAAACACTTGTGACTTGTGTTTCTTAACAGGCATAAAAGTGGTGTATGATCTCTCCCAAAAGTCAGGGAGCAGGGTGATCAGCTTAAATGTTCTTTGCACAGAGTGCAGAGTACCAACTTACGTGCCACTCGAGATGGAAAAGACCTACAAACTGCTTTTACCTTCTTTCCTTGCCAATGGCGGTGATGGATATTACATGCTAAAGGGAGACTCAAGTAACCACAGCAGTGGTAAGTATTAGCCTTTCTGGTGATTAGCAGATGGCAATGTAATTAGAATGACTAATTATGGAAGTACTGGATTTCATATCCCTGAAATGAATCTGTATGATGTAACTGAGGACAGCATTGCTACCATCCCAAAATTTCTACGTTGCCTTTTTCAAACTGCAACAAAATTCAATTTGATTTGGGCCATTATGCAAATCAGGGAAAGTAGAAGTGCAAGTGACTTCACCATTTTTCAGTAAAGCAAGATTTGAGATAAAAATACAAAACTTGATCAAAGATGACACTTGGATTTTTATCTCAAATCTTGCTTTACAGGAGCTGTGGTAGTAAAGTGATTAGAGTGCAGTATTGCAGGCTAACTCTGCCGACTGACAGTAGTTCGATCCTGATCCAAGGTTGATTCAGCCTTCTATCCTTCCGAGGTCAGTAATAGGAGGACCCAGATTGTTGGGGGCAATATGCTGACTCTGTAAACTGCTTAGAGAGGGTTGTAAAGCACTATGAAGACCTATAAAAGTCTAAAGTGCTATTTCTATAATGTTCGTCTCTTTTTACTTTCAAATAGAATATCAAGTAGCATTTGTGTTCAAGGTATTAACGCAGGTTTTCAAGGTATTAACATGGGTTTATTTATAAACCAGCTAGGAAAATCTACTTGTGTATCAAAAATGCAGTTGGGATCTCAAGTTTCTCTCTAAAGAAAAGATTTTTACTGCTCTTTTATATCTGGTAGAATGGTTGGTGCTGCTTCCTTATTGTACGCTACCAGCAAGAAACCACTTTAAGCTCCAGACGCTGCAAATGCAGTTTATAAAATCTAGGAATAGAAAGACAGAGAAATCTTCATATGCATAAGACCAACAGAAAGGACAGGGGCAGCTTTTCAAGAAACACAACACTAGCAAAGTTGCCTTGAAGAGCCGAAGTGGTGCAGTGGTTAAATGCAGCACTGCAGGCTACTTCAGCTGACTGCAGTTCAGCAGTTCGGCTGTTCAAATCCCACCAGGCTCAAGGTTGACTCAGCCTTCCATCCTTCCGAGGTGGGTAAAATGAGGACCCAGACTGTGGGGGCAATATGCTGACTCTGTAAACCGCTTAGAGAGGGCTGAAAGCCCTATGAAGCGGTATATAAGTCTAACTATTGCTATTGCTATTGAATGAGATGGGATGCTATATAAATTTGATAAACAAACTTCGAGTGTTTTCCAGTTCAAATGCTTACTCAGCCATTAATTTCACACCAGAACACTGAGTGAACACTATTCTCAATCTAATCTACTAAAAACTGGGCTCTGGGGTGATATAAAAATGAAGGCTGCATGGGAGGGATACATTGGCTGCGGATTCCTTGGGCAAAGTACAACTGTGATTACTTTTCAAAGATGAAATTACGCCATTTACACAATGTGACCTCTATAAGAATAATGTAATCAGTATCCTAGGCTTGGAGACTTTCCTAGGAATATACTATCAGGCAAGGAGATGTAAGATTACTGCATTGTACTAAGACAAGGAATTTAACAGTGGCTGTGTCCAGAACATGTTACGTTGTTTGATATCTATTTAACACAAGATCATTTATAGATAGTTCATAACGTGAAATAATTAAGTTATTTCAATAATTTTAAAACAGGTAACCTTGATATTTCCATTGTCGAAGACTACATCAAAAGAATGGGAAAGGTTTTTCCAGCAGTGGAAGGTCGTGTGATGTTTTCGGCTGGGACTTTATTCCAAGCACATCTTATTTTGACCTGGGGATTATGCATTTCACTTTTATATTTCATTCTTTAATTTCAAACTTATTTCAGACTCTTTGGTCCACACTTAGTTCATGCACTCTTGGAAGCCAGCATGTAAATTCTTGGAGTGGCTGGAATCCTTTGAGGTTTACTACATACAGTTTGCATATGGTTTATGTATATAATGTGTATATATGTAACATTGTCAATTTTTTAAAAAAGCAATTTAAATGATCCAAAAAGGCAAATGATTATCATCTGGGGAACATTCACAAATGGCAGAAATATAAATCGCAGATTTTCATTTGTATCTGAATATCAGCACAAAGCATGGTTGGAGAATTCCAACCAGGTTACACATGAAAAGTGGCCAGTGACAGTAAATGGTGTTATGCAACAATTTCTGTAAAATCTGTTTAATAAAAAGAGCATTCTTTCATTTTTGGTTCTGTACATGATCTTCAGTTAATGCAAAAGTCATCATGAATGAAGTCTGAATAATCTTTCAAAGTCATGTTCTGCATTTTTTCCTCAGCGAAAATTATTCAGAAGAACAAATAATGGGATTTTCCTGAGATTCAATAAACAATAGGCTTTAATCAATCTTTTTTGAGTAAAAGTTTTTGTTTTCTGAAATAAAGGTTAATTATATGTACAAACAAATATACAAGACTAAACAAATAACCTAGTCATTAAATTAGCACACAGCAGTCATCTATGAAACGGAGTTAATTCAGTATCTCGATGTGTATGTGATCTTGATAAGATAAAGGAGTTATTCTTTTCAACCTGTGAAAAATAATGGGAGAGAGAGGGGAGAGAAATTATGTCAGCTAATGAAAAGACCACCACTATTTAGTACAATAAATATAAGTAATACTAATACAGTGGTACCTTGGTACTCAACTGCTTTGAAATTCATCAAATTTAGTACTCAAATGTGTTTTGACATGAAAATGTTGTCTCGTTACTCATTGTGTATTTGCTACTCAATGCACAAGCTAGAACTTTTAGGTGTTGCTGCCTTGTGACTCACTACATTATTGCTTATGGGAAAACATCTATTTCGTACTCATCATTTTTGGTACTCATCATGCCATCTGGTACCAATTAACAATGAGAACCAGGGTACTACTGTAAAGTCGTAACATTAAATATTATCTAAGTTCTCTACAACTTCCAGTGGTATTCTAAGAAATCCTTTCACAATAGCCTAATAAAAATGGCTGATCTTCCTTTATGCATTGATGAATTAAGGGCCACCACCTAACTAAGATTCTTCACAAAAGCTGCCCCTCGTTGTGACTAGGATCCTGTACAAACTTGCCTGCTGTTTTTATTAATTCCAGTGTTGAAACTCAGAAAGATTGTGGCTCTGATAATATTTTCTGCAATACTGAACACTTATTCCTTTAATTAAAACATTCCTGTTTGTTTTATATCAATTAGTTGTATGTGCCTACAACAAACAAAGAATGTGTTTTTACCTCTTGAGTAAAATACAATGGAAAAATAGAGAAACAACAAATACTATTTGTTTTTAAAAAACAAATATATTGGAGTGTTTTCCCAATGAAGCTTCTAACCTAAGTTGCCTGTTCTGGCAGGCCTGGGGCAGTTAAATCTTTCAGCCCCAGCCGAGGTTATGACTGTTGTGTGTTTTTAAACTGTTTGTCTTTTTATTTTTATTTTGTACCCCCTTCCCTTTCTGATTGTTAGCCGCCCTGAGTCTCTCGGGAATAGGGCGGCATACAAACTGAATAAAATCTAAATCTAAATAACAAAACGTGGGGTGCAGAAATAAATTGATGACGAACAAAACAATTCAAATACCAGTAACAAAGAAAATTATTCTTTTTGCATTGTCTCAAAAGGAAACAATTGTCATTGCTGACAATTGACAATTAAGTGCTGCAACAGTCACTACTACAGAGACACATTAAAGCAATTATATTTTACTTTAATAATTATTAAATTTTATTATAATAAAACCTCAAAGGTGCCTCTAGAACAGTGGATCTCAACCTTCCAAATGCCGCGACCCTTTAATACAGTTCCTCATGTTGTTGTGACCCCCAACCATAAAATTATTTTATGTTTTCCGTATTTTTTTGAAAATATGTGTTTTCCGATGGTCTTAGGCGACCCCTGTGAAAGGGCTGTTAGACCCCCAAAGAGGTCCCGACCCACAGGGTGAGAACCACTGCTCTAGGATGAACATTGATTTAATAATTGCTGAATAAATACATTCATATTACAATGAAGGTGGGGAGAGTACGGTTGAAAAGTCCAGTCTAATTAACCCAATTCAGGTTGGAGGGCTTTCTTGACACCAAGACTCATTAAACAATGAAACAATCTTCCCAGTACAAGTGGCGGACTCTCCCTTACTAGAGGTTTTTCAAAGTGGTGCGGAATGTCACCTGTCATGGATGGTTTAATGGATTCCTGCAATGAGGTTGAACTAGACAGTAAAATCCCTCCAATTCATCTTTTCTACAATGCTTTAATTCCTTTAGTTCTTTTCTGAGGAAAAATCCCCTAATAATTAGAGGAAGGAATTCTTCCGTTCAAAGAGTATTTTGCCTACTTTAGTATTTTACAACATCGATCAGATATATTAGAACTGTTTGTGTTACGACATACCATTCAACTCTGGAAATAGCTCTTGAATCCCGATATCCAGTAAGACATATGTTAACTAAAAATAAAATGCAAAGAAAAGTTGCAATTTTGAACTTTTAAAATATAACCTTAAAATGGAAAGGTCTGCATAAATTTAACAAATCAAAGAATTACCATTTATTAGATGATCAGAATTTTCAAAAATTAGCTGAAACTATTCTCAAATTTCAGTATTTCTTTTTTAAAAACGCAGTAAGCTTTTAACTAGTAAATTACAAACCATCTTTAAGAATTTTCAAAATAACCTAAGTCTACGTACCCACAAAAGGAAATGCGTCAGAGCCCCAATGACAGCAGCGTGAAGTTAAGAACTAGTAACCACTGGTGCCTATCATCCATATTTTGTGTCCATCCTGCTTTATGTCCACTCTTGCCTTCTAAGTATTTCTTATTTTCTGCCCTGAATCTCTAACAGTTACCAGTTCTTTCCTGGGTACGTTTGGCCATCCATCTATCCATTCATCTCTAAAGTTCTCCATTCCTGACCTCTTTTTTTTTTGCTTTTTCTTCTGCACCCTTTTCTTCCTTTTCCATCTTTTCTCAGCAAATTATACTGCTTAGATTCTTCAATTTATTCCTCCTCATATCCCCAAGCTTTCCATTTCATAAATCACCCCCCTTTCACTCTGATACAAAGATTATCTTCATTTACAGATACAATTGTAAAACAGATTGGCTATGACTAACACAAACAGCATTTTGTTGGCCACATCCAATCTCTTGAATCTGGAAATGCCAAGAGTTTTGTCCTAGTTTAAACTAACTTAGCCCATTAATGTCATTTGCTATTCTGGAGTGCTTCATTTTTTGACCAATGTTCCTGCTTTTAACTGCAGAAAAACAATAATGCTATGCTTGTGCTGCTCTCTCAGTCATACAGCTGTCTTACGGAAACAGTATTTGGAAATACATTCCTAAAACTTTGAAAATTATTTCTTTACATGTTGTTTTTGCATACCAGCTATTAATGTAAGACAGCTGTGCATGCACTTGTAATGATGCACAGCATTTCAAAACTGTAAATTAAAACTGATAAACATTCTACTCTTAAATACAATAGGTGCTTAGTGTGTTCAATAAAACCCACCTGTTTGTTAAGTACTGGCTGTTGCAATCCATCAAATAGAAGTCTTATGCCTTCATATTTTGCATCTTCCCCAATACATTTACCTATCAGATCTGGAAAAAAAACATCAAAATGTAAGTAAGTCAAGTCAAACAAAAGGAATTCAAACTTCAAGCCCGGCTCTGAATGCTTTGTCAGCTCAAACATCTATTCTACAAAAGGATAACTCTTGGTGGCAACTGAACAGCTGATTTCTGTAAAACATTTTAGCGGGACACTTTAAATATACAATGGGCAGCCAGTATATTTCTTACCATAGATTACCTGCAATAACCAACTATACTTTCTCCTTTGACTGGGTCACTCATGCCTTGGTTACTTCAAGATTGGATTTTTATAATGCACTCTACATGGGGCTGCAGATCATACATGCAGGTCAATTTGAGCTTTGAACATTTATTCTCGGTGCTTTTAAGCGGGAAGGGTTGCAATAAATAAGCCACGTTCAGTTTCCAGCTGGTGGACACATCACACAGGGGATGCAGAAACTGCTCCCTGCTTGCACTTCCATTCCTTTTAGCTAACCTCTCAGATCTTTGAAGTTCAGCTCTTTGCTCCTGAGTCTTCATTAAGTGCCTCTACCTTGGACTAAAAATTGAATGTCTGAGGAGACATCAGTGAGTGTGAATGAGGAATCTTTTTTAAAAAAAATTTTTAACAATTTTTTATTTTATCAATTTCCTATATACATTCACAATTATATGATCTCATAACTGTTATTAATAATATATATTTATAACAT
Source organism: Thamnophis elegans (assembly GCF_009769535.1). Lineage (NCBI taxonomy): Eukaryota > Metazoa > Chordata > Lepidosauria > Squamata > Natricidae > Thamnophis > Thamnophis elegans. The sequence continues at coordinate 19,057,342 of NC_045544.1, forward strand.
TTTTCCCTACAGTTGACAATATACTTGAAAATTGCTTTCTTACCATCCCATAGATCCATCTTATCTTACAACGGTCCTACTTCTTCTTCCCTCCCTCCCTCTTTCCTTCCATTTCTTCTCTCCTACTCTCCTTCCTTCCCCCTTTCCTCCCTCCTTTCTTCTCCTTCTCTCCTTCCCTCCTTCCTTCCCTCCTTTCTTCTCTCCTTCCTTTCCCCCTTCCTTTCCTCCTTCCTTCCCCCTTCTCTCCTACATTCCCTCCTTCCTTCTCTCCTCTCCTTCCTTCCCTCCTTTCTTCTCTCCTTCTCTCCTTCCTTCCCTCCCTCCTTCCTACCCCCTTTCTTCTCTTTCTTCTCTCCTTCCTTCCTTCCTTCCTCCTCTCCTTTCCCTTCTCTCCTTCCCCTTCCTCCCCTTTACCCTTCCCCTCTTCTTCCCATTCCTCCCCGCTTTCCTACTCTTACATTCCCTCCCATTCTTCCTCTGCCTTTCCCTTTCTCCTGTGAATAAGGAATCTTGGGAATGTGCTGGATTTCCACCTTCCTTATCTGAGGACATGTTCTCCAGCAAGGCCATAAGAGCCAAAAACTAAGTTGCAGCGCGTAGATTACATATCTAATCTGCTCCACTGGCTTCCAATTTGCTTTCAAGCACAGTTCTTACCAATCATCTAAATACCTTGAATTTTCCAACATGTAAAGAAATTAGATTGGGGAAATAGGAATTTCATTTTTGAAGCAGCTCCCAACTGCAGAAACCTCAAATGAGAAAAATGCCCTTTGTAGCTCCATAGGCATTTTAGCCTAGCTGCTTGGGCACTTTCTTAGTGATTACATTAGAAGAAATTGTCCACAACGAACGGTTCTATGTACCAAGACTTCTCTGCTGTCCAACTAATTCCCCCCAAAGTTATGTGTTAATTTGTAATTAAATTAAATTTAAAGAGAAACCACCACAACATGAGGAGTCACCTTCTAATGCCTATACTGTTTGGAAATGTTTTTCTTGTGGGGCTAAGGGACATGTAGCTGGGTTCTGTAAAAAGGCAAAACAACAGAATGCCGGAAGAGCTAGAAAAAATGCTAATGTCAGCTTAGCTATGTCTATTTTGGCTATGTCTAGCAATGTACCATTAAACCATGATTTGTGGGTTGTTGATAGTGGAGCATCACAGTGCATTGCTAGAGATAGAAAAAGATTTGTAAAAATGATCACGAGCAAGGAACATGTATTTGGAGGAGGAGGAGAGCCTTCTCAGTTGCAGCTCCGACGCTATGGAACAATCTCCCCGTGGAGATTCGCACCCTCACCACCGCCCAGGCCTTCCGCACAGCCCTCAAGAACTGACTAGCCCGTCAGGCCTGGGGATGAAAAATCTTAGTTTGTCCCCTCCCGAATGATGAATGAATGTTGTGCTCTATTTTTAATATTATGTATTGTCTTATGTCTTTTGTCTTTGTACCCCCTTTCCCGTGTTTTGTAAGCCGCCCTGAGTCCCCTCAGGGAAAAGGGCGGCCTATAAATTATAATAAACATTCAAACATTCAAACATTTTGGCAAATGGATGGAAGGTGAGGGCGTCTGGTGAAGGTAACGCATGTTGTTTATTCCTAAATGAGCAGTTAATCTATGTTATATGTACCTAAACTGAAATTTAATTTATTATCAGTAAGGGCTCTAGTTAATATTGGCTATGTAGTAACCTTTAGGGGAGATAACTGTATAATTGAAAAAGAAGGTAAGAGGGTTACTGCCAAATTAACAAATGGTTTATATGTTATACCGGATGGCCAGATGGCTAACACAGTTTATGATAATGTGAAACCACATGACGAATGTATACATTTACTACATAGATGCTTGGGGCACATTAATTTCAAGATGCTGCAACAAACTCTTAAGTTGGCAGAAGGAATAAAACTAAAAACCATGCAGTAAATATTTAAACTGCAATGTTTGCAATCGGGAGAAGAGCAAAGTTACTCCTGCAAACAGGCTGAATGGTTTTAAAACAAAGGAACCTCTGGAAGTTGTTTTTGCTGATTTAATAGGACCTTTGAAACCCAGTTTGGGAGGTGCCTGTTATGTTTTGAGTATCATGGATTCCCGATACAGTTTCTGTTATTTAATTAAAAACAATTTGGAGCCCGAGCAGGGGTGTATATACCATCACAAGTGAGACTGAAAGGGCAGAAAAGAGCTGGGAATGAGACGCTGGTTTTGAGAAAGGGATTCAGAATATATTTGTGAAACTACTAACAAAGTTCAGCCTCACCACCATCCAATTCTTAAAACCTTTAGGATTTTTGTTAGTTTGCTTGCTGCCTCCTTTTACACGTCCATGTTCCAAAACCTCTTTCTAAGTTACCCATATGCTTTTGGATATTTCAGTACAAAACTGGTTTCCTGAACTCTTGTCATTTAGCTAGGAGAAATAGTTCTAATGACGAAGAGGTCATCTTTTGGTTCCATTTAGCATAACATTTTTGATTATCATAATTCTGGGTTCCATCTAACTTTGCCTTCATACAGAGTCAGGCTGGGAAATTTGCTCCATTCCTCAGTAGTGGGAACACTGGCTGACAGCTATAATTCAAATCCATCTGGGAGATCTGCAGCCAAAAAACAGTCCTACCAATCTAAATCTAATATGGAGGCTTCTGCCTACCAAACCTACAAAGGCAAGCAGTGGGTTAATTGGAAAGCAGTGCACATACCTACAATCATACAATTTATATATACTAGAAATTGCACTGCATGCATGCATGAGCCGTGATGGCACAGTGGTTAGAATGCAGTATTGCAGGCTAATTCTGCCAACAGCCAGGAGTTCGATCCTCACCAGCTCAAGGTTGACTCAGCCTTCCATCCTTCCGAGGTCAGTAAAATGAGGATCTAGATTATTGGGGGCAATATGCTGACATTCATAAACTTCTCAGAGAGTGCTGTAAAGCACTATGGAGCGGTATATAAACCTAAGTGCTATTGCTATTGCATGTGGCTGAAAACGTGTGACATGAATTAAAATCAGGGCATTTCTAATCTCTATTATTTTCTTTCACTAAACACTATAAAACAGTAATCTCATAGCATAGGCCATGCTACTCAACTCAAAAGGCATATTGCTTCCTGAAGATGCTATGTCCAGTACCAGCTTTGGTCACTACCACTATTAGAATAAAGAGGAATGGCTTGTAAAAGGGCAGGAAATGACCAATACCTATACAGCTTATTTGGGCTTCAAGAGTTTTAGCAAGGTAATACATCTGAACTATTTCTAAATCCTACACTCCTTTCATGCTAGAATGCTTTGATAAACATATAGTAAGAATGTTTATATTAACAAGTGCCATTCAACCTGATGGACTTTGGTCATTTAGACTGCCTCTCTTCTTGATAAATCATGCCACATAAACACTGAACCTGGAATGTATTTCATCATTTCTTCAAAGGTCTGCTTTGCCCGTTTGTGCTTATCTTGGAGAGAGCGAGGTTGAGAATTCTCACAAAATACAGCATCTAAAAAACAACAACAACAACAACAACAACACATTTTTGGACAATGTAGAACCACCAATGCAGACTTGGTTAATTAGTTGGCCAATTTAAATCACTTATCGTATTTTTCGTAGTATAAGATGCACAGGAGTATAAGACACACCAAGATTTTGAAGAGGCAAGTAAAAAAAAGTTTTTGTCAAAAAAAGGGCATGCATAGCCTTTAGGAAGCTCGTAGAGTGCTCCTGGGGGCTGGTGGGGAGGGGAAATGAGCAAAAATGGCCCATTTTTTGCAAAAACAGGCCCATTTTGTGTCAAAAAAAGGGCATGCATACCCTTTAGGAGGTTTATAGAGTGTTCCTGGGGGCTGGGGGGAGGTTGAGCAAAAAATGGGCCATTTTTCGCAAAAACAGGCCCATTTTTTGTAAAAAAAAAAAAGGGGGGGGGCATACATAGCCTTTAGGAGTCTTATAGAGTAACAGTCTGGTTTTTGCTCATTTTTGCCCTCCCTAGCCCCCAGGAGCACTCTGGAAGCCTCCTAAAGGCTATGTATTCAGGAGGCTAAAAATGTTGTATTCAGTGTATAAGACACACCCATATTTTCAGCCTCTTTTTTGAGGGAAAAAGGTGCATCTTATACTCCAAAAAATATGGTAAATAACAGAGACTTGGCCCCAGAGTAACACGGTAAAATTAAACAACACCTTTGATAACACTTTATTTGCAGCTTTCTACTAACCTCTGAGAAGTGTTATCAGTGAGACCAGACGGTGTTCCTGAAAGAGCTGTTCTAGTTTGTATTGCAAGTAGTTGTCTATATATTTTTCTAAGGTATTTTTGAAAAGAATCCTTCCACCCATCAAGATGTGATGAAGCCAATCAGGAATATGGAAAACCACTCTAGCTGTAACATAGAATACATTTTATATTATTATAGAACACGAAGTTTAACATCAAAGCAACTGCTTCATCATTGACTAAAAGTCTACATTCCCAACTTATACTTTCAGAGTAGAGTTTTTTAATCCCACACTATTAAGAAGAGCTTGTTTTTCAGTAAGTCAGGGAAGATGGCGCAATTCTTCAGCTCTGACACTGAGAACAAGAGTACTTTAAGTACCACGAGAATTGTTGTGTTCATCTACCATGGGTATCTTAGTAACAGCCTTGTTGGATTAGCCAGACTGTGACCTGATCCAATATAGGCACAAAATGAACAAACTGTTGAACACACCCAGCCGTAGCTGAGTTCCATGTGCTCTGCAGATCTTGGTTTTCATTAACTTGCAACATACAGGATTTGACAGATATTTGATTCCTGATTCCTGAAAACAAAGGAGTCTTCCTGTCTCTAAAATACTGTAATTCTCACTGATTCACACTCGGTTGTTACAAAAATAGAAATATTCTTGTCTTACAGAATTTTGGGATGGGTTTGTCTCAGTAGATGTTTGACTTTCCCTGGGCAGGGGAAGTTTTTTAGCATGTCTGGGAAAGTTTCGTTCTCCCTAGAAGGGAGACATCAAGGAAGCAACAAGGATAAACTGGGAAGTTGGAAGAAAAACAACAACAACATCCTGGAAGATAGCAGTGGCAAACTACTTCTATATTCTAGCCAAGAAAATTATCCATACCGTCACAAAGAATTAGAGCTCAACTCACGAGTTTACTTTTCAAAACAAAATCACTCAGTGTTGATCATTTCTTAAAAACATCACTCAGTGACAGCTAATCAGAAGGTTCTATTTAATTACTCCTTGTCCTACCCCTTCCTATCCAGTCCTGAGTATTTTATGGTTTTATCAAGGAAAATGAACACGAGGCAAGGGATTTTCATCTCCAACTCAACCTTTTCATATATATAAAATAGAAAATAGTCCTTCTTTGCCTTTAATGCAGAATCAGAAGTATAATACTATACATTCTTCAAGCATGTTCTGGAATTTTAAACTCATTGTATTTATCTTTAAATCATTTGCTAAATGCAAACAACGTATTGTCTATTAAAACACATTTTTGTCACAGTCTGAACAGAGGAAAATCAATTCAAAAGATCACAAAGTTAATTAGAAAATTAATTTAGCATAACAGAATATTCATACTCACAAATAACGTATTCCTAAATCAAGACTTATACTGTACAGTGAATAATTTAACAGATTTTTCCAAATCATGCACAAACCTAATATTTATTTAATTGTTTCTATTTCGTGTTTGGCATATATTTACAGTACTATTTTATTTATTTATTTACCATCCAGAGTCTCTCTCTCTTTGAGGGAAATAGGTGGTTAAAAAATATGAAATATAAACAAATTCATTAAATTAATATATGCCATCCATTTCACTATCAAGTGACTCCCAAGATACATTTGAAATATTACTTCTCTCTCAAATTGTAAACATATTCATATGTTGAGAATTTTTGTCAATGCATATTTATTCGGGATAGGATTACTACCTATGCAGTATGTTGTAATGATTTTTCTTCCAGCTTATACAAGCCTGCCACTTTAAGAATTTAACAAAGAATTTATGACTGTGAGAACCCTTATCTCTTACTTTTTCCTGGCTTTAAATTCCATCGGCACAGCCCATGCGATCAGGAACATTCTGTATATTGGCTTGCCTTCTCTTGGCATTATCTTCCAAAATACTTGGGTTTCATTTGCCAGTAATGAAAAAAATTTCCTACAGCTTTTCTGTGCTACATTAATATTCTAATCTAAATAATGAAAATGCACAGACAGTGGTGGCATTGATTTCAGAATCAGTGTACCAGATCTTGTATTGCAAAAGAAGCAGAAAACAAGATGAGATCATTTGCACTCATTCCACTTCTGCTTTCATTCTCAGAAAACCCTATCAGCAATTTCTTACCAATATACATTAAGTAATCATAAACTCCTTCAACCGTCATCATCTTCAAGAAGTAGTTCTCATTCTGTTTTCTTTCTAAATTCTCAGAACGGTTTGCATTGTTCTTATAGAGTTCGTTGTAAAGCTAAAGCCAGAGAAAATCAGATTTTTAGAAAAGCATGAATGTTGTGGAATTTGTTACCAAACAAATTTTCATTAATTATGGGTATATTCAGTGGGAATTCCCTTTCGCTATTTTGGTGGCCCCAAATAAAGCTGCCAAAATATAATTTTATATATATGGGACTTCCTCCCATATTTGGGCATACCAGGGATTGTAACTTTAAATACATACACACACACACACACACACACACACACACACACACACACACACATGTATTTAAGATGTACTGCATCTATCTATCTATCTATCTATCTATCTATCTATCTATCTATCTATCTATCATCTATCTATCTATCTATCTATCCATCCATCCATCCATCCATCCATCCATCCATCCATCCATCCATCCATCTATCTATCTATCTATCTATCTATCTATCTATATGATGTATGTATGTATGTATGTATGTATGTATGTATGTATGTATGTATGTATGTCTATGTATTTAAAATGTACTGCATCTTAGGCAGATGTGTTAACCACTAAGCCACAGAGTTCAACTCCTTATCAGCTGAGCCGGGGTGATAGGTATCTATTTAGAGTTACAACCCCCGGTATGCCCAAATATGGGAGGAAGTTCACTACTTCCATTCTCTGTCCATCGGCTCGTCACAAGAGACCATCCAGACAGAAACCCAATATTTTTACTGTTGCCTTTTTGTTACATATGTGTTGTATTTGTGCTGATAAATAAATAAAGGGTGACTAGTATAGCTCTATTTCAAGCTATTTAGCTCTCATCAGCTAGCCATACCCTTCTTGGATAAAAGTGAAAAGTCTTCAAGAAAAAAACAAAGTCTTTTAAAAAACATTTTTGGGATAAATCAACTAAGCTTTTTCTGTGTAGGCCCCTTAAATTCCTTAAGTAAAAATGCCCAAAATGTCAAAGCTGCCCAATCTATAATGTCATTTTATCATAGCGATTCTACCACCCAAGTCCTTGGAGGCCCAAAATCATAATTTTAAAAAGTGTTAATAAAGATTAGAATAGGTTATAATTAGTATTTCATTTCTACAATATTAGGTTTGATGCGCACCAAGAACCTTTATTGTTTTAACAGATGTGCCAAATATTGGTTTCCATGATAAATATGTATCTGTGAGGGATATGCAAGAAAATAATAATCACCCAAACAGAAATATATTAATCATAATCATAAAGTGAGTTATTAACTACTGTCATACTTCTATTAGAAGATTTGTTTTTACTAGTCTATTTTTCTTCTATGTTCCTGTACAGGACATACTATACCTTTTTGTTGTTTTCTGAAGTAGGACTGAGAATAGTAATTTCTGGTTTACTTGGTTTAGGCTTGGGAGACTCACAGGAGGTAATAAAATTGATAATGAATGGTTCCAAGTGCTGGCCTTTCTGAAATTAATGTCAAAAATAATCAGAACGGATAGGTTTCCATACAATTGTAAATGGTGTTTACAAATAACAAGGAAACAAGGTATCTTACCTCTTTCATTAATTTTCCGGGAACAGATTTTATAATTTTACCTACATGCCAAAAGATGAAAAAGGAGAAATAGAATTTTTTTTCATTATCAACATTTTTTTTTAAATTCTCTTGTCACTTCTAACAGCTGCCTGTTTCTTTACGCCATATCTAAATTCATGAAACAGATGCTTCTTACAACATAATGAAAAATTACCCATTGCTTAGTGCTTTAACACCACCATGTGTTCAGATATGAAGCTAAGATTCAGAGTGTTAATAGACTCCTCAGATAAATTAAGTTCATAGACCTCAGACAGAATTTATTGGAGGTCAATAAAAATGATCTGTTTCTAGAGCATTATTCAATCGAGGAAAAATGGTACAGGTGGCTGGAGGATAGAAACAAGAAATAAAAATTTGAGAAAGATAACTGGTATTATAGACGTAGTAGAAATTAGTGAAAAAAGTCTAAGAAAAGTAGGATTAATAAGTCTAGGAAAAATTGTATATTAGCAGAACAATAATAAATACTGTCTGATACAAATATCCAAACATAGATTGATAAGTAAAAGAGAAATAAATAACGGGATTAAAAGTGTAAAATTGTATAGAAATGTATTGAGAGGGAAAAAGTGTTTGTAAATATACACCAATAGTTATCTGCTATAAGAAGGAACACGAAGTTCCAATGTGATGGGTAAATGTTGTGTATGGTTTTGTCAGTGTGTTTATGTGTTTCTAATAAAACTTTTTAACAAAATTAAAAAAGAAAGAAAGAAAAAATGATCGGTTCTTTTTCTACTTCTATCTAACGATCTGAGGATTCCAAAACAAAACCGGAACAATGTTTGTGCAGACATTTCAAAAGCTCTTTATTTGGCTTCCATTTATAGTACTAAACGAAAAATTCTTAATACTTTTATGAAAGCATCACTATTGTGTCATGCAAATGTGCCATACTTAAACCATACTTAATTCTGAGTGGCAGCCTGAATTGATTTAATGTCCCTTATATTTGTAGTTCAATTCTGAATCCATTTTTTTTTCAATAACAGCACTTTCCTTACCTAAATTTACATCAGGCAGTATTTTATCAAGAAATTGTGTCTCTCCACCATTACGGGATAAGAAGTCAGCCAAAAGTTGGCTGTTGCTTAGCTCTGGATGTTGTGAAAGTTTCTGTGAGGAAAACAAAAGATAAACTCTAGTGACCTCTTCAGCAAAGACAATTTAAACTCTAATAAGTAAATTATGCTGAGAAAAGATATATTACTGCAAAGCAGTCTATAAAACCACTTGGTTCAGAATACAGTAGTGCACACAGTAATGGAGGTCTTTATTTGTCTATGTAACACCTCTGTTATATGAGCTGCACTGGCTGCCAGTTTCTTTCCAAATGCAATTCAAGGTGCTGTTCATCCCCTTTAAAATCTTAAACGACACGTGGCCAGAATATCTGCAAGGCTGCCTTTCCTTAAGGACATCCACCTATCCTATCAGGCCAGATATGGTGGGCATCCTCCTTGTTGCTTCCCCCAAATATTGTGATCTGATGGGAGCTAGGAGTGCTCCAGGCAGCCTCTGAAGTTTGGCAAGCCTCTACCCTCCTAGTCTTCTGAAAAACTTTGAAGACCTGCCCTTTCACCCCCCAAGTGTTGGGAGAACATTAGATGATGGCATGTTAGCACTGACCAGTGCAGTGGTGGGTTTCAAAAATTGTTCGAACCTACTCTGCGGGTGTGGCCTCCTTTGTGGGAGTGGCTTGCCGCCCATGTGACCGGATGGGAGTGGCTTGCCACCCATGTGACCGGATATGAAGATGCCGACGACACTTGTCACAACCACCTTAAATTACCTCACACACAGCACTGGCATGCATAAGAATATGATGTAAACTTGTTTTTTAAAAGGCATCTTTGTTTGCGTTAAAACAACTTCAACACACGCAATGTTCTGATTGCACCACAAACGCAGTAGTCATCCTTACCTTTCACAGAGGCACTGAGTTTTATAAATATGAGCATAATAGTGTAGAATAATCATATCCAAGGACCAGTGGTGGGTTTCAAAAAAATTTGGAACCTCTTCTGTAGGTGTGGCCTGCTTTCCGGGTCCACTGGTGGAACCTCTTCTAACCGGTTCGGTAGATTTGATGAACCGGTTCTACCGAATAGGTGCAAACTGGTAGGAACCCACCTTTGGACCAGTGCCAGATTTCTGCTGTTTTTAATGTTTTATACTTTCTCTGGCTGAGTTTTATAGTTTTTTTAAATGATTTTATATACTTTTTAATTTTTGATTGCTAGCTGCCCAGAGTTGGTTGAAAGATGGACAGCTATAGAAGTCTAATTTATAAATCAATCAATCATGTACATCAGACAAACGTAACTGTATATTAGGAAGTATATATAATTCCATTAACATATTTTCTCCTACCTGAAGGTATTCTTGAAATTCTTCTCTCTTTGATTTTAAGAATTCATAATTCTTTGGTCCAATAATCCTCTTGGAGGGAAGCTGAGCATCAGGGAATGCACCTGGTCATACAATAAAATTTAAACATGTTGGAAGTTCATTTTCACTTATACAAGCTAAAGAATGTTACTGATAAACAATAATATCTCCAGAAATAGGTGGTACAGAAAGCATACCATGGAATTCTGTTAGCTTTGATTCAAGCACATAAAATTCAAGATATCTTCTATAGACCGACCAGTGCTCAGGTTTATGCCCAACTGAAAATAAAGAGACAAAATTATCATTTTTTTATTAGTCCAGAATACCGGTAATCCCTGAATTAAGAGCGTTCTCATAGTGAACGTTCAAATTTATACAGTAAGCACCTGCTAACGTTTATGAACAAGTCCAGAAATTATGAATGTTGCAGCACTACAATAGTTGTTCGCTCTTACAAACGACTGCAGAAGCTCTGCAACATTTGCCCCGCCTATTTGCCCCCCGACCTCCCGCCCCAGCAGGGTCTTAACAGGCACCCCACCCATGGAGACTCACTTATTTTGTGAAGATCTCCTCTCTGTCACACTTTCATTACGTGCTTCATTGCTTCAGGCTTTCGGTGCATTCGCAGAGAACAGAGGCCTAATGTACCACAAGGCTATGCGAGATCAGTAGCACAAGATTTCATGCTGCTGATCTCATATGATCTCACACTTTAGGCCTCTATTCTCTGTGAATTAAGGCCTGGATGTTTGCAAATGGATGGAAGACTTCGGTCCTTCAGGCCTTCCCTCCCTTTGCCATTTCCTTACCGAAGCCTTCAGGGATATTGCGTTCTTCTAGGTTTTGGCAGCCCTTTGCAAAAAAGCATTTGTTGGCACCAGTGGTGCTTGGAAGGAGCGTGTCCCTCTGAAGCTCTGTTCCTACTGGCAAAAGTTTTTTGAAAGGGGCTGCCAAAGCCTAAAGAGATGCAATCCTCAAGCACTTTGCCGACAAGAAAGGAGGCCCGGAAGGCCGTACATGAGCCTCCAGGCCTCCTTTTCATTGCCAGAGGCATCATCAAGCCGTTTGCTGATGAGAAAGGAGGAAGCAAGCAAAGAAACAGGCTGGCGAAGCGACAGATCTTCATAAGGTAAGTCACCCAGGTGTGGCAGGGCAGGAAGGGGGAGCAATTGTGGGGACACCAAGGGGGGATGGGGAATGAGGTATCTGTGGGTCGTGGAGGCCTTGGGTGATCTGAAGTAGGTGGCTTGTTCCATCATTATTCCCCCTCCCCATGGCCTTCCTCTCCCCAAGATATCTCATGTGGACTTAACAAGTTCCACATTCAATTATCAAATGCGTGAGCAAAAGCAGGGAGTGATTTTGTTCAAGGTACGAGATTCATTCCCATGGGTTCTAAGGTTACAAATGGAATGGGCAGGCTCCATTACATTCGTAACTTGAGGACTACTTGTAAAAGAATTTTACATGGAAACGTACATCTAACAGAACTAAAAGCAAGTCTTCAACCATATTTTAAACCTCTCACTTTTCAAACTTATTAAAAGCTTTCATTAGCAATCGTAATTGTCATTATTAAGGTAAAAACTCTTCTTATCAATTTTGACTCTGAGGATTTCAGAATTCATCCACATACTTAAAGTAGAAAGTAAAGTAGAAAGTAATGGTTCCCCCCACCTTTTTTTTCCGGAGGTTTTTTTTTTTTCAACTTCCCAGTCTAGTTAATAACCCTGGGATTTCCTGGTGGTCTGTCAACCAAGAATTAACAAGTCTTATTTATTTACAGATGTCTTTCTCTCTTCACAGATGATGAGCTAATAAGTTCTGGACACCATTCTTGTTAGGGAAGGGTAATGTACTTGGAAATACATGAAGGTGTACACCAGAAGACTGTTCTGCTCTATGCCAGAGGACTTGGGAAATGTCCTTAGGTTTAGGTTTATTCGATTTATATGCCGCCCTTCTCCCAAGGACTCAGGGCGGCGTACAACATTAAAAGAAACACATAATACAAAAGTTAAAAAGAAATTAAATAGGATATCCCAAACCCAATTAAAACATTTTTTTTAAAGAATTAAAATTAAAATTAACAGTAATCAATAATTTGTTTTGTTTTGTTCAGGCCAGGCTGGCTTGCTGGAAAAGCCAACTTTTTAGGGCGCGTCGAAAGGACCGGAGGTCGGGGATTATACGAAGCTCCGGAGGCAGCTCATTCCAGAGAGAAGGTGCTCCTACAGAGAAGGCTCTCCCGCTGGGGGTCACTAGCCGACATTGTCTGGCCGACGGCACCCTGAGGAGGCCAACTCTGTGGGATCGCACTGGACGATGGGAGGCTACCGGTGGCAGTAGGTGGTCTCGCAGGTACCCTGGGCCTAAGCCATGGAGCGCTTTAAAGGTCATAATTAGTACCTTGAATCGCACCCGGAAGACAACCGGCAACCAGTGCAGGCCGCCTAAAAGGGGTGTAACATGGGAGCACCTGGGTGCCCCCATGACAACTCGCGCAGCCACATTCTGGACCAGTTGAAGCTTCCAGGTGCTCTTCAAGGGCAGCCCCATGTAGAGAGCGTTACAGTAGTCCAGGCGAGAAAGGACGAGGGCATGAGTGACTGTGCACAGAGCATCCCGATCCAGAAAGGGGCGCAACTGACATACCAGGCGTAGCATGGATCACTAAAAGTGGGGCCTAACAAGCAATCTGTTATCCCTCCATTAAGTTTCACCCTGAGGTGTTGTTCACAACAGAAACTCAATCCACCACGGATGCCATATTTTGCCATCATTCTCTATGTGGTAAAATTTCGTTCAGATGTTTTCAGTCTTCCCTTTTTCAGGGATCAATGATTTTGGAAACGTTATCTGAGACAAAATGTGTGTCAACCTGAGTATAAATATGACGAGCATTGGAAAACTTTGCGCATACAACTGATAGTGCTTACGTGCCAGTCTGTCATTCCTTTCCACATCAATGCAAAACACAGGAATTCTCTCTCTCCTTTCTCTTTTTTCAAGTGATGGGTCTTCAAAGAAGTCAACATAAGGAATGGTAATTTTCCAAGCAGCCAGGTTGCGAGGTGTATTAGGCATACTAAGTGCCTCCACAGGTGAATCATCTTCCATTACCATAATGCCTTCTTCAATCTATAGTAAAAAAAAACTACCACATCAAAGGCCATTCTAGGCTATATGACTACATTTACTGTACCATGTGCATAGTAGAGATCCTGTTCCCTAAGCGTTAAATGTTACAAACTATTTGAACGAAATGAAACAATGAAAAATAAGATTGCATTTGTTAAATAAATGTAAAATTACCTTTTGCAAAAAAACAAAAAACAAAACACTGATTTGGGGTATGTTTTCCCCACTAACCATAATATGATGGAGCCATAATTTGATGAAAATCAAAATATGAACTCTATCATTAGCTTGCTTTAAATTAGAAGCAAGGTAGGTTGTGATCAACTTTGTACTAAATTGATTCATTGATTCTACCACAGAGGATATGCACAATTTTTCAACAGTGACAACAGAATTTGAACGTAAGCAACATAAACCCAAAGATGTTTGATTAGGAGGAATTCTCCCAATACTGCCATGCACTTATATTTTCCAGCTGTACAGGTAGCCCTCGCTTAGCAATCACTATTATATAGTGATATAGTCAATAACCTCTGTTATTAAGCAAAACAGTCACTAAGTGGGATTATGATTATCCTTTGCCCTTTAGAATGCTTTCTCCAAAGCTGGGATAGCACCTTAAAAATGACCAGACTAAATCAGTTTCATACTTTTGGCTTGTTTCCCTCTCCTGCTCTTGGGATCCTTACTCTGACACTGGAATAATTAGCAAGAAGGGCAGAGGTGGGCTTTACATAATTTAACAACCAGTTTGCCTAGTGCAGAATCAAAAATGTGAGCGTGTGCATGCCCACTCACTTTACTTCAAACACACGTCGATTTCCTGCACGTGGCTTCCAGCACACCTTCTTGGGCAGCCACAGAGAATAGAGCGGGTGAGGCGCAGAAATCAGCTGGGCTGCATGGGCGGGGCAAGCCAGCCAGAGAGTGAGATATATAGGACAGGATAGCGCTAGAGCGGGTGGGCAGGCCCAGTTGGTGGTTGGAACTACCAGTTCACTCGAACCAGCAGCAGCCCACCTCTGAAGAAGGGCATTGATGTTTGCATTTACATTCATTGGAGAGGAAGTGCTTACAAGAGAATAGCCAGGCACACAATAGAGATAACACCTGAAAAGCAATTGGCTGCCAGAGCCAGTGCAAACAGTCCATTCCTCATCCACTCTGCGCCGAGGTGGCGCAGTGGTTAGAGTGCAGTACTGCAGGCTACTTCAGCTGACTGCTAGTTCGGCAGTTCAAATCTCACCGACTCAGGGTTGACTCAGCCTTCCATCTTTCCGAGGTGGGTAAAATGAGGACCCGGATTGTTGGGGGCAATATGCTGACTCTGTAAACCGCTTAGAGAGGGCTGAAAGCCCTATGAAGCGGTATATAAGTCTAACTCCTATTGCTATTGCTATTTGGGGGGGGGGGCAATAAACAGGTCAGCCAAAGGACAATGTGTACTAACAATAAGAATGAACATGTGACTGAGGCAGACTGTGAAGATCATAAACTTAGACATTGATTATAAAGTTTGGGTTTTTTTTAGCACTTTTGCAATTTGAACAGTTGCTGAATGAGGCAGTCACTAAACAAAGACTATCTGTACCCAAATGTAAGCAAACAGGGCAGCAAACAGAAAGAATTAAATAGGAAACTAATAAGAATTGTCCTGAAAAATTACGTACTGCATCCGGCCCTCAAATCATATTTATTTTGTGCAATGTAGGCCGAATTGTATGCATAGCTGCATGTGTTTCATAAACCAAACTAAACTAATCACACAGTTAAAAATAGCACTTCTTAGACATAATTTGAATCACCTTTATAGTTTTCTTTTATGAAAGGGGAAATATATATTCACAGATTCCTTTGCTAGCTACCAAGATACTTGTAGATGCAGTATGTAACATCTGTAGAAAATTTCACTTAATATGATACAGATATTGCCTCATATGATTCACTAATTTTATCGGGGAATGCTGAATTAAGAGTTCCGCATGTAGTTATGTAGGAAAAGCAATATGAAAGTCCCATCTCTATGTAGGAGTGTGTGATGCAATCCATACCCAAAGGGGTTGGACTTTCAACAAACTGTTGTGACATCCTTGCCACCTTCACCTCTGGCCCTACCCCTCTCTCCTTTGGACAGCTCTCTTCCTCCCAGACACTGGCGTCTCCAATTATGTGAATTTTAACTCCTGAAATTTCCCAGCTAGCTGACTCATACTGAAAATTCTAGGAACCGAAGTCCACACAAATTGAAAAGTATCTGAGATAGGGAGGATTAATTCAGAAAAAGTGCTGCATGATCCCAAATACAGGTGGGTCCTCAACTTACAACAGTTCATTTAGTGCTTGTTCAAATTTACAATGGCATTGAAAAAAGTAACTTATGATCAATTTTCACACCTACGACCATTGCAGCATTCCCATGGTCACATGATCAAAATTCAACCGTTTGGCTACTGACCCATATTTATGACGGTTGCTGTGCCCCAGGATCATATGATCACCTTTTGTGACCTTCTGAGAAGTCAAGTCAATAGGGTAAGCCACATTCACTTAACAGCCGGGTTACTAACTTAACAACTGTGGTGATTCACTTAACAACTGAAAGATCGTAAAATGGATCAAAAGCCACTTAACAACTGTCTCACCTAACAACAGACATTTTAGGCTCAATTGTGGCCATAAGGTGAGAACTACCTGTATAAATAAAAGTGCTTCATTACTGGAAATTCATGTTCATGGTGTAAGCTATGTTGACAGTCAACAAACATAAGGTAAAGTGAAAAACAACTTGGAACGGATGGGAAGAAGAAGGCAGAAAGGCTTGGCAGATGTGCAATAAAATACACAATCAATGCTGAACTCAGAATTGTTAGCTCAACTCACAAAATCATCCTCTCCTTCAGCAAGGAGATAGTCGGGTAGCATAGCCCCTTCCATTGTGGTGCTCTTGAATACTCCTTTAATTTTGCTGCTTATACTTCTGATTCCCGATGATTCTCCTCTTCTATGCAGGCTTCTGCATAAAACAAACAGCAAATGGCACATCCATAACAATTTCAAAATGAGAAAATACTTCAAAGGGATATATTTAAGCAGTCTTATTGGCAAAAGTTATATAATTTAAGAGCGCATTACTTTATATCCATTGTTCCAATCAAATAAAGGGAAACGGTGAGGGGGGAAATGGTTTTGTTTCTGTGCAGCTGTGGTGGAATGTAGTTGGGATTCCCAGGTGGGAGAAACTACATTCCAGAGGGCAAAGCAAGAGCAAAGCTTGGAATGTTTAGTCAGAAAGAAGTGGATAAAAATGGCTCCTCCCTAGCAGAGTATATCTACAACTATGCAAATAGTTGCTTTAGTTTGGAAGACTCAATCTATCAATCAGAATAGAGCTTGGAGGACGTCTAGTCCAACCCCCTGCTCAAGCAGGAGACCCTATATCATTTCTGGAGGCAAGCTGTTCCACTGGTTAATTGTCCTCACTGTTAGGAAGTTTCTCTTTAATTCCAAGTCTCTTCTCTCCTTGATTAGTTTCCATCCATTGTCTCTTGTCTTGCCTTCTGGTGCTTTGAAAAATACGTTGTCCCCTTCTTCTTTGTGGCAGTCCCTCAAACATTGGAACACTACTATCATGTCACCCCTAGTTCTTCTTTTCTCTAGATTAACCAAACCCAATTCCTGCAACCATTCTTCATGTTTTTGTCTCCAGGCCTTTAATCATCCTAGTTGCTCTTCTTTGCACTTTTTCCAAAGACTCAACATCTTTTTTGTAATGTGGTGACCAAAACTGGATGCAGTTACTAAGGATTTATAAACTCGATCCATAGGTGAAGAACAATAAAGGAAACTACTCAGAAATAATGCCATATGTTTTTCGTGGTTCTTGGGAGGCTTGAGTGGAATCAACCATACAAAAAAGAAGAAGCAAGACAACAAAACTGCATTTTTTTTAATGACAGCCTTTTCTTTCCTTGGTAAAACCAAGGAGATAATTAGTAATCACTGTGCCACCGCTATGCTTTGCATTGACACAACCATAAATGCAATTGGCTCAGGGTGTTTCTCCAAGCTGCTCACTGGTAGGACAGAAACTTGTCCTACTTCCTGGAATTGCTGGAGAGCAATATGAAGCAAAACATCCTAGAGGTTTTGATTTGTTTTTGGAAAAGGGTGTTATTTCATGAAGTAATGTTGAACTATCGCTCCACATAAAAGTTTGCTAAACAGAGGCTACAGTGCTTTGCCATATGGTAATTCCCATTTATTTTTTAATGAAAAGAATAAAAAAAAATAGTTTAATAGGATAAGGAGCTAGTAGGCATCAAAAGCCATGTTTAGCAGGCACATTGTTGTCGTTGGGCGCCACACTGGATAACAAACAAATAGGATGACTGATGCCTCTTGTTTACCTCCCATAGACCCGTTAGATCGCACAGGGTCGGCCTCCTCCGGGTCCCGTCTACCAGCCAATGCCATCTGGCTACCACCTGGGGGAGGGCCTTCTCTGTAGCAGCTCCGGCCCTTTGGAATGAACTCCCCACGGAGATTCGGACCCTCACCTCTCTCCAGGCCTTCCGGAAAGCCGTCAAAACCTGGCTGTGCCGGCAGGCCTGGGGTTGATGAGTTCCCCTCCCCTCTCGACTTGTATGGCTGTATGACTCTTGTGTATTTTAATTACGTGTATTGTGTTTGTATCCCCTTTCCCATTTTGAGTTGTTCACCGCCCTGAGTCCCTCCCGGAGAAGGGCGGCATACAAATAAACTAAATCTTAAATCTTAATATGGCCACATTGTCACAATAGGGCCTTAACGTCATTGACAATTATGGGAGAAAGAATACAGATAGTCTTCAGATTATGTCATTTAGCAACTGTTCAACGTTACAATGGTGCTAAAAAATGCACTTACTGTACGAGACTACCCCTTGAAGTTCTGGCCTCTGTGATCACATCATCAAAATTTGGGTACTTGCACACAGACCCGCATATACAACTGCCTCCCATCCTAACCCAGCTGACCTTTGTCTTTTGCCTGCCTCCCCTCCACTGGACTCACTGCTCCCCTTTCCTTCCGGCTGACTTGCCATGCAGGAATTAGGTCAAGTAGCAGCCGAGAATTACTACCAGGCCCTGGGGAAACATCCCCATCGTGGTGCCCAGTAGGAGGATTGCTCCACTGGCAGTAGAACACAATGCAGAAGACTCAGGCTCTGCTCCCTTCTTGGTGGGACAGAATGGACACCCCCCACTTGTTGCTCTCATCCACCAGCCTGTTTGCCTGGGACACCTGCCTCTTTCCACTTAATGACCTGTGTGGTGCTGGGATTATGATGGCATCTGGGATTGCCATATCTAGTTACATGGAATCTCTGCCATCTCTGATTCAGTTACATGGAATCCCAATTTACGACTGTTTTACTGTAATTTCCATTAAGCAGCAGTGGAAAGTCCGGTCCCAAATGCTGTCACAACCAGAGGGCTACCTGTACTTATTACAGGCAAAGATACACAGAATAGAATAGAGCTGGAAGGGACTCCTAGTCCAGCCCCCTTCTCAAGCAGGAGAACCTATACTATTTCAGATAAGTGGCTGTCTAGTCTCTTCTTAAAAACCTCCAGTGATGGAGCATCCACGATTTCTGAAGGCAACTTCTGTTCCACTGGTTAATTGTCCTCACTGTTAGGAAGTTTCTCCTTAATTCCAGGTTGCTTTTCTCCTTGATTAATTTCCCTCCATTGTTTCTTGTCCTGCCCTTTGGTGCTCTGGTGCTTTGTGGCAGCCCCTCAAATACTGAAATACTGCAATCACGTCACTCCCTAATTCTTCTTTTCTTTAGACTAACCAGACCAAAACCTGCAGCCGTTCTTCATATGGTTTAGTCTCCAGGCCTTTGATCATCTTAGTTGCTTTTTTATTTATTTTAATTTATTAATTTTATTATTTTAATTTTACATGATATTCAATTTTCGAAAATTAATGAGAATCATAATGAACATATCCAACAGATCGTGACCCGTCAAAACCGCGGTCCACTAAAGCGCGCCCGATTAAAGCTCATACCTGACGTCATCAGCAGCGCGACAAAAAAATTAAAAATAAATTAAATTAAAATAAAAATAAAATTAAAGCAAGCCGATTCACATAAAGGTAAGGGTTAGGTTTAGGGTTAGGGTTAGGCTAAGGGTTAGGGTTAGGTTTAGGGTTACGTTAAGCGTTAGGGTTAGGTTTAGGGTTAGGTTAAGGGTTAGCGTTAGGTTTAGCGTTAGGTTAAAGGTTAAGTTTAGGGTTAGGTTAAGGGTTAGGTTTAGGGTTAGGTTTGGGGGGGTTAGGGTAAGGTTTTCGCTTTAATTTTAAATTTACCGCTCACAGCGCGATGTTTTCGTCGCGCTGTGATGACATCACGTACGCGCTTTCGTCGAGCGTGCTTTATTCTACCGCGGTTTTGTGGTGGAACCCCAACAGATACCCTCTTTAAAACTTTCAACCCAGGCAGGTATATTATGCAAGTAGTCCTCGCCTTATGACCATTTATTTATGAACATTTGGAGTTATGACAGCCTCAGAATGGGTACTTTATGGCACAATAAAGCACTTCCGGCTGTTGTAAAAAGTTGCCAACCCCTGCGGTCACAGGACATTCTGGGTCTTGGCAACTGGCTCACCTTTTTGACAGTTGAAGCATCCCGTAATCATGCAACCATTATTTGTGACATATTTTGCCAGTTTCCGGCAAAAAAAGTCCATTCAGAAGAATGGGTTTGCTTAACGACTGTGTTGGTTTGCTTAATTTCCACTGCAAAAAAATGTCAAAAAAAATGGGTCCAGTCACATGGACTTACATAAGATTTCCAGTCCCAATTGTGGCCATAAATTGAGGACTAATCTTTACCCTGTACTTACTTGTTTGACTTGGAATTGCGTGTTGGGGATTCAACTTCTTGAAAGAGGTGGTGGAAATACTAAATAAGGAAAAAAATAGTTGAACATTGCTGATCACTCTTATTTTATTTTGTTCTATTTGCTATATTTTCTTTAGAAACAATTTGACAAAGATACAGATTAGAAATAAAAATCACTATTGTTCATATACGTAACAGCATGGAAAGCAGGACAATACTGAAATCTATTAAGGGCCTAAACAATAGGTACCGGTAGCAATAACTAAAATGTTTGAATGTATTTTCTGATATAGTACTATAATTTTTTTTAAATGTATAGTACGTATAGTATTTGTGATAGTAAAAAAAAAAGAGATGAAACAAATATTTGCCTGATACCAAGAAGACAGTAGGGTCCATCCTGATGAACCTCTCTAAAATTAAGAAATTGTACTGGAAAAATCTTTCACAAGCCTATGTGTTAGAGAAGAGACACCTCTTAAGTGCTTTGAATGGACCAAGAATTACTATAACTTGCAATTGTCGTACAACATGATCCAAAGGCTCAATTCCTGTCAGTATTCTGCATTTTTATCGCTCTATTATTTTTAAGGAAACTCTACAATAATGTACTACACTAATTTAAGCAGACCTTAGAACTAAAGCAGAGGGGTTACTTCATTACATAATTCCAGAATACATTAAGACAGTAGAGCTAATATAGAGGGGTTATTTCATTCTAGAAATATCAGTTGAAAGACAAAAAGCAAGTACAGTAGACTCCTTGAGCTCAAAAACCTCAAAAGGTAAAGCTGAAAAAGATTTAAAAATTGCAAACTGAGGTGGCTCAAATGTAAACAAATACTTGTTACCTCATATGTGTGGCAGAATCTAGGTATGAAGACGTTTTCTAAGAGCGAGAAAACTTGTTCGTAGGCTTCAAAGAAACACCGCATTTGTTGTAGCTTCACAACTTCCTCATAGGGGCCTTCAGCAACTACAGATGAAAATGTGAGACGTGTCAATAATAAATATGAAAATACTTACTTACAGAAAAGTTTAATATTTCAGGATTTCTGTCTCAGCAGCATTTGTCTGATTTTATTTGATTTTAGAAATTAAGCAAAAAGAACTTGAATGAGCCTATAGGTATGGTATGCTATGCTCTTTGTTCTTTTATTTATTTTTACAACTATATAAGCTATCTAGAGACACCATTTGTAAGTTGGGCAACCTAATAAATAAATAAATAATTACTTGAGTGGGAGACTTTTAAAGAATCCCAAATCTATAGTTTAGACTAGGAAACTGAAAGGACATCTCAAAAGAAACCATTGCAAATGACTTCTGTATTGCTGTCAAAAAGTTAAGTCTTCTTGACTTAACTATTATGAAGTCATCAGAGGTTAACTTTGATTTTTACTAAGGCACTACATCTGTTTGTTTCTCATTTCATGGGAAAGTGTTATTCACAATATTGCTAAGACATGTTCATACCAACATCTGTATTATTCTACATCGAGTACCGTTAAGAAAAAAAAATGCAACAACTTCAAAAACATTTTTTTAAAATTTCACTTACTACTTTGTATCTCTTCCACAATGAAAGGATCAAATTTAATTTTGTCAATGCTTTCATCTAAGCAGTATGTTTCATAGATTTTCTTGACTTCCTCATGGAGGGACATTTTCTCAGCATCTGATAATTCTGCCTGCAAAATTCTATTATTAAATTGCTCTGTTGATTGGGATAAAAAATATAAAGAAATGTATTGAGTTCAGAATACTGACAGTTTTCTTTTGTTAAAAGGAAACCGTGTTTTCCTGAAAATAAGACCTCCCCAGATAATAAGCCCAATCGGGCTTTTGAGTGCATGCGCTAAAATAAGCTCTCCCCTGAAAATTTTGCCACACAGCAGCAGCCATGAGATGACCATGCTCGCCACCTCCTGCACCTCAAAAATAATAAGACCCCCTCAAAAATAAGGCCAAGTGCTTATTTCAGGGGTCAAAAGAAAATAAGACCCCATCTTACTTTCGGGGAAACACGGTATTCTGATGCAAATAGGTTAATCCTCTGCTTTAAAATATTCTCAATAATACTCCATCAACTGCAATTTCATTAGTAACACTGTTGAACAAGCACCATCTGTGCATTTGCTAGAAATTACTTGCCATCACCTCTCCTACTAAGAAACAGAGAAATGCATTTGTTAGGAAAGGAATGTGAATCTAAATTCAGGATTGAATTTGGCCAGTGTGAAGATTCTGTCGCTCCCTGAGACAACATGAAATTCCATTCAACTTCATGTAAATGAATCTAGATCAGTGATGGCGAACCTTTTCGGCACCGGAGTGCCGAAAAGGAAACACTTTGTGCTCATCTGGGCTGCGACTATAAAGAGGAGCTGTCCAGGGGGCATGCATGCACCAGAAAATGAACTTCCGTCAAGTCTTCCGGTTTCTGGTGCACATGCACATGCGCCAATCAGCTGGCCAGCGTGCATGCTCACTCAGGAAAACCCAAGACTAACTCTTCCAGTTTTTGGCACTGCTGCACGCACAAAGGCCAGCTGATCATTGCGTGCACACGCACGCCAGAAACCCAAAAGAGGAAAGGGTGCTGCTGCGCATGCCAGGCGACATGGCTCCACGTGCCATTTCAGACACACGTGCCATAGGTTCGCCATCACGGATCTAGACCTTCCCAAAGTTTTAGAAAACTATGGAAATGCATATCATCCACAGGCGTTTGGGAGTATTACATTAAGGGGACACTTTGTTATCACTGCTTTTACCACTTGAATACAACTGAAAATTCTTTTCATCTACAACAACTGCAACATTACAGAGTAGAGGTAAAAAAAAAGATTTTATATTAGCCAAGTCAGAGACTGATTTAAGGCAATTCACAAGGCAAAAAAGTCAAGTGAAACCAAATTGTGTATGAGTGGCTAGTGAGAAGACAACTCTCAAAATGTTAATTCTCCCTTCAAGTTACACAGATGCTTTTGAAAGGGGAGCCTGCCCAAATTACTAATCTAACACTTTACAAGGGAGGGAAAGCTTCAGAGGTGGGTTCCTACCGGTTTGGACTGATTCAACGTAACCGGTAGTGGGTTTCTGGCCTGGGTCGCTGGAACCGGCAGCAACCCAGACCTGCTATGCCTCCGAACCGGTTCCCCGGTTTGGACAGCATGATTTCCCCCTTTTTAATGTTCTGCGCATGCACAGTTCTATTTTTTGGCAACTGTGCACACGCGCAGAGCAAAATTACAAGCACACCGAACCGGCAGTAATGCTGGCATCAATCAACTCCTGGAAAGCTTCACATTTTTGGCAGACTAGGAGATAATTATTTCACAAATAGCAAGATACAGATTTAAGCCCCTTGTGTGGTAGCTTCCAACCGGCATCCATCAGCTACTACAATATAAACAGAATGCCACATAGAAAGAGGGGTTTTCCATTTCAGGTCACTTAAAAACAAATCCAAGTACCTTATTTTAAGAAATCTGATTTTGATACATAATCTGGAAAACTTCAGCAAAAAAAGCTGTACTAGTCCAAACTTATACTTGCAATGTAAATACCGTATTTTTCAGAGTATAAGACGCACCAAGGTTTTGAAGAGGCAAATTTTTTAAAAAAGTTTTTGCACTCTGCAAACCTCCCCAAAACAGCCCGTTTTTCACAAAAAAGGACTCGTTATTTTTTTTTAAAAGGATATGCATAGCCCTTAGGAGGCTTGTAGTGTGCTCCTGGAAGGGGGGGGGGCAGAAAAAAGCAAAAACGGCCCTTTTTTTGCAAAAACGGGACCTTTTTTGTCAAAAAACAGGCATGGATAACCTTTAGGAGGCTTATAGAGTGCTCCTAGGAGCCGGGGGGGGGCAGGAATTGGGCAAAAATGGCCCATTTTTTGCTCATTTCTGCCCTCCCCAGCCCCCAGGAGCTCTCTGAAAGCCTCCTAAAAGCTATGCACAGCCATTTTGGTGAAGGGGGGGGGGTTCAGAGGCGAAAAATGCTGCATTCAGTGTATAAGATGCACCCAGATTTTCAGCCTTTTTTTTTGAGGGAAAAAGGTGCATCTTATACTCTGAAAAATATGGTAAGTATCACTTCAAAAATTAGTTTTCCCCCTTCTTTTCCTTCTTTTCAGATTTTATGTATTAGATAATAAACTTTAGTGTGGAAGCCACTTTATCCCGTTTGCTAATACAAGCTTAAGTGCATTGCAGAAGCAATTTTTTAAAAAAATATATAATGCATTTTTATTTAATGTAACTAGAAAGACAACGTATTGAGGAGGGATTTCTTACCTAACTCCAGGTAAAATTGCAATACGTGCACTGTTCCTTCTTTCTTCAAAAAACTCATAAATAGAAAGAAAAGATCCTGCTTGCCTTCAAATTCTTTCAGTTCAAAGTGCAAAGCCTTAATAGAAGATTCAATATGGAATTTATTTCTAATTATCCATACCATCATTTTCTAATGCATATACACTTAACATGCATTTTTTTCATACTTACAGAAGATTTTGTGTTTCTAGTTTCTGCAAATTTCTGCAAGAAAGGAACCAAAGGTGAAGCAGGTTCAGTTGCTATTTCAGGCTGTAAGAAAAAAAATCAGAAAAAAAAAATCCAGCATCCAAGAACAAAACCGAATGATTTCACAATTACTATAATTCTTTTTTTTCTTATAGTACTCACTGGACTATCATCAATGAAGATAAGTATCAAGTGATTCACAGTATCCTAAAAGAAAAAAACAGACATATTTAAGAGGCCGCTGAGACAAAAGGCATCCCATGCTATATTTTCTTAGAAACATTTCTTAAAGACTCTAAGCCCCACCATTAGAAGAACTTGGCACTTCTGCTCTACTTCCAAGTTGTGTAAAAGGCTAATTTGGAAATCAGCCAACATCTTTGTAAAACTGGGATGTAAACCACCACTTTGGGGCCCGGAACCACATGAGATTCCACCTAACCACCTACTTCTTGTCC
Organism: Thamnophis elegans; assembly: GCF_009769535.1. NCBI lineage: Eukaryota > Metazoa > Chordata > Lepidosauria > Squamata > Natricidae > Thamnophis > Thamnophis elegans. The sequence goes on from NC_045544.1 coordinate 19,082,807, forward strand.
TACATACTCAACAAATGAAGTTAGGGTGAGGCTACCAGATTTGTAATGTAAATATCCAGATTATCTCTACATGGTCGCAGAGAGTGCTATGTATCTTTTTGTTTCTCTGCCCAATGATGAATGGAATGTCGGTAGTCCAAGCACAGGGTCCTAGTAGAAGAGCAGTACAGGAGGAAGGGAGGAAGGAACAAGTGAGGGGGGGGGAATGCCACAACTTGTACTAACCACCTCCATCTCTACTTCTGATCCTGTATTGTACACTGAAGCAGAAAGATGCTCTAGAAATAGAGCCCTTTATACACCAGCCATAGAAAGTTAATAAGTGTAGGTTATCTACAGTGGTTCACCGACAAATGCACGATAGACAAATGCGCACCGACAAAACCGTGACATCAAAATTGCACCCACAAAAGCACGCCGACAAATGCGCGCCAACAAAATCACGTCATCAACAAGTTACATAGTGGGACGCGTATACGTATGTTATAACCCTAACCCTAATTGTGTTTGTCATCGCGCTTTTCTCATTGCGCATTTGTCGTCGCGTATTTGTTGTCGCACTTTTGTGGGTGAGATTTTGACGTCGCGGTTTTGTCATCACGCATATGTCTAGCGTGCAATTGTCGGGTCACAATCTACAGTTAGATTCACATCTAAGACTGGTGGAAACCAAGTACCTGAGAATTATTAAGAGAAAGTCTAAGTATTTTTTTAAACAGGATATTCAGCTGTGATAAATTCAATATTTCCAGATATAAGAAGTCCTTTAGATATAACTCCTAGAGCTCCAATCAGCTATTATTATCATATAATTAACTCAAACCCCACAAAGTAACTTAAGCTGGGGTGGGCTTTGTCCCCTGTTGCATTGGTGTAATTCAATTTTTTTGCAATTAAGGGGAAAAAAAGGGAATTTATAATTCAGCATACATATACTTACATAACAGTTCCATTCTGCAAAACCTTCTATAACCTGACTTTCATAAAATTCTTATATCCATTGTACTACTTTGCATGAACATGTAATACATTTTTATAGACCTTAGATATGGCTTATAAGAACATTTGGTAAAGCCAAATGTATATAAAATGATAATATGCATTTATTTAAATTCATTATCAACTTAGAGGTTTGTCTACCAAGGTCCCTGACCAAGCTTAACTGCCTCCCAACTCTTCTCTAATGTTTACTCTTTTATGCTAAAATGGAAAAGAGGAAATAATATTAAGATAAAGAAAATTGATATTCTAGGGAAGCAATTCTCGATGTCACAAACCCGTTTCCTTTCCCAACACTTTCAGCTGCAGTAATGGGAGTACGGGGATGCAAAATGAGTTTAAATATTTTTTTGAAAAAAATTCCCCTTTTATAACCTTGTAATCCCTTAATTTGGGGTACAGTTGGGCTGACTGTATGGAGCTGAACATTTACTGGCCAGATGCCCTTCCTGATACCATGTGGAGTTCACAGCAGAAAGTTTTATTTGTGCCCTGAAGAGAAACATCTGTCATTATATAGGATTGAACTCTCAATCTCCCGAGTGGGAGGTGAGCATCTTAACCTCCAGACCATCAAAATTCCTTAACAAAAGCTCCCAAATTGCACCTAGCTAAAATACCCGACCCTTGCAAGCAATAATTCAATTGGATATAAAAAGAGACAACCCTGAGGTTAACATTTTTTTTACCCTTTTCATTAAAAAATCTAAGTTCTCACTGAACCCCTTCCTCCTTCATTGCACATTTCATAAGCTACCACATACCTTCTGTGGCCTACATAAATTACCTGGAGCTTCTCAGCACTTACCGGATCAGCTAAGTAATCCATAGAGGGAAGGAAAACAGAACCCGATAGGATTTCTCTTATGAGTAAGGTGAATGTCCTAGGGAGAAGAAAACCTGATTTTATGCAGTCATATACCCTCTTCATAAGCTTTCATGAAGTTAGCATTCAAAGTAAACTGATGTAAAGAATCATTCAATGCACTATTAAATAAATACATACATACACAATTTCTTTTACATTTTTTTCACAGAAAATTGATCTGTGCACACGCGTGCATGCACACGCACACGCACACACACACACACACACAAACACCTTTTTCTTTTTGGTAGTCTTTACATATCCACCCACTTAATCTGACTTTGGGAGCATACATAAGAATGACAAGAAGTTAAAACCAATAAATAAAAAAAGCCACAACACCTATCACTAAAATCAAGCAGGCAATACATAGCAAATGCATCTGAAATATACTGTAACTTCTAAAAATGGAGGCTTTACTCATTTAGCCTTTGGGAGCAGGTCAGGGGTGGGTTCCTGCCAGTTCTAATCTCTTCTATAGAAGAGGTTCCACAAATCTACAGTGCTGTTTAGAACCGGTTCCAGCTCCCTCCCCCCCGTCTGTCTGCACATTATCAAGATGAAGAGCGAGAGGAGGAATTCTGGGAGTTGAAGGGTGCAAGTCTTAAAGCTGTCAAGTTTGAACACCCCTGGGTTTTTTTTCTAAAGGGTTAGGGGTGCAAGGGTCTTGTAACTTGACAGCTTTAAGACTTGCGTGCTTCAAATGCCAGAGTTCCTGAGCCAACATGACTGGAGGAGGAATTCTGGGAGTTGAAGTCCACAAGTCTTAAAGCTGTCAAGTTTGAACACCCCTGGGGTTTTTTTCTAAAGGGTTAGGGGTGCAAGGGTCTTGTAACTTGACAGCTTTAAGACTTGCATGATTCAAATGCCAGAGTTTCTGAGCCAACATTTTGGTTGCTAAGCAAGAGTTAAGTGACTTTCATATTTTGCAAGTTGGCCACGCCCACCCAGTCACATGGCTGGCAAGCCACTCCCACCTGGTCACATGGCCAACAAGCCACTCCCACAAAGCAGGCCATACCTACAGAAGAGGTTCTAAAAAATTTTGAAACCTACCACTGGAGCAGGTTAATCCTGTAAATAATAGGGTTCTATGTCACACACAGGGCATTTATTATGACAGCAGCCAACTATAGAACTAGGCCAAATTGAAGCCTCTGTGCACAAGATCCCTGCCACTGGGCTGAAGGAACCAGAAAAATACAGTGCTTTAATGATACCCTCCATTAAACTTCATGGCAATCTGAAGAACAATTACCCAGCCTCAGCTTTTCATATAACAGTATACAATGGGGAAGGAAAACAAACTATAGACTGATATTCTCATCTCTGGATAGAACTGAACAATTTCTTGCCTGTGTGCCATTGTTGCTTCTTGACACTTATAATTCTTGCAAGTAATTTAATGTGCTGTCCTGGCATACATAGAGAGAAGCCAGATACACTGAAAGATACTTTGGCACCACATATGTGGCGTGGCACGACAAAACCGCGCTCGACTAAAGCGCGCCCGATTAAATCGCGTCACTGACGTCATCAACAGGGCGACAACAGCGAGCGCGAAGAAAGAAGGGCGCTTTAAATAGCGCTTTAAAAGCAAGCCGATTCAAGTTAAGGTAAGGGTTAGGTTTAGGGTTAGGTTTAGGGTTAGGGTTACGTTTAGGGTTAGGTTAAGGGTTAGGATTAGGTTTAGGGTTAGGATTAGGTTTAGGGTTAGGTTAAGGGTTAGGTTTAGGGTTAAGGGTTAGGTTAAGGGTTAGGTTAAGGATTAGGTTTAGGGGGGTTAGGGTTAGGTTTAGGGGTTAATTTTAGGTTTAGCGTTTACAGCGTGCTTCTGTCTCCGCGCTGTTGTCGCCCTGTGATGACGTCAGCTACGCGGTTTCGTCGAGCGCGCTTTAGTCGAACGCAGTTTTGTGGTGGAACCCATATGTGGTACTAACAAAGAAAAAACGATTCCCGATTAGTAATTTTCTTTCCTTCATTTCTCATGCTGCACATATGACCGGACATATTTGTGCCTAGGCAGGACCTCCTCAGGATATGTTATATAGCAAGAAAAACTTGTAGTGGGATCTCTGCCTCAAAATAATGTATATCTAGAAATCATTGTGGTAATTTCCTGGTGTTTCTTTGACAAGACAAGCCCTGGGACTGAAAGGATAATAGTTGGAGTGAGGGTAGATAATGTGAATCCACATAAAATCCTCACTTTTGTTCAGGTGACTGCAAAGCCAAGAGGTCAACACTGCTTTTCAACACTGCTTTGCAAAAAAACATAATCTTGAATGGATCAAATAGCTAATCTACCATTTCTGAAGCTATCGGGGCCAACCTGTTATTCTGTTAGTGGTTCAGCAGAACATGCTTCAGTGCAACAGACAATTGAAAACTACTACTAGAATAGAATAGCTAAGCACCTTCTAAACAAAAATATTAACTAATTAAAAGCATAACATACACTATACCAGTGGTAGTCAACCTGGTCCCTACTGCACACTAGTGGGCGTTCCAGCTTTCATGGTAGGCGGTAGGGATTTGCTGTAACTCTGCTTTATAAATTTTATAAAGTTACTTCCCTACTTTATAAATCACCATTATTGTGGAACCAGTGGGCTGTTAGAAAATTTTACTACTAACCGAGATACAAAAGTGGGCGGTAGGTATAAAAAGGTTGATTACCCCTGCACTATACAAAGTGCATTTATTTATTTAATTTATTTACATCCCGTCTTTTATTATTTTTACGAATAACTCAAGGTGGTAAACATATCCAATATATCTTCTTCCTCCTATTTTACCCACAACAACAACCCTGTAAGGTCAGTTGGCCTGAAACAGAGTGACTGGCTCAAGGTCACCTAGCTGGCTTTTATGCCTAAGGTGGGACTAGAACTCATGGTCTCTTGCTTTCTAGCCTGGTGCCTTAACCACTAGACCAAACTGACTCCCAAGTTTAAAAATAGTTCAAAGTGCTCTTTCATGAGCACTGCTTGGAGAGAGAAAAAAGGAAGATGCGTTGTTAAGGACAGACATCTCCTCAGAAAATAAGATTTCCTTAGTTTCCTTAGGGAGATTTCTTGAAAGAGGATAGGATAAAATTAGAAAAGTTTTCAGCAACCAGAAAGATTTATTTATCTGCCAGCTTTTTGAGGTGGACACTCATAGCTCTAGTGCAAATTTGTAAGGAAACTACTTCTTAATTGATAACTGAACTGTCCAGCTAGTTAGAATGTGAATCTCTCTCTCTCTCCCCCTCTGCTTCTAAATATACTATGACGGGATCCACCCATCAAAGTTAATACTAAGATTAAAGCAGTGGCACTGGATTTTTTCTTTCTTTCAGCAAAACTGGTATCTGTTCTAGACAGGTTCTACAACCACTTTAGAGAAGGGACAAGTAAACAAGGTATCTAGAGTGGAGGAGAAACTGCATTTTGAAATATTCTGTAGAGTATTTTTTGTATATAAAATATGCATATACAATGCTGCGGTAGTAGAAGTCCTTTCATAAACTAACAGGCTAGGTGATCCTCAAACTGGACTGGTGGCATAATTGCAGAGTCAAAAATCTTTCATTCCTGGCAAGTTACATAATAGAACTTCCTCGGGATCTCTCAGAGCTTGTGGTATTAAAAAAAGATAACGCTATGGTAGTTATCCCAGAGTAGAACTAGGGAGACTATCCAAATCTGGGACTTGTACATTCACTTCTGATGCAGCCATTCACTTAGAAAGTCCTTGATTCTAGCACTGATTTCTCAACTCAACAAGCAAAAGTATGAGCAGGCATGCCTTTGAACAGCAATGGCTATTGTTATGATGTTCTCTCCATTTTAATCTGGACATATTAATTTTATTGGTGGACATCTCTAGAATCCTTGGCCAAAAAGATGTGGACTTCCTTATCTAGTTCAAGCCCAGAGACAGAACTCCACTCACTCTCTTAACTCTAGAATATTGCAGAGAGGCAAGTTCTTATATAAGTCATTCATATACAACATGATGAAATAGTAAATAGTAAATACATGAACACAAAACTCATGCACCCATCCATTTACTTCTGTATCTGGTTTTGCAAATTCTAGGAAAGAAATGTTAAAACCAATTCCAAAGGCCAGGTTTTTCTAACAAACTGTAAGTATTCAAAGGATCTGAGGAGCTTTGGGCCAGGTAAAATGGATTCATATAAACCACAGATCTGTCACCTGTTATTTTATTCAAGGTTATTTCTTTATTTTTAAAAAAATTTCCCCTAGCCCTTTTTGCAATGCGGGCCCTGATAAGCCATTTCAATACTGGTGTGGCCTTTTGTGCAATGGAGGTAGCATACCTGATAGTTGAAGACAATAGAACATTTTCCTCCACTGATTGAAATTTAGCACAATCAAGTACTAACAAGATCAAATTCATACCCTTCACTGATGGCTTTTCATGAACACTGAAAGAATCAACTATTCCAAGTTCATTTATCTGTTACAAATTAAGACTCATAGCGTAACCTGCCCATACCAAGATTTTCTGACATGTTAGCTTTTCTATTTTACGAAAATAGGAAATTTAAACACACTGAATGTTAGAGCTTCATAATATAACATGAAGTATAACATACCCGCAATCTGTTGCCTTTGGGAGCAGAATATAGGAAAAAAGAAGTTCAGTAAGTTTTCTTAAATAATTGAGTTCATCTCTTCTACTTCTCAAAGCCACATGGAGTGATGGTCCATATTCTTCTAAAGCTGCTTGCTGTAAATATTCTGTATTTTTTACTGTAGGGAAAATTAAATCCAGTAAAATTCATATGAAAATTCATTTCTGACAATACTTAAAAGAATAAGAATAAAAGCAAATATAAGAGCAGAAAGGTCAATTTATTTCTAAAAAAAAGACATGCAATTTTTAATATTACCTTTTTGTCTAGCTTTAGCTATTACTTCTATATGCTTCATTGCTGCCTTCAGCATTCTTTTTGTTACAACAGTTGGAATATTCACCTGAAGAATAGAAAGAGAAATTATTTGCTCCATTGCAACTAAAAAGGTAACTGCAAATTATATTTTATTCATATTAGCAATAGCAATAGCAGTTAGACTTATATACCACTTCATAGGGCTTTCAGCCCTCTCTAAGCGGTTTACAGAGTCAGCATATTGCCCCCACAGTCTGGGTCATTTCACCCACCTCGGAAGGATGGAAAGCTGAGTCAACCTTGAGCCGGTGAGATTAGAACCGCTGAACTGCAGATAACAGTCAGCTGAAGTGGCCTGCAGTACTGCACCCTAACCACTGCGCCACCTCGGCTCTTATTCCTTTGCTCTCATGCTCTCCCTACAGCTTATAAGACACCATCAAGTTCTTGGAAAATTATTTAGAGTTATTTCGGAGTTATTTTGCAAATTTTATAAATTCTTCTGAATGTTTTATAAAAACATTCAGAAGAGATGAACAACTATCCCTTCATAATTCATAAAAACTCATCACTAAATAATTTTCGCTGCTAAACTTTCCTTAATATTTTTGTTTGAAGAACTTCACAAGTATTAGATTAATATAAAACAATTATGTTTACAATGAAATAATCTCTTAAATCGTTTTACTATGCCTATGTCTCAATGCCATTAATTAAATACAATATCGATCCCATCACTGTGTTTCTCACCTTGTAAATTCTGCGAAGTAACACAGATGCAAAAAATCGTAATGTTACTCTTAATTCATCCACAGGTGATTCCTCATCAGTTATCTCTCTACAAAATTTCAAAACAAAACATAACTCCATCTTAGATTGGCTGCGCTTTGGTTGATTTAATTTCATCAAACAAGAATATTAATTTTTATTTTACGTTTACATTAATTTGTGAAATTTTTCTTTGTATACATTTTATAATCTTTATATTATTTCCTATGTATATTATCTGAAAATCAACAAGCCTTTGAGATTCTGGGGACTGTAAACATAAATACTAATATTAACAATTTGAGAACTTTACTAAAATATGCTATTCATAATTTTGAAATGATTCATATGTGCGTTCAGAATAATACACAGTTTCCCTGAAAATAAGATCTCCCCGGATAATAAGTCCAATTGGGCTTTTGCATGCATGTGCTAAAATAAGCCCTCCCCTGAAAATAAGCCCTCCCCTGAAAATAAGCCCTCCCCAAAAATATTGCAACGCAGCAGCAGCCATGAGGTGACCATGCTCACCACTTCTTGCACCTCAAAAATAATAAGGCCTCCCCAAAAATAAGGCCAAGCACTTATTTCATGGATCAAAAGAAAATAAGACCCTGTCTTATTTTTGAGGAAACATGGTATAATTCTTGCTAACGGTTTTGGGGGCCTTTCACCTCTTGGCAGAGGGTCCATCAGGGCTCTCCTCTTGCCAATTATGCAGATCCTCAGATCAAGAGGCCTATGAAGTCAGGAAATGGCTCTTTAATCACTTTCTTCCAGAGAAAGCCATGGGAGATCTGACAAGGCAGCCCCTCACCAACCATGGCAGTTTTCAACACACAACCCATAATGTTCCATAAAATACATGCCAGGATTGCACCGCCAACTGTGGATTACTTGTTGCAGTACCTAAACTGTGAATGGGAACGTAGTTCTATTGGAGAAAAAAAATAAATAAAGGAAGAGAGAAAGTCTGCTGCTGTTAGTACTGATTCCTTTGAACAGTTGCTCCACGGAAGTTAAAAAAATGACAGCAGAAAATCCTTCTCTTCCCCCATTTTTTGGCCATAGGTAGAAGCGACTGGAGGGGCGGGGCACTGAGGCAGTGGTGAAATTCAATTTTTTTATTACCGGTTCTGTGGGCGTGGTGTAGCTTGGTGGGCGTGGCAGGAGAAGGATACTGCAAAATCTCCATTCCCTCCCCATTCCTGGGGGAAGGATACTGCAAAATCTTCATTCCCTCCCCATTCCTGGGGGACGGATACTGCAAAATCTTCATTCCCTCCCCATTCCTGGGGGAAGGATTCTGCAAAATCTCCATTCCCTCCCCATTCCTGGGGGAAGGATACTGCAAAATCTCCATTCCCTCCCCATTCCTGGGGGAAGAATACTGCAAAATCTCCATTCCCTCCCCATTCCTGGGGGAAGGATACTGCAAAATCTCCATTCCCTCCCCATTCCTGGGGGAAGGATACTGCAAAATCTTCATTCCCTTCCCATTCCTGGGGGAAGGATACTGCAAAATCTCCATTCCCTCCCCATTCCTGGGGGAAGGATACTGCAAAATCTTCATTCCCTTCCCATTCCTGGGGGAAGGATACTGCAAAATCTTCATTCCCTTCCCATTCCTGGGGGAAGGATACTGCAAAATCTCCATTCCCTCCCCATTTCTGGGGGAAGGATATTGCAAAATCTTCATTCCCTCCCCATTCCTGGGGGAAGGATACGGCAAAATCTTCATTCCCTCCCCATTCCTGGGGAAAGGATACTGCAAAATCTTCATTCCCTCCCCATTCCTGGGAGAAGGATACTATAAAATCTCCATTCCCACCCGACTCTGGAGCCAGCCAGAGGTGGCATTTGCTGGTTCTCTGAACTACCCAAAATTTCCGCTACCAATTCTCCAGAGCCTGTAAGAACCTGCGGGATTTCACCCCTGCACTGAGTTCTCCTCTCCTCTTTGAGGCAAGCAAAGCAGGGAGACAAACCCCATTGCTGTCAGATCTCCAATTCCAGAGTGACCATTCTATGGAACTGAAGAACTAGCAGAAGGTTCTGTCTCCAGTAATTGAAACCAAAGGGAGTGTTTCCCACTCTGCCTCTTTCCTCCTGCATTTCTCATGCAAGCTATATCCCTATTCACCTTTTGCTGAAGCAAATTAGAGATCAGAACAGTAGCCAGCAGTTTTCCTGCACTAATTTCCTAAAGAGCAGCACTTTAATATTGTCGTTCAGTGAAGAATTCTGAGAAAGCTTTTGAAATCGTCTCCTAGCAGTTTTCACAGTAAATTTTAATTTAACTTCTTCTTTTTTTTTTTTTTTTTGCAAAGTTTAAACTTGAAAACTGGAACACTTACCAAATCTTACTAGGGAGGTTTAGAATTTAAATTGCACTTCAGATAATGGGATTATTCCCCTTTTATCAAAATTTCCTTTATTTAAAAATTGAAGAAAATTTATAAAAGAAAAATGTAGGTATTTATAAATGAAACATAAATCAACTGAGAGGCTGGAACAAAAAGCTGAAAATCTATTGTAGTTCAAAATGAAAAAAAGAAACAACATAAGTTATATTGGATATCATGGATTTTATCCCCTGAGAAGTATACATACATAACAACCTAAATAAACCTGAAAGATAACAAAACATTGTCTTAGGGAGATCAGATGGAATTTCAAAGGTAAATTGTATAGGAACCTTACCTGTACCAAGGATAAATAAAATTTTCTAGTACTAGCTCAAACATCTGCAAACAAGTAAAAAAATAAGATGTGTATAATAACCAACAATAATACTTAGCACATATAAACATACAAGAACACTATGCAGATAATATTTTTCACTCTGAACTTGTTGATTGTTCATAATAATTGAGATAATTAAGGACATGGTATGCAACTGAAGGACATGTTCAATAGCATACATAACTACAAAGGATACCTGAATCTATGTTCATACTGGTAAGTTATAAGTTCAAAAGTACAACTAGGTAAATACATATACATATACATATACATATACATACATACATACATACATACATACATACATGTTTTTATTGAAAATTTTCCTTTATTCTACATCACAATTTCAATTTTGCAACAGTGGAATACTGGTTGTATCAAATCCTTTTAAAATATATTCATGATGTTGTACACCCTATTTGTAACCATTATTCTCTTAATCATATAGTATAATCTCTTTTTGAATACATGATATTCTACGACTTAGTTATTCATTATTTCCATAGTTGTGCCATAACACTATACCTTTATCACTATACCTTTTAATCTATCGTCACTTATAGTTTGATAATACTATTTCTTACAATATATATTCTTATGTATATCTTTATATCTGTATTTGTTTCTAATTTGTTAATCTTCTTTCATTGTTAATTTTCTAATATCTGCACCTATCTAGCCATTTATATATTGTATAACTAGGTAAATTCTTGCATGCATCCAGGTTAAAAGACACTTGCATAGTAGCACTTGAATTTTCTAATGCTGTTATGTTATCAGCAGCAGGAAAGGATTGACTATCCTACCAAGGTAGCAACTGTAAAAATAATGAAAAATGTTCTTCGCCTTGGGATTTGGAAAATATGACATAAATGTTTATGTTTCAGCATTTTTAGAAGAATTGCAATTGATACCGCTGCAACAAAAAAACCCACCTCTGATTTAAAAAATGAGTAACATGAGTTATCTATAACTGATGATGCTAAACAATTACCTCTGATAAGGAAGCATCAACTTTAGAAGGAACTTTCAGGCCCAACCATGGCTGATAATCTTCTAATAGAGATGAAGGTCTATAGAAACAACAACAAAAACATTCCATTCATCCCCATTAACATATGCAAATATAATTACCGGTACCCCCCTGAAATATTTTAACTCACCCATGTCTATTACATTTGATATCTTCACATATAGCACAACTGCCATTCTGGGAAGATTGTTCTTGCAATTTTAATTGCTAAAAGGAAAACATAGAAAGGAATTCATTCTTCAGAATACTAGTAAAATTACTATCCATTTCAAGGAGGTATTTTTGTAACAAAACTGATCAAGCTTCGTCAGTAGTGGAAGTGAGGGAATGCAATTACCAGTAGTCCTTGACTTACGACAGTTTGCTTAGTTGCTGTTTGAAGTTACAATGGCACTAGAAAAAGTGGCTTATGACCATTTTTCACACTGCTGCAGCATCCCCATGGTCACGTGATTTATATTCGGATGCTTGAAAACTGACCCACTTTTATCATGGGTTGCAGTGTCCCAGGGTCATGTGATCACCCTCTACAACCTTCTGAGAAGTCAAGTCAAAGGGGAAACCAGATTTACTTAAAAACCTACTTAAAAACCTAAAAACTATATTACTTAAATGTTACTAGTTTAAGAAGTGCAGGGATTCACTTAACAAATGGGATGAGAAAAATTGTAAAATTTGGCAAAATTCACTTGACAAATTTCTTACTTAACAACAAACTTTTGGACTATTGTGGTCATACGTTGAGGACTATCTGTACAGTATAGAAAGTATAGTACAGTATAGAAACAATAGAAATTATTCCGCTGGCATAAATATATTTTGAGAAACATCAGCTAGAAAGTTCAGTTGATTCACACATGGAAGCAATTCTCAAATGTATAAAGTTTGGAACCCACTTTCAAAACATTTTTCCTTCTCTTCTGACTTCCCTTTCTCCCCACTAATCCTTATTAGCTATTACTAAAAGACTAACTTTCCCATCAAACCAAGCAGATCAGGGAAATAGGAATAGATTACCTAGTCTTACCTTGGATAATGCTTCAAGTGAAAACTTTGCAAGTTCCCCTTTTTTAAAAAACACTAGAGTCAGTTCTGGGTTTATTTATTTAAAGCAGCAGTAGTATCCAACCTTAGCTGAAAATACAGGTAGCCCTCAACTTACAACCATTCTTTAATGTGACAGTTTGAAGTTGCAATGGCACTTTAAAAAGTGACTTATTTGTCACACTTATGACTGTTGCAGCAGCCCCATGGTCACTTGTTTAACATTCGGGTGCTTGGCAACTAGCATGTTATTTATGATGATCGCAGTGTCCCAGGATCATGTGATGACCTCGAGACCTTCTCACAAGCAAAGTCAATGGGGAAGCCAGATTCACTTAACAACCATATTAACTTTACTGCAGTTAATATCAATTAACAATTGCGGCAAGAAAGGTTTTCCAATGGGAAAATCCCCCGCCCTTTTACAGCTGTCTTGCTTAGCAACATAAATTTTGGGGCTCATTTATAGTAGTAAGTCGGGGATACCTGTAAGTAGAAAAATACAAATTGCCTTAGAATCTCCTTCTTTCATTACAACTTCAAGTCACTTCTCCAGTATCATAAGCTTCCTAGCACTACCCTCATAACGCCTACTTCTGAAGACTCTGTGCTTTTTTTAATATGCATGTTTCATAGCAATTTTGTATGATCTAAAAATACCGTGTTTTCCCGAAAATAAGACAGGATCTTATTTTCTTTTGACTCCTGAAATAAGCACTTGGCCTTATTTTCAGGGAGGTCTTATTATTTTTTAGGTGCAGGAGGCGGAGAGGGTGGTCACCTCATGGCTGCTGCTGTGTTGCAATATTTTCAGGGTGGGCTTATTTTTGGCGGAGGGCTTATTTTAGTGCATGCGCTCAAAAGCCCGATTGGGCTTATTATCTGGGGAGATTTTATTTTCGGGGAAACAGGGTATAGGAAGCAAAATAAGGATGAACAATATCTTCCTAACCACAATTCCTAAATATTAGTTCACTACTAGGTAATATATTCAGTATTTATGCAGTGAACTTGACAAAATAATTCTTTATATGTCATGAATACATCCTACCCAGTAAGTCAATAAAAATCTATCAAGTAATTTCATTGATTAAAGAACAGTCTTACAACCGATTTCTGAGAATGGTGAAAGAAGAAAAACTTTTTTTAAATGCCATTAAACGTATGGGTGAAATGAAACAAACTTTATTAATCCACAATGACAAAATAAATTTCCTGTTCCCACTATAAATCTCTACATATAGAATCCAAATTTGTCAAACAACAAATTTGTTATATGTTTCAAAATATATAAGGGTGCAAAAGAAAAGTAAAAGAATAAGTTTATTTAATACAACCTTAACGCAATGACAAGTTTATTGCTACAACTTTATTCTTCCTTTTAGATCAAGGATACATTTAATTTGCTTCACAGCAACTAAATGTAATTAGCAATGAATAGCTCTAAAATGCCAGCTTCTCATGTAACATTTAAAAATGCTGAAGCCTGCAGGTAACACAAGCAATATTTCACTACTGTCCATAAAAAAAAACATCAAAAGTACACTGACAAAATTATACATTACCTTGGATTTTTGTTTTATTGTAAACAGAATATTTGGTAAGAGGGTATCTGGTCCTAAGTAACAATAGAATGTTACAAATCCCGCCACAAAAGACCAGAAGATCATTAAGATGTGACGATACCTCAAAAGTAAAGGGAAAAATTACAATCCAACAGACAGCGCAAAATAACATAGCTCTGCCTCCAACTTCGGAATATTATATTTAATACCTACATGCCCAATGTATAATTAGATACCTATCAAAACAGTCATCCTGCATGGTATATACTTCAGAAATAGCATACTCAGACCCAATAGGCCAATTCCCAGAATGTTTTATTAATATTTTAAAGAAAAATAATATACAAATGCACAATAAACCCTGGTTATATATCCCTATTTCTATAATTCTAAAGCAGTTCTTGTTCTAGGTTCAGAAAATAAAGCAATTTATAACAAGGGAAAATGGGAGGAAGCATTCATTTGTTAACCAGACTTTTTTTTGCTAATTGTGTAAACACAATTGCACTGTTTCACCTTGCCTTGGAGGCGATTATGTCTTTACAATTAAAATCAGAACAGCAGTTTACTTTAAAAAAAAAATATTTTAGCTATGCTTCCAAGACTCACAAGTCTGATAGTATTTTTAACCGGTCCTTTCCAGATTCTGACAATGTACTTGTTATCTGAATTCTGTTTTGTTTTGCACATAGTATGACCACAGCTTATAAGATTTCCTCAACCTGGCATTAACAGATGTGATAAACTATAACTCCTATTAAGTTTTCTAAAACATCTATACTGTAAATAAATATTAAAATTCACTAGTGGAGAAGGAGTTGATATCCATTGTTCTAACCAACTTCCTCAGATCTCTGAACAATTCATACCATCCTTTCTTTCCTAAAAGGAAGTTTTGAAGCTGAACTCAAAAGAAAACCAGACTTGTTTATATTGGAACAATTATAAATCCTTCCTGCACAATAAAATGTTCTTGTTTACAAGTGGATTATGTACAGAGATTTCACAAAAAAGTGAAATCAGCAAGACTACTTTAGAAAGTTGGTAAGAAGAAAAACATTCATACATGTTCATTTATGTTTATGCCTTCTACCTGCCTGAATCATGCCAAAAGGAAGGGCATAAACATATGGTAAGAAATTAGCAAAGTTGGATAATTGACTGGGGTTGGTGAATCCAATGTGTGCTATGCTTGTGTATTACACCTATAGTACTGTAAACTGAATGGCTGTGGGAAGGAAAAACAATCCAGCTACTTCCATAACATGAAATCTAATCATATCAGCATCCAATCCTTACTGGACCAGGGATTCTTAATGGATGAGCCAGAGCCCTGTGGGAATCACATTTAAAAAGAACAAAAAAATCCCAAGCAACCACACTTGCAACAGTAAAGTAGGACATGGCCAAAACAAGTTCTGAGCTTTATTCCCCATTTGCCAGAGCAAGTCCTATAGCTACAGTGCCACAACATTGGATAACTCTTGTGGTGGTGGTGGGAATAAAGCTTATAAAAAGTAACACACATCTTTCTTTTCCAACCCAATGAAATTATTTCCTTGGAGGAGGGGCGGGGGCTGTCACACAAATCCACTGACTTTTAAGAGATCGCAGCACTACATACTTTGAGAGCCACTGGGTAACTGATATGATTACCGAGGAATCCCAGTCATATCAAAAGGCAGTCCCCTCTTTTCCTGTTTTTTTTTTAATGAAAGCATCACATCTTCCCCTTCTTCGTATCCTATCAAAAAGTATCATTTTTCTTCTCCAGTTATATCCTCCTCCATCGCCCCGAAGGGAGAAGCTGCGCCCAGCAACACATGTAACGAAGTCCAAGCTATCTCCCTCAGATCGGCCAGCACCAGACGCGGACCCGGACCCAGGCGGGCTTCTCCCCTTACCGGCTGAGCAGGAGCGTTGCCACACTGAACCCCAAAAGGATACAGCAAAACAAAGGGTACTGGCGGCAGGTCTCGCGCAGGACGTCCACCCGGCGCGCGCGCTGGCACAGCCTCTCCACGGCCGCGCGTGCCCACCTCATCCTGGAGGATGGGGGGAGACTGCACCCCCGGCTTCAGCTTGACCCGAGGATCCCCAGGCACTCCGTAGCACACTTGAAGGGACCGAAAGCCCCTGCCTTCCGGTTTCCAACACTCGAGCCCTTCGCATCACGTGGCGGAGGGCTAGACCAATAGCGTCGCTTCTCCAAGGCGGAAGATAATCCTCGCCGGCCCCTGAAGCCGTTCTTGCTCACTTTCCCACCCGGGTTCCCTTAGTTGGTGCCAATACAACCGCTGCTTGAAAGGAGCGGAGCTCTTTCTTTTCTTTTGATTTCTTCTCGCGATCTCTCGAGTCGCAAAAGCTCTCGACCGAACAAGGGGCAGGATGAGGAGGCACTTCCGCCCTTACCGTGACTCTTTTGGTTGCCCTTTAGCCTGGAGGAAATAAAGCCCATTAAAATGGTGGCGTTGATCGTTGCCCAGATGCCCCGAACGCCGGAATAGTTCGCGTTCTGTTGGATGAGTCCTCCTCTCTTCCACCCCACCCCCAAAAATCACTTTTCTTCCTTCGAGAGATGCCTGGGCTTGATTGCAGCGTATCCTACCCACAAATTCATAGCGGTAGAAGGCAGAAATATGGTTTTTCAGCGGTGGTTTGGAAACTTGGGAAGCAGACCTCGTTGAATATAAATTCCAATATTCGTTCCTTTGCAGCTGGTATGTCCAATATTGAGGGGCCCTGGGAGCTATATACCACTTCAGCAATCCCAGGAGTTCATCACTTCCGATGCAAAACCAGCGGGACGACACCAGAGATAAATTGTATGCACCTGCTCCCCTAATGCGATATACTCCTATGTGGCTCCTTAATTAGGTTATCGAGGACACGGAGCAGGCTTGGCTACTAATTAACGCTTCTTGATAAAGTGCTTATATGAGTTTGCTGACCAATTCAGTTTGATTTTACTGAGTCGCTGTTCTAGATCAATTTAAAGCTGGCTACAAGCCTGTTTATTGGATGTGTTGCATTTTAAGGCAGTTTTATCATGCACACCCCAGGGCTCTTCCCTCACAATGATATATATTATACTCTAGAAACCTCTCAGCTGAGCTAAGTAGAAATAATATTGTCAGATTCTGTAATAGATACTTGGCAAAAGTATTTCCAAGGGTTTGAAATATTTAAAATATTTTCTTAGCCCAAGTGGAAATTTTTGGACATTTCTGTCATGCCCCTTATCCTATGAAATTGGATGCATGAGAACAGGGAACCCAGCCTTCTCTATGGGGAACTCTATTTAAAGTCTTTAGCTATTAATGCTAAAAGTGTAACACTCCTTCCTTGAGGTATTAAAATGTGTCTGAAACTTTTTGAGTTTTGTGTTTTAAATTTAAGTAATTGCGTTATATTGAAAGATGGTTTTATGTCACATACTTATACTGGAATGTATTCCTTTAATGTTGGCATCCATCATGGTAACTACTATTATTGTACAAGTCAAAAGTCACATAATTTAGTCACAGGAAAAACAGCTTCTTTGATAAACCTAATTTGGCTTGCTATGTATGCAATGTGACCTGGTTGATTAAGTATAAATTTTTAAAAAATCTTTTAAAGCTTTTAAAGCATGAACAGAAAGTGTAGTACTCATTATCATGCCATATTCCCACAATCTAACCCCTGAGTTGGAATGTTTAAAACCAAAACTAATTTAAAGTACTGCAGTTTCCTTATATTTAGACATTTTTCTTTCCGAAAATTCAATAGGTTATTTTAACAAAGCATAAACATTTTGTACTTTAGCTTACAATTAAAGTCAATATCCAACAAATATTAAAAGTAGTGTCAGAATTGAACTACTAAGTATAAATGCAAATTATACAAAATGGGGCACTCCATTTTGCTAATATGAATAGCAAATATGAATTTCATTTGAATAGTCTTTAAAAAAACCTAATGCAAGTCTGGTTATTCTTGACACAACCATCCAAATGTCTGTACATGTTATTTTCTCATGTACCGTGTCCCAGCCTGTAATCCCACTACAAATAAGTGCTTTTGTACTGGCATAGAATTCATGATTTCATTTGGAGTACAGTAATTATTAAAGCAGTTACGTTCTGCGTTCATGCATTCAAGGTCAGAGTCCTCGTATATTAATATTCTGTGAATGGTTTTTCTATTCCTAGGCTAACCTAATCTATATAGATCACATTTAGAAATTGCCAATCCCCCTTACAGAACATTTCTGGGTGGTGCATATGTAAGCATAAAAACACAAAAGCTATATGTAATTAGCATGTTTTTACGTCTCCACAATTATGTGGTCCTCTGTGGGCAGCACAGCCAGGCCTACAGACCTTTCCAAATGGCCAGGAAAGGGAGCTCACCTCACTATTGGGGTGAGAACATTTCAAAGGGCAACTTGCATCATTTTACCCCCAATCCCTGTATCTGTGAATTCATGGACAAATTGAATGTGAGTTAGTGTGCTAGGCAGAATACTGTCAAATTTTCCTTCTTCCCATCATTGGCTGAAGATGGGATAAAATGGAGGAATTCCTTCCATTTAAGAATTTTATCTCACCTGTTTTAATTCACACATACAGAAATGTTATTACCTACTTACCTGCATTGTTTTTGCACTTCTTCAGAATAGCAGACATATCCCTATTCTAGAAGGATGTGTGAATATTAGAATTAAATACGTATGACATTGATTGTTTATGTTTCTAAGTGTTTGAACGCATGTACTATTCCTAGAATTCCAAGTCTTTTTGGGGGGAGCAGCAGTATACGCTTCATATAACATATTGAAATTTTGTTCTAAAAAGTATTAACGTGTAATTTTTTTCACTGGAATACTGTGGCATAACACAACTATAGTACATACAATGTCACAGGTTTGTTTCTTTTGCAGCAATTAAATCCAACAAAACTCACTGCTTGATTAATGTAGCATCCAGTTAGTCATTCATATTTAACTTATAAGCAAATACTGATGCTAATCTCAAAAGTCAATTGTACAATATTAAGCAATTTACAACTATTTCGTTTTTAAGGAATATCCTTTTTTGGAATCATCAGTTTAATTTCCAATGTGTGATTTTTTTTCACCTTTTACTGTAATAAAGTATGCTTAACATCACCCCTCCTATTTACTTCATAGAATGTAATTTTCTACCAAGGACTATCAAAAATATATGCATACTTTTTTACAGTTTTCTTTAAAAGTCATCTTGTATAACAAAGGGCAAAGAGAATTTCAGGATACCTTTATGTAGCTGATACTTCTCAGTTAATGATTTCTTGTCAGAATATTCTATAAAGACTGTCTTAAATTGTGTTTAATTTTGATGATCATGCCAATACATAGCAAACTATTCAAATAGTTGCAATTGCCTTCTTTCAGGATTTTTTAAAGCTCCCATCTAGTTAATAAGCCCTGGGATTTCCAGACATTTTTCCATTTTAGCCAAACTCAGTTATATACTACATGTGATATAAGAGTACTTGTTGGAGTATAAACAATCACATTTAGTTTACTCATCACTTCTTATATTGACTAATGTTTGCAAACATAGTTGCTTATCAAGTTCACTTTAGTTCCGCTATATGCTATGTAATGTAGACTGTAAAAGTCCAGAATAATTGTTTTAAACATGGATACCAAGAAATACTATTTTTCATTAAAATAAATTAGTTCCAATCCTTGGTCTTCTATAAGCTGCCAACAGTAACTTGCATAAGCTACTCAATTCTGGAACAAATACCTTCATTAATATATAAGCTAACACAGAATTATATACCTCCAAAATTCCTGCTGTAATACAATAGTAAACATCTATCTTAATATGACAACAGGATGTGTGATATTTCGTAAGCATCGTATCTTGATAACTTCAATAAATGTTGATGTGGTCTACAACATTGACATCCGTCATGATGAATTCAGTGTTATCTAAAATCATATATCTATTTATCCATTAGTGAAATCTCATTTCCTTTACATATTCAACTTTAAAATTTTCAAAATTAACATTTTCTCTCAAAAGATCAATTTTTCCACAATACAAGTTTCCACATGCATTTTACTGTAGCTTTACCATTATACTGTTAAAAAAACTGCACCAATATCAGAACAGTGCAAATAATGTTTAATTGTAAAAGTCAGAATGGCTTGAATTCATAATTATTCGAGAACACTGTCAAGATTCTGTTACTTATTACTCACCATTGCTTACAAACTCTACAGATAAAGTCAATTCCAGTCCATTTTGACAAGTATCTTATATCCCAGCTTCTCTTGCGGACATGTGATTACAATTTCAGCTTCCATATTATTGTAAATTTTCATTTTTCATCTGCATCAATATTTGCTCTGAATAAATAATCATTTACTCCCCCCCCCCAAATCAGTTATGCTTGAAAACTTTTAAGAAGTTTGTTTTTCAGCAATGGGAGGGATTTGGAAGATCCAAGTTAAGATGGCATTCCCTCTTTCTAAAATTCCTATAAAGAATCAGGTCAGATTTGGCATGAACACCTTGACAGTGCTCTTCATTAAACCATGACAGTAAAGATGCCAGTTGGCACTACAACCTCATTGAAGGGAGCATTTCAACCTCCTTGGCACTGGGATTGCCAATACCAAGGATTACAATGAAATCAAAATATAAGGCTACATTTAGCAAACCTAAATTCCATAAACCTCATCCTATCAAGTTTAAGATTTTAGAAGCTGATGCAACACTCATATTTCTTATTCAAATATGGAAAGTAGAACTTTACCATGGGCAGCATATGAAACTGTGGCAATAGGTGTTTCATTAAGCAATGACTTTTTACCATCAGCCACTTAGTTTTTCTCTTAACTAGCAAGGCACATTTACATATTCCCATGAATACTTGACATATTTTAAATTACACTTTATGTCCCAGCTATCCCAGTAATTGACATACAATATACTAAAATGGTTTATTAATATAACAAAAATTCAATTAATGTGAGAGACAGACTACTGGAAATGACTATTCTAAAAAATGTAAATACAAGTAAACATACTGAAATGTGTGCGCACGAGTTTTTAAACCAGAAGATTTCTGCACTAACACACATTTATATTAATGACACATAAAAAAAATAAAAACTTTATTACAAAAATAAGTTACACTTGCCTCCAGCTTACAGTATAAAACAATTTTATTTGCAGGAATGCAAAATGATTGTTTGCAATGAGCAATTTAACATATGACATCTATTTTTTTAATTTTTTTTCATTTACTGGGGAACTGGTGTGTATAAAACCTT